>NC_077230.1:102233557-102833557 GCF_027887165.1 Monodelphis domestica | reverse complement strand
GCATGTATTGCTATAATGAAGGGGGAGGTTATTATCCTTCCCTCCAGAGCAGGGATTGATAACCTTTTTTTGTGTCACGGATCCCTCTGGCCTCTTAACAATCCAGTGAAATCTACAAACACCTTCTCAAAATATTTTTAAATGAATAAAATAAATAGGAATAGCTAAAATGATAAACATGCCTTGGATGAAACACCATATACAAATGCATAAAGGAGACTAATTAAAACAATTTTATTGAAATACTTACCAGGGGTCCCCAAACTATGACCTGTGGGCCACATGTGGCCCCCTGAGGCCATTTATCCGGCCTCCACCACACTTCCAGAAGGGGCACCTCTTTCATTGGTGGTCAGTGAGAGAAGCACAGAATGTGGCAGCACCGCAAAGCACAGCGTCACTCACGTACAGCACTACTTCCAGTGACATAATCCTTTGCGTGGCAACTTGTTCTGAGAGTAACTGAATGAGAATGAGGCGCTGCACAATGGAAGACGTCAGCATGGTGAGCGGCGATCTGGGGAAGGGGATTCTGCACTGTGTATACTGCTGCCCGGTATAGTGGTGGCGGTGATGGGACTGTGGAAGGTGTGACAGGCCCATCACAGCCAGCGCTGCAGCCTCTGCTATCCCAGACAGCGGTATACAGATTTGTTCATAGTTGTTTTTTTAATAGTCCAGCCCTCCAATGGCCTGAGGGACAGTGAACTGGCCCCCTGGGTAAAAAGTTTGGGGAACCCTGAGAAACAAACAAGTTCACAGAGTTAATGGAATTTTTTGTTTTGTTTTGTTTTTTAAATCCTTATCTTCTATCATGGTATCCTTTCTAAGGCAGAAGAACAACAAGGGCTAGACAATTGAAGTTAAGTGATTTGCTCAAGATCACACAGTTTCAAAGTATCTGAGACCAAATTTGAACACAGGACCTCCATCTCAGGCCTGGCTCTCTATCCACTGTGCTATCCAACTTCTCCTCACAGACTACATTTTAAGAACTCCTTCTCCAGGCATTCCACATAGTGCTGACCAGCATATGGGAAGAGGAAGACATACCCCCAGAACTCAGAGATGCCTCCATCATAGCCCTATACAAGAACAAAGGCTCACGAGCAGCCTGTGACAACTACAGAGGCATCTCACTACTCTCCACTGCCGGAAAGATCCTCACCTGTGTTATACTCAACAGACTCCTGTCCTCTGTCTCAGAGCAGAACCTGCCTGAATCACAATGTGGCTTCTGACCAGATCGCAGCACCATCGACATGGTCTTCACAGTGAGGCAAATGCAGGAAAAATGCCTTGAGCAGAACCTGAGTCTCTACATTGTCTTCATAGACCTGACAAAGGCATTCGACACAGTGAACAGGGACGCATTGGGGGTGATCCTCAGCAAGCTTGGTTGCCCAGCAAAATTTGTCAAACTGATCCAGCTCTTTCATGTCGACATGACAGGGGAAGTCCTATCTGGTGGAGAGACTTCTGATCGCTTCAACATCTCCAATGGTGTGAAACAAGGCTGTGTCCTCGCTCCGGTACTATTCAACCTATTTTTCACCCAAGTATTACGACATGCTGTGATGGATCTAGACCTGGGTGTCTACATCAAATACCGACTAGATGGCTCACTATTCGACCTTCGCCACCTGACTGCAAAAACAAAGACAACAGAGAGACTCATCCTAGAAGCTCTCTTTGCAGATGACTGTGCTCTCATGGCTCACCAAGAAAATCATCTCCAAACCATTGTGGACAGGTTCTCCACCACAACAAAACTGTTTGGTCTGACTATCAGCCTTAGCAAAACAGAGGTGCTGTTCAGGGAGGCCAACTACCCAGCCGTGTATTACAATCTAAGGCACGCAGCTTTCCAACGTCAGCACTTTCAAGTACCTGGGCAGCACCATCGCCAACGACGGGTCCCTAGACCACGAGATCAATGCCAGGATCCAAAAGGCCAGCCAGGCACTTGGGCGGCTGTGCTCCAAAGTCCTCCAACACAGAGGTGTAAGCACTGCGACGAAGCTCAAAGTGTACAATGTAGCGGTCCTCAGCTCGCTCCTGTACGTTTGCGAGACATGGACACTGTACCGGAAGCACATGAGACAGCTGGAGCAATTCCACCAACACTCCCTCCATTCAATCATGAGGATCTGATGGCAGGACCAAATCACCAATCAGGAAGTCCTCGACAGAGCCAACTCCACCAGCATCGAAGTCATAGTCCTCAAAGCCCAGCTACGATGGTCTGGACACGTCATCCACATGGACCTACAGCGAATACCAAGACAGGTATTCTATGGTGAACTGTCAGCTGGACTCAGGAAACAAGGCCGACCAAAGAAAAGATTCAAGGATCAGCTAAAGCCAAACTTGAAGTGGGCTGGCATCACACCAAAGCAACTAGAACTCGCTGCCTCTGACAGAAGCAGCTGGCGAACCCACATTCACCACGCCGCCACCACCTTTGAATATGAGCGAGGTCGACATCTTGCCGCTGTGCGTGAACGCTGACACCAGGCCACACCCGCACCTCCTGTAACAACTGGCGTCCCAGGCCCCATGTGCCACAGACTGTGCGCCTCAGCCTTTGGACTCCAAAGCCACGTGAGGGTACACCGGAGATGAAACTGCACAAAGACAATTGTCATTCTTGGTCACCAAGAGACTACCACTAACTAACTAACTCTCCAAAAGAATTAATCGGTGCAAAACAAAAACAAAGCACCTGTTCAGCTCTTATGGAAAACAAAAAGAGCATAGGTAATTGATTAGCATTGGAGCCTGAAGATAAAGGACTAAATCCCCTTTGAGGTCCCTTTTCCTTGAGACCACAGTAGGAGACAATCAATATAACAATTACTCTGAACTTATAAAAACTGGGCTACAATTTTTAAAATCTTGATTCTCCCTACACTTTCTTTTCTTCTGTGTTCCAACTTATAAAAGAAACAAAAAGTTTGTCTCCTTGCTATGAATGGTGCTTCTGCTAATATGAGCATTAGTCTCCATTAGTCAGTTGCAAGAAATATTTATTATCTTTCTTTGTTAAAAATCCAAGTGAGGAACAAAAATTCAACTTGAGAACTAGAGTTGAGCTGAATGGCTCTCCAATTGACTAAAGGTTATAGTTAGTGTAGAAGCTGGGGTTATTCTGAAATATTATTTGGGGGGAAAAAATCCCCTATGTGAGGAATGCCTATAGTATAGGCAAGGGAATGAAGACCTGAACCAGGGTGGGAGCAATAGAAATGGAGAAGAGGGGGAAATGGAACAAATATTCAGAGGTGGAAGTTTTAGGAGAAGTTTAAGAACTTAGAAATTGATTAGAGATAAGCATGAGATTAGGGCAAGAAGAACAAGGATTCAAATTTGTGTAACCTGCCCCTGGGGCAAAAAGGAAGGAGAGCATGACCTGAACTCTAGAGTTTCCTCATTCTACAATTCCTTTACTCTGATTTAGAGTTTAGCTGAGTGGTAGAATAGAGTAGTGCCATTGTGAGAGATAGGAAAATTGGGAATAGGTCCTTGGAAAAAATAATGACTTCTGTTTTAACTTTTAAATGTTATTGCATAGCACTAATCATGCAAATGATTCATCTCAATTTACTGCACTTTGAAACCAAGTGTTTTACATATCAAAATGCCAAATTAAGTTAAGGCAAATTCAGCTACTTTAAATTTAGAACCCATTCAAAAGAGTTTTAGCAAGATTCTGATTATTTAGGTGAAAAGCATTGATTTTTGTTTTAGTTGATTTTGAGAAAGGGAACAGATTTTTAGTCAGAGGCTAAATTATCAGTATAACTTTCCCAGTTCTATACTTCATGTCCCACCAATGACAATCAATGTAATACTCTTCTCCAAACATCAAATCAAACATTCACTTTCCTGATGTGAGAGGCTGGAGTCCATTGAACATTCACCCAAGAGCATTACTTTTGTGAAGTATTTCAGTATTCTAATTTGAATTTTTAAATTTACAAATTTTTTTTAAATTTTACAATATTTTATTTGATCATTTCCAAGCATTATTCATTAAAGACATAGATCATTTTTTTCCTCCACCCCCCCACCCCCCATAGCTGACTTGTGATTCCACTGGGTATCACATGTGTTCTTGATTCGAAACCATTGCCATGTTGTTAATATTTGCATTAGAGTGTTCATTTAGAGTCTCTCCTCTGTCAAGTCCCCTCAACCACTGTAGTCAGGCAGTTGCTTTTCCTCAGTGTTTCTACTCCCACAGTTTATCCTCTGCTTATGAATAGTGTTTTTTCTCCTAGATCCCTGCAGATTGTTCAGGGACATTACACCACCACTAATGGAGAAGTCCACTACATTCGATTATACCACAGTGTATTAGTCTCTGTGTACAATGTTCTCCTGGTTCTGCTCCTCTCGCTCTGCATCACTTCCTGGAGGTCGTTCCAGTCTCCATGAAATTCCTCCACTTTATTATTCCTTTTAGCACAATAATATTCCATCACCAACATATACCACAATTTGTTCAGCCATTCCCCAATTGATGGGCATCCCCTCATTTTCCAATTTTGGCCACCACAAACAGCACAGCTATGAATATTCTTGTACAAGTCTTTTTCTCCATTATCTATTTGAGGTAGACTCAGCAGTGCTATGGCTGGATCAAAGGGTAGACATTCTTTTGTCGCCCTTTGGGCATAGTTCCAAATTGCCCTCCAGAATGGTTGGATCAGTTCACAACTCCACCAGCAATGAATTAATGTCCCTACTTTGCCACATCCCTTCCAGCATTCATTACTTTCCTTTGCTATCATGTTAGACAATCTGCTAGGTGTGAGGTGATACCTCAGAGTTGTTTTGATTTGCATCTCTCTGATTATAAGAGATTTAGAACACTTCTTCATGTGCTTATTAATATTTTTGATTTCTTTATCTGAGAACTGCCTATCCATGTCCCTTGCAAATTTATCAATTGGAGAATGGCTTGATTTTTTGTACAATTGATTTCGCTCTTTATAAATTTGAGTAATTAAACCTTTGTCAGAGGTTTCTATGAAGATTTTTTCCCAGTTTGTTGTTTCCCTTCTGATTTTAGTTACATTGGTTTTGTTTGTGCAAAAGCTTTTTAATTTGATGTAGTCAAAATTATTTATTTTACATTTTGTGATTCTTTCTATGTCTTGCTTGGTTTTAAAGTCTTTCTCCTCCCAAAGGTCTGACATGTATACTATTCTGTGTTTACCCAATTTACTTATGGTTTCCTTCTTTATGTTTAAGTCATTCACCCATTTTGAATTTATCTTGGTGTAGGGTGTGAGGTGTTGATCTATTCATAATCTCTCCCACACGGTCTTCCAATTTTCCCAGCAGTTTTTATCGAATGGTGGATTTTTGTCCCCAAAGCTGGGATCTTTGGGTTTATCATATACTGTCTTGCTGAGGTCTCTTGCCCCCAGTCTATTCCACTGATCCTCTTTTCTGTCTCTTATCCAGTACCAAATTGTTTGACCGCTGCTTTGTAATATAGTTTAAGGTCAGGGACTGCAAAGCCCCCATCATATGTGTTTTTTTTTCATTATTTCCCTGGATATCCTTGATCTTTTGTTATTCCAAATGAACTTTGTTATGGTTTTTTTCTAAATCAGTAAAGAAATTTTTTGGGAGTTCAATGGGTATGGCACTAAATAAATAAATAAGTTTGGGTAGGATGTTCATTTTTATTATATTGGCTCGTCCTATCCATGAGCAGTTAATGTTTTTCCAATTGCTCAAGTCTAGTTTTAGTTGTGTGGAGAGTGTTTTGTAGTTGTGTTCATATAGTTCCTGTGTTTCTCTTGGGAGATAGATTCCTAGGTATTTTATTTTGTCTAAGGTGATTTTGAATGGGATTTCTCTTTCTAGTTTTTGCTGCTGGGCTGTGTTGGAGATATATAGAAATGCTGATGGCTTATGTGGGTTTATTTTGTATCCTGCAACATTGCTAAAGTTGTTGATTATTTCAATTAGCTTTTTGGTTGAATCTCTAGGATTCTTTAAGTAGACCATCATGTCATCTGCAAAGAGTGATAACTTGGTCTCCTCCTTGCCTATTTTGATGCCTTCAATTTCTTTTTCTTCTCTAATTGCTACTGCTAGTGTTTCTAGTACAATGTCAAATAGTAGAGGTGATAATGGGCATCCTTGTTTCACTCCTGATCTTATTGGGAATGCATCTAGTTTATCCCCATTGCAGATGATATTAGCTGATGGTTTTAGATATATACTGTTCATTATTTTTAGGAATGACCCTTCTATTCCTATGCTTTCTAGTGTTTTTAATAGGAATGGGTGTTGTATTTTATCAAATGCTTTTTCTGCGTCTATTGAGATAATCATGTGGTTCTTGTTGGTTTGCTTGTTGATGTGGTCAATTATGTGGATGGTTTTCCTAATGTTGAACCAGCCCTGCATCCCTGGTATAAATCCTACTTGATCATGGTGAATGATCCTTCTGATCACTTGCTGGAGTCTTTTTGCTAGTATCCTATTTAAGATTTTTGCATCTATATTCATTAGGGAGATTGGTCTACAGTTTTCTGTCTCTGTTTTTGACCTGCCTGGTTTTGGAATCAGTACCATGTTTGTGTCATAAAAGGAGTTTGGTAGAACTCCCTCTTTGCTTATGTCAAATAGTTTGTATAGTATTAGGATTAACTGTTCTCTGAATGTTTGATAGAATTCACTGGTGAATCCATCAGGCCCTGGGGATTTTTTCTTAGGAAGTTCTTTGATGGCTTGTTGGATTTCATTTTCTGATATGGGATTATTTAAGAATTCTATTTCCTCTTCTGTTAGTCTAGGCAGTTTGTATTTTTGTATATATTCATCCATATCACCTAAATTGGTGTATTTAATGCCATATAATTGGGCAAAGTAGTTTTTAATGATTGCCTTAATTTCCTTTTCATCGGAGTTGATGTCCCCCTTTTCGTCTTTGATGCTGTTAATTTGCTTTTCTTCCTTCCTTTTTTTAATTAGATTGACCAGTAATTTGTCTATTTTGTTTGATTTTTCAAATACCAGCTTCTTGTCTTATTTATTAAATCAATAGTTCTATCACTTTCGATTTTATTAATTTCTCCCTTAATTTTTAGGATTTCTAGTTTGGTTTTCTGCTGGGGGGTTTTAATTTGATCACTTTTGAGGTTTTTTATTTGCATTTCCAATTGATTGATCTCTGCTCTCCCTAGTTTGTTAATATATGCACTCAGGAATATGAATTTACCACTGATTACCGCTTTGGCTGCATCCCAAAAGGTTTGAAAGGATGTCTCGCCATTGTCATTTTCCTCGATGAAATTATTAATTGTTTCTATGATTTCTTCTCTAACTAAACGATTTTGGAGTATCATATTATTTAATTTCCAATTAGTTTTTGATTTGGTTTTCCATGTACCATTACTTATCAATATTTTATTGCCTTCTGATCTGAAAAGGCTGCATTTATTATTTCTGCTTTTCTGCATTTGTGTGCCATGTTTCTGTGACCTAATGTATGGTCAATCTTTGTGAATGTGCTATGTGGTGCTGAGAAGAAAGTGTATTCCTTTTTTATCCCTATTTATTTTTCTCCATATTTCTATTAATTCTAATTTTTCTAAGATTTCATTCACTTCTTTTACCTCTTTCTTATTTATTTTTTTATTTGATTTATCTAAATTTGATAATGGTTGGTTTAAGTCTCCCACTAATATGGTTTTACTGTCTATTTCTTCCTTCAATTCTCCTAGTTTCTCCATTAGAAATTTGGGTGCTATATTATTTGGTGCATACATGTTGATTAGTGATATTTCCTCATTATCTAAAGTCCCTTTTAACAAAATATAATTACCTTCCCTATCCCTTTTGATCAGGTCTATTTTTGCTTTGGCTTTATCAGATATCATGATTGGCACTCCTGCCTTTTCTCTGTCAGTTGAGGCCCAGAAGGTCTTACTCCATCCTTTAATTCTGACCTTGTGGGTGTCTACCCGCCTCATGTGTGTTTCTTGAAGAAAACATATGGTAGGGTTTTGGATTCTAATCCATTCTGCGATTCGTCTATGTTTTATGGGTGAGTTCATCCCATTCACGTTCAAAGTTATGATTGTGACTTGTGAATTCTCTGGCATTTTGATATCCTTCCCTAATTCTAACCTTTCTTCTTCAGCTCTACCTTTTAGTCCAGTGATTTACTTTAAATCAGTCCCCCTTGTCCCCTCCCTTGATATGTTTCCTTTTCTAGTCCCTCCCTTTTTGTTCCCTCCCTCTTCCCCCTCTTCTTCCCTCCCTTTTTTTGTGTTCCTTCTCCCCTACCCCCCTTGGTTTTCCCTTCTCCCTTCCCTTGTTGGGTAAGATAGAACTCAAGATCCCAATGGATCTGGATGTTCTTCCCTCTCAGAGTTGATTTCCCTGAGAGTAAGGTTTAAGTGAAAACTCTCTTCCTCTCCTTCTTATAGGAGTTTTCTTCCCCTCCCCTTCCCATTTGAATCTTTGTGTGAGAAAGATTATTCTTTTTGGTCTTTCTTTTCCCCCTATTTACACATTACACTTTCCCCACATGTTAATATACATAGATTGTTATAAATGTAGTCCTTATAGAAGAGAGTTTGAGTAAAAGAAAAAGATAACATTTTTATCCTTTTCCCTTTCCTTCATATTTACCTTTTAAGGTATTCCATGCTCTTTGTTTTCGATATCGAACTTTCCACAGAGCTCTGGTCTTTTCTTTGCAAAAACTTGGAAATCTTCTATTTTGATGAATGCCCATACTTTCCCTTGGAAGTATATAGTCAGTTTTGATGGATAGCTGATTCTTGTTTTGAGGCCAAGCTCTCTTGCCTTTCTGAAAATCATGTTCCATGCCTTACGGACATTCAGAGTGGAATGTGCAAGGTCTTGTGTGACCCTGATTGGCATTCCTTTATATCTAAATTGCCTTTTTCTGGCTTCTTGTAGGGTTTTTTCTTTTGTTTAAAAGCTTTGGAATTTGGCAATTACATTCCTGGGAGTTGTCTTTTGGGGGTTTAGTGTAGAGGGTGTTCTGTGAGCTCTGTCAGTGGCTGTATTGGCCCCTTGTTCTAGAATTTCTAGGCAATTTTCTTTGATTATATCTTGTATTACAATGTCGAGTTTGGTGTTTATTTCTGGCTTTTCTGGAAGTCCAATTATTCTTAAATTATCTCTTCTCCCTCTATTTTCCAGATCTGTCACCTTGTCGGTGAGATATTTTATGTTCTCTTCTAATTTCTTGGTCTTTTGGCTTTGCTTTATTAATTCTTCCTCATTGTCTTTGAGTTGCCTGATTCTGACTTTTAAAGCCTGGTTTTCCTTTTCACTTTGGTCAAACTGGTTTTGTAGATGAGTGAATTTCTTTTGCATTATTTCCCACTTTTCCTCCCAGAGGGCTTCCATCTTTTTTATCCTTTCTGATTCAAATTCTTCATGGATTTGTGGAGAGTTTCCATTTCCTTTGGAAGATTTCAGAGCATTTGCTTGTGTTTCCTCTTCCATCTCCTCTGTATTTTGTATTTTTGCTCCATAAAATGTGTCCAAAGTCGCCCCCTTCTTCTTGTTTTTCTTGGAATGTTGGGGCTTTTGTGCTTCTGTGGAATTTGCCATCTCTATCTGAGTGGGGAGGACTAGCTTTTCTTATCTCTGTTTGGTGTTCAGAGGTTTTAGCCCTAGGCAGATTCTCCATTCTATGTAGTTGTTGTTCAGTCTTCCCAGGGAAGCCAGGAATTGCTGGTGTTTCCGTTTTACTGCCCTCCTCATTTCCCTCCCAATGCTTCTCCGTTGCCTTACTTCCACGCTTTGAGCCTGGCTTGGCCCTTTCTGCGGGGTGTTTGTTTCTGTGCCTTAGCCAGCCAGGAGAGCCAGCACTCTGATGGGGGAGGGGCCGAGGCTTCCCGGAGCTCCGAGGGCTCCTGATAAGATTAACTTTCTCTGGGTTGAACTGAGTATGCTTTGAGGCAGGGACCTTCCCTGAGAATCGGATGGAAGGATCCACCCAGGGGGCTGCAGGCTCCCCCCATCTCTCTCTGTTTCCCTGCTGTCTGGGTGCCCCCGTGCCTGGGTCAGGTTGTTTTCAGGAAGAGGCCTTCAGAAAAGCCAGCCCTGAGGCTCTGAGCTTCCCTCTGCTGCCTTGGACTCATTGCTCTGGGTTGGGGGGTATGGGTCCTGGGACCTTCCTTCTGCCTACCCCTTAGGTCTGAGTAATCTCAGGTTCTGGCTTTGGGGGGGGGGTGTACCTTTTGATCCAGGTCCAGGAGGAGGATTCCCTGGGTCTATGCTGTTGTTTGTTTTGAATTTCAGTGCCCTAGGAGCATATAGCTTGAGATCGGTAAGGAAGGGTTTCCGGAGATCTGAACTTTAGTTTTCTCTAAGCCGCCATCTTGACCGGATGTCCTAAATTTACAAAATTATTGCCAGGAATAGTTAAAAAATATAAGCACACCCTACAATATAGCACTATATATGTGTATGACAGCACTCTGACTTAAGGAGTTTAGATTAATTCCTCTGAATTCTTTAGAGTACAAAGTGGAGGTTTTTTTTTTTAAGTTACCACAAAAGGCTCCTAGGTCTCCTTTCACCTGGCCCATATTCCCATAGTGATACAACCTACAGGTCTTTTTAAAAAGCTATTCTGCTTACCTTTCAGATTTCAGGATAGGGGAACCATTTGTAAATAAACAAGATAGGGAGGATTCTGGAAGTCAAATTTTTATCACATAAAATTAAAAAAAAAGTTTTGCACACAAATACAGCTAGAATTAAAAATAAAGTAGGTTGAAGATCCCTTAGGCAGAATTTCAGATAATATGAGCAAGAAAATGACAGATTCTAATCCTCCAAACCTCTTTAAAACAGAAATTATGAACCAAAGATAAAGCAACTTATCCTGTCTCCATAGCCTAGGACCCTCAGAATCCAAAAGAAGGTTTTAAAGAAACCCTAAAGCCCAGGAGACAGGCCACTAACCTTGAACTCACTCCAGCACCTCTCCCCTACCTTCCATGCTACTGGCAGTTAAGTTGCACCAGTAGATACAAGGATATGTCATGAGTTTATAACAAAACTCACCCTTAAACCCTGTTCCCCTCTTCTCTTTTCCAGTGCCATAGAAACCCTGTCTTCAGGCTTTGGAAATTTGCTCAGACTTTGACAGACACCTTAGTCATAGCTCTTCAGGAGCAAAAGCCTGGTGGGTGGGAGTGGCAATGTCAAAATACCAATGCTGGAGAAAATAGACTCCAAAGTACTATTAGGCCAGAGAAATGAGGGTCAGAGGGAGTGAGATAGGTTACAAGGACAGAGCACTTTGTATTTGGGGATATGTGAAGCAATCCACCAAGGCTGAATGAAAAAAAAACACAACATCAAGATGGGCCCATTTTGACAATCTGAAAGCCAAGTTGGGGCATAGATAGGCTGATGAACTATGAACTCTCCAATGTGGAAGGAGACTGAGATGTTTTAAGATTCAAACCCCAAGAAACCATAATAACAAAGGAAGGAGTCAGGAACTGAGTGATAAGGAATATTAAGGGAGAAAAAGATTGAAAGCACCAATAATTTCAGGAAGAAAACTCAAAGACCTTGAACATAAATGGATAAAGTCAAAAGGAAAAACATAACAGAAGTAAATAGCACCTCCAGTTCTAGTAAATGGGTTCACATATCTATTAATAAATGCTGCAAAATAAGAGAAAATTATCCAATATTTGATGAGACAGGAGAGTCTCTGAAATCTGATGAGAACATGGAACCACAACATATATTTCTTGAGAGGTTCAAAAGAGAAATAAGAATTATGAAAGCAGAATTTATAGCCTACACAGTAAATGGGTAGAACATAAAAACTTGAATCTGCATGGCACACCTCATCAAAGAAACAAAAGACTGAACAATAGATTGACACAAAAGTGAAGGACAACTTAGAAGAAAAGAATCAAAAACAATAACATTGATAAATTATGTTCACTATGCAAACAAAACATATAGGTCTAGGGTACAGGAGGTGCAGAGACAACTTAAGGATCATAGTTCTCCCAGAAGAACATGACAGGTTAAAAAATATATAGCATCATAAGGAAGGAAATAATAAGAGAATTATCCAGAACATCTGAACATAGAAAATGAAATTCTAGTTGAACGACTTCACAGACCACTTCCAGAAATAAACACAAGGTTGCAAACTCTAAGACATATATAGTGGTCAATGTAATTCAAAACCATGTTCTGCAAGTCATTAGGGGAAAGACTTTCAAATATGAAGGGAAAAAAACATTCAAATAATGCAAAATTGCACTCACTGGAAAAAGAAAGAGAGAATGCAATAATGTATTTTGACATTCAATGGAGCTCTGTATGTTGTCCAGAGTAACTTATCCTGCAAATCTGATCTCTACCATAGGACAAAAGATGAATGTTCAATAATAAGGAAGAGTTTGAAACATTTTTAGAAAGAAAACCAAAATTGTAAATATTATTTGTTTCTTGAACTAGTTTTAGAGTCTAAACTATAGAAATGTAGGAGAAATAAGTAAATGTGACAGGCAAAGATATCAACAATAAAAGTAACAACAGAGAGGCCAGTAAGAGACATTTTTCTGAAAACCCACATGGGGACAGGAGTGAAGACACAAATCTGGTAAAAGACACACTGAAGAAGAGGCAGAGCCTGGTGATACTCTACCTACAAGTGAATAAATGTAATTTTTTTTTGTGGGATTACATTACAATTTGGTGGGAAAGGACAGAGGAAAGGAGCAGAGATAGAAAAGAGTAAGCGATGCACCAGGGTAAAATCAAAGGCTAACAATGAGGGGAAGGGGAAGGTGACCTCTGTAGTCTCAGAAAGAAAAGAGCCTATAGGGGAGTGGATGCAGGGTTTGGGGGAAAGATTTTTAAAAAGGCAGAAAGGAAAGAGGCTTTACTTTGGAGGTGGGAGGACATTCCATTGGTGAATCTTTCTGTGGTTGAAGTGAGATGGTAGGTAAAGGGAAATGAGGTCCTTATAATGAGGCGTGGGAAATTGAGTTCTTGAATGATCCACTTCTGGAAGGGGGTATTGGAACCTCAAGGGGCAACTGGAAAATGGAGCAAGAGTGATGGAAAGAGAGATGGTGAGAACAGGGTTACATTTTAAAAAAGTAAAATAAAGTAACTGAAGGAATATAATACTGTTTATAAACTATAGAACTTGAACCTGAAAAGCTTATATACAGACAACATTAATGCATCTAGGATAAAAGAGGAAGTTGTCAAATGGGAAAAATTTCTCTGATCACATTTCTCTGAAAAGGATTTAGTTTCTAAGATATATAAGCAATAAACAAATACATTAATGAATAAATGTTTATATACATATGTATTTTATATGCATTTCTATATATGTCATTCCCAATAGATAAATGAACAAGAGATATGAACAACTGTTTGCCAAAGAATACCTGCAAGGGGACAAGTCTGAAGGACTTATGGAAAGGAATGCAAGAACTATTGGAGTTGGAATGCAGATCAAAGTATATTATTTTTCATATTAGCTTAATTATCCTTTTATTTCAGGGTTTTGGTTTTATATGAGTATTCTCTCACAACAGTAACCAATATGGAAGTATGTTTTGCACGAAAATGCATGAATAACACAGGTCAAATTGCTTACCATCTGCAAAATGATGGAGAGAGGGAGATAATATGGATCTTAGAGATTTGGAAAGCATATTTTGAAATTTGTTATTACAAGTAATTGAGAAAATAAAATATATATATATTTAAAAACCAACCCTTACCTTCTGTCTTGGAACCAATATTTCATATTGGTTCCAAGGCAGAAGAATGGTAAGGGCTAGTGTAAAGATAATTTAGGGTTGTGACTTAAATCTAGATTTAATTGGTCACCAAAGGAAAATCTCAAATAAAATACCCAAGTCAGTCTGGAAATTTATGGTAATTTAATTAATACAGAGGGAAGGAATTTAAGGAGAAGGAGGGAAGAGAATATAAGATTTCTCTTGCCTGGCCTGTGCCAGGGGGAGTTTAAAATCCCCACCTCTAGGTCTCTGAAGAAGATTAGAGGCTTCTAAGAGGATAAAGTTGGAAAGTAAAGGAGGAAAACTCAGCCAGAAACTCACCACTGAACCAGATAATAGCTTGTAGCCATGCTAAGATAATGAAAGGCCCAGAACGCTGCTATCAGCCAACTCTTCCACTACCAAAGGTGCCAGAGAGAGGAAGTGACTCAAATACATAGATCTTTCACCCTTGTGTCTCCTCCTCTAAATTTTCACATCTACCAATCACATCAAAGACTTTTCTCCAGGACTGCCCATACTTTTAGTTCTCATCTTCTTTTGATTAGATTATATTTTTAGAGTTACTTAACACTTTTGCTAAGTTTACCTTTTGGGAGTTACTTAACCTTTTTGTGATTAATTTAACCTTTATAGTTACTTAACACCTTTTTGTATTAAGATCTTAAAATAGACTTAGTTTAAAGTTCTAGCTTCACTATAAGATAAGAGTTAAGTACCTTCATTGTTCAATCAGGAGATTACAACTTTATCTTCCCTTAAAGTACAGTCTAAGTAGGGTGGAGTAATTTAAAGTTCCCAAGACATTCCTGATTTTCTTAAACTAAGTATCTTCATTGTTACAATCAGGAAATAGCTAAATCCAGTCTTCATACTAGGCAATGAGGGGTCAAGTGACTTGCCCAGGATCACACAGCTGGGAAGTGTCTGAGGCCACATTTGAACCCAGGACCTCCTGTGTCTAGGCCTGGCTTTCAATCCACTGAGCCATCCAGCTGCCCCAAAAATATATTTTTAAAAGGAATATCTGCAAGGTATTCACAAATATGTGAAAATTATATAAATCTATAATAATAATAATAAGTGAAAGGAAAACCAAAACAATCCCGAAGTTTCACCTCAAACTGCTAATTGGTAACAAAAACCCAAACTGGCAAAAATGTTTTAGAGGTTGTGGAAAGATAAACACATTAATTCAGTATTGGTGGAACTATGAAATGGTAAGTCTATTTTGGAAATCAATTTGGGATTATGTAATTAAAGTACCTAAAATGTTAAAACCTTTTGAACAGGAGACTCAATTGGGCTTATAGCCCAAGGAAGCCATTAGTAAGTAAAAAATCCTTATGTAAGCCAAAATACTTATTACAACATTTGTTTGTGATAGAAAAGAATTAGAAACAAAGTAGATGCCCATCAGTTGGAGAATGGCTAAACACCAGAGCTTATATGAGTTGCAGGTGAAGAATCTGTATGAGAAGAACTGAAGGGTTAAATCTTTTCCAAAGACAAAGTCAGTGACCATTAAAAAGAAAAAAGGGGCTTGAACTCCCCACACAAAATCTAACCCCTTTCTTCTGACCTCTCATCCAGCTCAAACCTCATCTTTAGTTTGAGCTCTGACTTTCCCACTTTTGAAAGATTAAGATGTTTATCTTGCAGCATTCTCTGTGCACCTCCAGCTTCTATAAGGATAAAATATATTGCAAACTTGACTGCATACTCTTTCAGGCAATCCATAAACTCTAAAAGAGATGATAAAAGGCTCTTTTCAGCTACACTTCTGTCTCTCTCTCTCTATCTCTGATATCCATAGCCCCTGTGGTTTCAAATATCTACTCTATGTAGTTGATTTTTAAATCCAAATCCCATTTCTCTTATCTCTCCTGAGTTCTAGATTTATGTTCCTAATCCTCTGCTGTATATCTTCATCTAGATGTCCAATAGGCATCTCAAATCAAATATATCTAAAACTAATGATCTCATCTACTTAAAATTCCCACCAACTTCCCCTTTTTCCCTTGATGGTACGACCATACTTCAAGTCACTCAAGTCTGAAGCCTTAGCTCATCTACATCCTTTATACCTAATTAGTTTTCTTTAAAGTTCTCTCTTTTTCACATCTTCATCTCTCTGACCACATTCTTGTTCAGTTCCTCACAACTTTTCCCTTAGCCCACTGACTGCAATTCCTTCTTAACTGGTCTCCACACCTTTGCCAAATTGATTCTACTAAAGTACACATATGTTACTCCCTCTGGTCTCTAGGATGAAATATGAACTCATTTACTTAGTTTTTGAAGCCCTTCATAATCTTTCTCTAGTGTACCTTAATAATAGCCAGCATTTATATGGCATTACTGTATCTGCAAAAGTTTATAAATATTATTTCATTTGATATTCACAACAGCCATAGGTCAGTGCTTTTATTATCCCCATTTAGACATTTCTTCTCCTTATGTACTGTACATTCCAGACCAAGTAACTTGCTTGCTATTCCCTGTATTGTTGTTGTCATAACCATCTCCCTCTTCCTTTTCTTCCTCCTTACTGAATCCCTATCTCAGGGTCTTTTTTTTTAATCCTTTCTATTGAGACCAAGACACATAATACATTCTGATGAGCTAAAAAGTGTGATTTTTTAGATGTGCCCCAATATTTAACCCAATTTGCATAAACCCAGACCCAATTTCAGGTCACAGGTTATAGTTGGTTGTTGTTTTTTCCCTAGTCAAACCAGCCTAGCTGAAGCAGTAAGTCAACCTGAGAGAGAGATAGAAGGTAACGTGTCAGGAAATTAAACCATTTATACTACTTTGACTACTACTGCGAATAGAAGTGCCCCATTAAACTAATAGACTTGTTTCCAGTCCAACCTTGGTGGCCATAATTAAAAAAGAAAATCATTGTGGAGAGTGACACCATCTTCCTCATCACTATCAGCCACAACTTATAAGTACAAGTCTCAAGAGTGGCAGCATTCCACCATGATCACCCACCACCAACCTATTGGTCCAGCCCTTGTAACCACCTAAGAACTTTAGGAATAGTAATGTTTCTAATCCAATGTCCTCAGCCACCATCCTGGTCAAATTTATTATAATAATCTATCTCCTGGTGATAGTTATCTAGAAGTGGCAACAAAGAAGGATAGCTTCCCAATTATGAGTACAAATGAAGCCTCTCCATTTATTTAATTCCTTTAAGTTTTTCAAAGTTTTCACTATCTCTATCCTTACAAGTTAGAGTCATAAGTGAAAAACTTTCAAATCAAAACATCTAAATTCCTCTCCTATTCCAGTGAAAATATAAACTAGAAAGGCAACAATGATAAAAAGAGAAAGAATGTTGTTCTTAGGCTTGTATCAAATTAAGAGTTCTGTTCCCAACATGGAGTGGGAACTGATGGTGAATTGAAGGAAAATGTGGGAAAAATGAACAATTTATAATCTTCCTTAAAATGTTATAGATTTCAAGAATGCCATTTAAACCCATTTTCAAATGTATCAAAAACATCTAATGCCAATTGAACATATAAAAGATTTCTAAATTGTCCACCATTTTGAAAAATCTGTACCAATTATCTCTTGCTGTAATTAATTCAGGTAGTAAGAGAATCAAAAGTTGACTGAATATGCAATAAAATCTAATCAAAGATAGAAACAGAAGAGTGTATAGAAGGATCACAATCACCTTCAAAAAAAGATGCTTATTTTAAAAGTTCTATTTAGATACCATTGGGCTGTCTAATTTTTCCAGACTTTCAAGACAACCTTCCTTTCCAGTTAAGAATTGTGCAAACATTGCACATCTTCAGCATGCCTTGCTAACCACAGATTCCATTATGTGTTTAATAATTGACTATTCAATAGAGCATTGATGCATTTTTGTCGGGAACTAATTCACCTTTGTCTGTGCATCAGCATGAATGTACAGTGAATCACAGATGTGATCTTACAAGTGCTTTCAAGGGCTCCATTCAGTTTGGTGTTCTCAGTGTTATTCATGCCAGGCACTGTTCACAAAAAAAGCATTCTCGCATGCTAAAACCACCCTGCAAATGTGATTTATGAAAGCAGGCGGATTGCAAGACTACACCTTCTCCCTTCTAATGAGAATGAACAAATCACTATGTGCAGGGTGTTTAACCCAGCCACGAAAATTACCGAGAGCAAAATTAACAAAAATGAATATCCTTACAGCCCATTAAGACAGGAGACCTGCCCAACAGGAGATCAAGTTGAGATAAGTTGGAGGAGAAAGCAGATATTACAGAATTCATACATCTCAGCTTTTCTGTAGTGAAAAGAGAAGCAAGGAAAATCCCCACTGTATCCTGTTGAGCCCTTATCCTCCTTTTATCGATTTGAATTTATGAATTTTAGAGGGACTGCGAACAGCACAAATGGTGCATAATATTTTGATAAACTGGCCACATTGTCCTATGTAATACTTTCCTGCAAAGGAGAACTCATAATCCTTTGACTGAATAAATAAGTCCAGAGCTGATAGTGTGGATCAGATATTTAGGATGATTTATATTATATTAACTTTGCAGACAAAAAATGGTTTATGAACTTATTCCACAACTATTCTTATTCACTGAAATCATCATGGGTGTATCAAGTCAATTCCTCTAGACTTCATTTCAAGTGGGTGCTTGCATACCCTGTATGTGCTTATTCAATTAGATTTAACAGAGACAGACGACTTGCTGCTGGTCCTGGCTACAAGTGACTAGAGTTCAGTAAAAGTGCTTTATGGGAAGAAAATGGTCTACTGTTACAATGGGAAGCAATGTACCCATCTGAATTACAGCTTGTGAGCTATGAAATATTCTGGGTGGGGGAAACAATCATTCTTTCTGACCTTTGCGAGGGTAGGTATATGTTTTGATGGCTCTTGTGGTTATTCATAAGATTATCTGTTGTTCCTTAAAAAAAATCTGACCACAATATCTGATTTAATGACTTCCTCACCATTGGAACATAGGTCATAATTTGAGTTTCTACTGCTTGGGGGTGGAAAAGAATCCAGTTTTTTTTTCTTTTTTAATTTGTTCTAAATTAACCATCTACTAATTTTATCAAGGAGTTCCTTGATCTCTCCTGTTTTAGACCTGAATGAAACAAAGTTGTCACTTCTACCCCTACTCCTGCTCCCAAACCCCACAACCATTTTGTGTCTTTCTTTGCTTTTATTATTTTCATCAAGTTTACTTTAATATAGTTATTACACAGTGTATAATACAGAGTAACATGGACTCAGAAGCTCAGAGCCTGAAAGAAACTAAACTGAGCATCTCAACACATGGAAAAAAAATCTCTCTTCTAATGCTTCTTAAGGCCATTGTGGCTTATTTGGAATGCACTTAGGTTGTAACAAAGTTTCAAAACCTGATGAATATTAAGTATAAATTAATTTAATAAAAGCCACTTGAAACTTTCCAAACATTATCGTCTAACATAATTACCTCTCAAATTAGCCTGCCTAATGTAACCTCTGAAAAAATACCATGGCCTAGACAATCAGAGCAAATGATTGGTTTTAGGTTAAAGGGACTGAGTCCAAATCAGAAGCCAGCCAAGCTCCAAACAAATGTTCCGGCTGGATAAGAACAAAGGTTTTTTTTTTTTTTTTTTCAGGTCCCTGGAACCCAGAGGGGGAATTAAACTAGGAAATTAGTATGGAATGAGACAAGATAAGAAACATGTTGAAAGAATTTACTGTCAAATTCAACTCCTATATGCAGAGATTGTGTCTTTTATGGAAATCATTTATGGGTTGTTATTTCTAAGGTTCTTGCTCCAGCCTGTATTGATGTTCCAGCAGGCTCCTCAGCCTTAAGAATATTGTGACCCAAACTGAACTAGTGATACTAATAAGGCTATATAACCTCAGATATATATATTGAAATCAATTCTTTTCCTTCTTGGTTGCCATTTCCTTGGTTCTTTCTAACTGAAAAACTGCTTAAGCTATAGAGAATTCCCTCAGAAAGTTCCAAGTAATTTTAGCTATTTTAAAAAAATATATAGTATAAGTGAACCAATGTGGTACTGTAACAACACTGGTTTTGAAGCAAGAGGACAGATTCAAATCTTGGCTTTGATGTTTATAACATGATACTTGGGGCAAGAAACAAATTTTCCAGACCTCAGTTTCCTCCTCTCAAAATGATGGGTTGAACTAGTTGGTCTTTGAAGTTCCTTCTAGCTTTTTATCTATAAACTTAGAGTAAGTAATAGTTTATTTTTTCTTTGCTGAAAACCTGAAGACTGAAAACCATTTGGCAAAGATTTATTGATCCATTCACCAATTCAAGAACCTAAAGCATACAAGAGAGGCATGCTATGATAGAAAGACAAAGGTTGATCTTGGATTCAGGAAATCTGGGTTCATGTCCTGCCTCCAACATTCAGGAATTGTGCGACCCTTGGCAGTCACTTAACTTGCAATGCAATCAACTCACTATATAAGTTAAAGGCCAGTTGCCAATCTGCTTTGGTGGGTTAGCTTTGACAATCAATAAACATTTATTAAGCACCTGTTATATTCCAGGACAGTCCTAAGCCTATGGATACAAAAAGAGGTAAACTGTCCCAACTCTCAAAGAGCTCACATTCTAATAGGGAAGACACAAATACATAAATATGTGCAAATAAGCTATATGCAGGAAAACCAGGGAATAATTAAAGTCAGGAAGACACAAAAATGAAAAGTAGATCAGATTTTACTTAAAATTTGCAGGAGGCTAGTAGGTGGGAAAGAGGAGAGAGAGCTTTCTACGTATGGGGCATATCCAGAGCAAATGTCTAGACCTGTGAGATGGAGTGTCTTGTTCACAGAACAGCAAAGTAGCCAATGTCACTGGATCAAATAACATACGGTAAGGGGCATGGTATAAGAAGCCTGAAAAGGTAGGAAGGGACTAGGTTATAAAGGGCTTTGAATGCCAAACATGATTTTATATTTGATCCTGGAGTTGCTGGGGAGCCCCTGGCATTATTGAGTGGAGGAATCATATGGGCTGACAAGTTCTTTAGGAAAATCACTTTGGTGACTGAGATGAGAATGAATTATGGTGGGAATGAATCTGAAGCAGGCAGACCCATCAGCAATCTATTATAATAGCCCATGAGTAAGTTGACAAGGGTCTGCACTAGGGTGGTAGAAGTATCAGGAGAGAAGGGGATGTATTCAAAAGATATTACAAAGGTGAATTTGATCCACTTGGAAAGAGACTGGATAGATGAGAGAGAGAGAGAGAGAGAGAGAGAGAGAGAGAGAGAGAGAGAGAGAGAGAGAGAGAGAGAAAGAGAGAGAGAGAGAGAGAGAGTAGAGTTGAAGATGGCCCCCAGATTGTAAGCTTGAGGGCCTGGGGGGAATGGTATTACTTTTGACAGTAACAGGATTAGGGATAGAGAGGTAATTAAGGGGGGAAAGATAAAAATTCAGTTTTGGACATGTTGATTAAGATGTCTACCAGTCTGACATCCAGTTTAAAATATCTGAAAGGCATTTAGAGGTTAGCAGAGCAATTAAAGCAAGATACGTAGATTTGAGAATTATTAGCATAGATATGGTCATTAAATCGATGGGAGCTAATGTCATCCCAAATGAAGTAGTAGAGAGCGAGAAGCCAAGATGGCCCAGGAAAGAACACTGGGGGGATATTTATTGTTAGAGAGTGTGACATGGATGAAGATACTACAAAGAAGACTGAAAAAGAGTGGTAGGAGGTAGTAATAGGTAGGAGAAGAGCAAGGAGAGAGTAGTGTTCTAAAAAACATTGAGAGAAGAGTATCAAGGAGAAAGGACAATAGTGTCAAAAGGAAGAGAGAAGTCAAAAAGATTGAGGATTAAGAAAAGGAATTCAGCAACTGGGATATCATAAGTAACCTTGAAGAGAGCAGTTTCAGTGGATGATGAAGTCCATAGGGAATTTCCATACTGGGAATTCTCCAGCATGATTAAATCATATGTCTGAACAACCCTCTCCCCCACAAAAGTACATACTGTGTATGCAAGATGCTATGGGTGATAAAACAGTTTTGTTGTTTTGCTAAGTCTGGGTTAGGAAGATGGCATTTGGAGCTTCATAACCAGAGCTATTCCTGACTTACAACAAAGATGATTACCTGGGACCTTAGTCTTATACATAACTTGGCATATGTATACAATCACATACAAAATATATATTCCCTTTTTAGCAATGGGTGAGGGAGCCTAGGAGTGGAAAGAAGGAAAGAAGGAGGGAGCTCTTCAATACTCTCACCTTCCAAAGACACTCCTTTGGCTCCCCATTAGTACAATCTTTTCCACCTTTAAGGTGACCCTTGGGGGTTCTTTTAAACCCAATTTGTTCTATGGAGATTAAAATCACTCTGATTTGCCTAATGTCTTTTAGTTCCTACAGGTGGTTCTGGTGATCAGAATTATTGAATGCATTTTGTGAAAGTTCTTTGGCTATTATTACCCTGATTCTAGCAGCAATTTATTCATTTCCTTGCTTTCTCAAAAGGGTGGAGAGTTCTTGAGGATTATTCTTGAGATTTGAGGTTGAAATATCTCAAACAGATTTCAATATCTAAATACAGAGATTTTTTCATACATGGTGTACATGAATCAAATAACATATGATAGGAAGTATGGTATAAGTTGCCTGAAAAGGTAGGAAGTACAAAATGCTTTGGTAGGTAGAATTTGATATTTAAGAAACATTTATCAAGTGCCTGCAATGTCTCAAGGACAACACTAAGCATGTAGATTGTCTTATATTGAATTTTAAAATATTATCCCTATCCCTCACCATATAACATAATTAATGCTTTTCTGTGCTTAGGAAATGTTCATTAAGTTTGACATATCCTATGCAAAACATAAGCAGAAAATAAAATTTGTTGCTAAAATCTAGTAAAGCATATCCTAAAGTCATGTATGTATTTTAAGTTATCAATGTCATAAGTGGATTCTTTTAATTCACATGTATAATCAATACTTGATTATGCTTATTTTAAGTAAATTTGATCAGGAGAGATGGTAAATATCAGATATCAGGGCAGTGGTCCAAATAAATAATTTTTATTGTGCACTGTGAAGTCAGTGATAAAGATTCTAATGATGTTAAAGTATTGTCTTCACAAAATTTATTTTCTAAATGGCTCACTGATTTAAATTATTTTGCATTATACAACTTTGTATCATGACAGAGGGAGGTAAGAAGCATGTATATTGGAAAGAACACTGGATTTGGAGTGGGAAAATCTTGGTTCATGTCCTCATTATACCTTGGACAAGGTCATGGCTGCATGACTTTGAACAGGCCATGTCTCCTTCCAAGGCCTCAGTTTCCCCATATGTAAAATGAAGGACTTAATGAAGATAAATTTTAAGGTTTGACTTTTTAAGATTTTGCGACTCTATAGCAACAAAAATAGAAAGCATACAACCTTAGGTTCTCAAAATAAAATTGGATATTGGCAGAGTAAAGTTAGGGACTCAGTTATATGCTTCATGAGAAGCAGTTAGGATCTATAAAAGGCAGGTGAAATTTTAACTTTAGTTAGTTAGGTGGAAACTTAAATTTAGAAAGCCTCACTGCTTTAGAAAAGAACAAATAGGTCTCTCACTGGCCATTTCTCAGTCTTCAGTATTAGTCAATTTTCATAAGTAGATCTGTCATATTTTAGTCAGTATTACCCTGGTTTCTTAACTCTTCATTCCTTAGGTGAGTGCATTATACAGGACTTTTGATTTATTGCACTTGATGGTTATCTACTTTGAAACTTCCTAGGCTTATACATTATAGGAACTTTATAAATGGTTATTGGAATGAATTGGATTAGATTTCCTTATTCAAGATTTCAACCTTGCAGTTCTTGATCTGGAAGAGAATAACAGTGCTAAATTCAATGGGTTAATAGCTTCTTTTATTAGATTTAAAACAGCCTAGATATGTTGTGTTAAGATCTTAATTATTCAGCTTTTAAAAAACTTTTCTAAGTAAAATACATTCATTTTATAGGAAAGTATTTTTCTTCTGTTTGCAAATAATATTGTTTAGTTCTTGCAGTAGGAAAGGGATTTTTCCTAAAAGGAAAGGGAGAAAAAAGAGAGAGGAATTATGTTGAATGGAAGACCTAGGGGAGATAATTACAGAAATACTGCAGGTTTTGCATTAGCTAGAAAATTGCAGCCATTTCATTGTATGGGTAAGGTTATTTTCTTTTTATTTCAAAGTGGATACTTCACCTTTCAAAGGGCTAATTATGGTACTGACTACATGTTGCACTCATATGCTCAAATTTCATCTATTCATTAACAATAGCAGATAACAAAATTGTTCCTGAACTGCAGAAATATTTCAGCGGATGGGTCACATAACAAGCAGAAAGAACACAATAATCACTCATTTCATCACTAAGCCTACATTCTCCATCATTGACTTAATTCCCCCCCCCCATGCAAAGTCAGAACACTTCCAATAGCATTGCCATATATGCCTTTTGCTAATCTGAAGGCATAGTCACAAAATAAAGGAATGGGAGAGTTGGAGAAAGGGATTGCTTCAATGAAGATGAACCAGGGATGGTACAAATCACACCAGTTACAGAATAAATCTTCTGCTTTTCAATGTACATACTCATCAAATACACAGAGAGAACTTCCTTACTGTGTGGAAGAGTTCCAATTCTGCAAGCACATTTGACCTTGTTGATCTATGTGTGTCAGTTTAGGGGGAAAAATAATGTAAATTATCTATATGTATATATGCACACCTATATTACACATATGGATATTCGTGTTTCTGCATGTGTCTATATATATACATATATGTGTGGTTTTGTCTATGTGAAGGCTTGTATGTAAAGTGAAGCCTTGGCCAAAGTATCAGCAGAAAGACATACTTGTCTTTCTGAAAATGATCTCATAGGGAAAAAATGTCTCCTTCAGGACTTATTTCCGTGGTAATGGCTGCTGAAGGGATAGGGCAGGCTGTCACACTCAGTCACCATCATCTGATCCTGATTTGCCAAAGGAAGGACAGGCCAATTAGTGTCTGGCAATAAGTCATCAGGTGCAAATGAAGGGAATATGCAGTCTGCTTCTTTCTTTCTCAAGAGGCACTTAGCCTCTCTTCTATAGCAGTGATAACTTGAAGCTCTGCTGCAGGTGCCATCTGGCACCTGAGCAGAGCGTGGACCTGGGCCTAAATGTGAAACAATAAAGATGGATGAAAGACTCGGGGCTTTGTGCAACCAATTACCATCATTTTGTGTGAGATCTGTGGTAGTCAAATAACCCTTCACAGGTGATCTGTACTCGTAACACGACATTAAAAAGTCTGTCTCCATCGAGAAATTACTTAGTCAAAAAGTGGGAGTTTCAAGGTAAAAAGGGTATCTTTTGTCACTTGAAAGTGCTTGTAGAAGAAAAAAAGGAGGAAACTTCTTTTTCACTGAAATCTCAGGGCTGTGACAACAATAATCTCTTAAGAAGATTGCAGAATCACAAATTTAGAAGGGGCTTAAAGAGGTCATTTAGTTCAAATTTTACTTGATACATGAATACTGTTGACATCATCTCCCTCAAAAGTCTAATATATAGCTAAAACATTTTTAAACCCTCTCATGAAAGGGAACCAACTACTTCAAAAGATAGTTCATTACATTTTCAGATGCTTTTATTTGTTAAGTAGATCTTTCTTATATTGAGTTGAAGTCAGCTTCCCCATATTTCTGATCTACTGGTCCTAGTTGCACCTTGAGTTACACAGAATATGTCAAATCCTTTTTTCTTCCAACAAAACTATTCTTCAAACTTTTGAAGAAAACTATTATTTCAGCCCAAAGTCTTTATCTTCCTCAAGCCAAACATTACCACTTTCTTCAACTGATCCTCATAGGCCATGTGCAAGTAATCTTATTATCCAGGCCAACTTCTATCTGTCAAATTCTCTCTCAAAATATGACATACAGAATTTAACACAATGATCCGGAAATGATTTGACCAGGGCAAGTAAGGTGTGTTCATTACTTCCCTTACTCTGAGCAGCATATTTCTATTCATGCAGACTAAGATTACATTAAATTTTTTGTTCGTTTTGTTTTTGGCAGCTACATAACATGGTTCTTTACTGAACTTGCAGCCACCTAAAATCCCCAAGTATTTTTCACAATATCTGTTCTCTGGGAATAGTATGTTGAAGTAGAAACAATATAAGACTTGGCATGAAGATTGACCAACCTGAATTTGAATTATATCTATTACTTTTACTAGTTGTGTGACAATAGGCAAGTCAAAATACTTCCCTGATCCTTGCTTTTCACATATGTGGAAAATGGAGATGACACTCTACCTGGTTGTTTTATTTTTTTAATTGAAAATTTTTATTTAACTAATTAATTTAGAATATTTTTCAATTGTTACATGATTCATGTTCTTTTCCTCCCCTTCCCCCCCATAGTCAATGCACAATTCCAGTTGTTTTAAAGATCAAATGAGCTAATGTATAAGCACTCTTATGAATGTTAGCTATTATTATTGTTATATCTCTCCCATTCTGTGCATGCATAGTTGATTTTTTTTAAACTAAGTGCAAGACTTTATAATTATACCTGGTGAATTTTATCTACTAAGATGTAGCCCATTGCTCCAATATGTCAAGAACTTTTTTGGATACTGACTATCATGAAACATTAGGATTGCTTCTCAGCTTATATCATATTCAAACTGAATGAGCATGCCAACTATTAAACAAAAACTGAAAATATTTTTAACAAAAAGGAGTGGATAAGTATAATCTTACAATAAGTTGCTGGAAGTCTCCTTCCAGGCTTCATGAAACCATTAATAATTTCTGGGCATAATTTTAAAAAATAAATTACACTCTACCTAACCATTCTTTTTATCCAGCTTATATTTCTCTATTTTGTTTATAAGGGCATGATAAAATATTCTTTGGTTTGTTGCTGAATTCCAAACAGAAAAGATTTTTAGCAAGTGTACTCAACTATAATTTGTAGCATCCATCTCCTTTCCCATTTTCATGGACTAAAAAAGCTAGAAGGAATACAACCAGTATAGAATCATGACTCCCTTCAATAGCATCATCAACCAGCAGTCCTCTAACCTCTACTTAGCTTGTCAAGAGGCACTGACAGTCACTCCAGCCAACCTCTTTAGTTCTGAGAATTCAGGTGCTAGGCAGTCCCAATTTCACCCTGTTTATCTGTGCATACCCAGCTGGGCAAAACTTGTAAGTTGGTACCACGTTCTCTATGGTTTTCAGAGAATCAGAAAGCTTTGATCCCACAGTTTTACCTTTGTTTATAAACAGAATTAATTTATTGTCAAATAGTATGTGGGTTTGTAGATTATCCAATCAGAAACCAAGTCTTAAGTCCCTAGCTACTGATGGATCCTGCCTCTTTCAAGAATCTGCTTTGTTTTGGAAGGCTTTAGCACTGAGACCTTGGCATAATGGAGACAATGCTCCATAACAGCAAACAAAAATGCTTAAGTACTATATACAACTAAGTCAATGTATTTTGAATCAGATTTTCTAGACCCACATTGATTATGTACATGCCCTTGAAAAGAGTTTCTCAAAAACTCTAACAGACAAGATCAAGTAGCTTTTATATATTCTCAAGACAAATCTATGGCATTATTTCTCATTTAACAATTAAGTGTAAAATTTTGCAGACCAGAATGGAATATCTCAAGGAATAAACTGAAAGACTTTTTGTAGTTTAATAAGACAAGACATATAACATGTAATCTCTGGGAACCTTAGATATGTGACATTATCAGTTTGCAATATTTAGACAAACAGCTTTTTACTTCTTGCTGTCATATTTACAGAACTGTTTCAGCTTCATTCAATATTCCTCTCTCTCTCTCTCTCTCTCTGTTTCTCTCTCTCTCTCTCTCTCTCTCACATACACACACACACACACACACACACACACACACATGCTTGATTGAAGTTTGAGGTCTATCCATTGATTTTACTGGTTTTTAGAAGTAAGTGGACAGGATGGCTTTCTGAATGGGAAGCAAACCATCTAGCTACTATTTATCTTTCCAGAAAAACTTTGAAGTTCACAACAGTCTAAGTTATGACCAAGAAATCCAAAGGGAAAATACAGCAAGTGACTTCTTCCACCCCAGCACTGTTCATTAGGTTAGTCTAAGGGCAAACAGAAAAGGACCTGTTGGTAAAGGTAGCATCAGACCAGAGTAGGCTCCAGGAGGACATATAACATATAAGGCTCTTTGCCTAGAGGCAACAAGAGTTAATGACTCCATTAAGAAAGTCCTAGATTAGAAAACTTGGAGGAGAAAAAGAATGTCAGTAACTAGAACAGCCTAGGAGTACAACTTTACATAATGAATTCTGAAAGAATTCTGCATTAAAAAAAAAAAAAACTATATTAACTTTGCTATACAGAACTGTGCTCTGCACCCTTCTGTCCCTGCTTAGTGGTCACTCTCTTCCTCCCCCCCCCCCACCTCCCCAATCTCCCACCAAAAGAAAAAAAGAAAATTAACTTTAAAAAATCTTCAAGTGAAAGCAGAAGAATCCACACATCAAGAAAACCCCATAATATGGCTCAGTATGTAGGCTTGTTTTAAAATCTCCAACACTGAGAGAGATCTTTGCCCAACTTGACCTACCCACTGAAGGGTGTGACCCCATGAGTCTGTATTCCATCTGCTCAAGTTTGGGTACCCCCTGGTTCCCCCATCTCTCATCCTTCCTGTTTGGGTCTGTGTCCAGCACCAACATGTCTTCTCTCTCCTACAATGTTGTTTCAGTTTAGGCCAGACCCTGCCATGGCTAGCCCTAGCCCCCAATATATTCAAGAATTGTCTGCACTTACACTATATAGACCAGGCACTCAAGGCTCTGAGACTCCTAGCACTCTGACCTGAAATGGCATAGAGGGTCCTGAAAAACCTCTGAAACTCAGAGATCCAGGGTGCCTAACTCTGGGAAGTAGAGATTAGTGCAAGAGTACAGATGATATGAGCTAAGACTACACAGGATCAACTATCTTACCCAAAAATGCAGCATTAGGTACGATCTTGACCCTGTTACAAAGCCGCAATTCATGAACTAGAGATGGGGAAAAAAAAAACTAAACCAAAGAAGACATCATCCAGTACAAACTATTATGTTATGCTTAGCAATGAGAACCAACCTACAGAATCAAACATTTATTTTTTGACATGGCCAACACAGAAATTTGTTTAACTTGGCTAAATTTACTTGTCAGGGACTTCCGGGTAAACATTGCTGCAATCTAGACGCAAATCGCTCCCTCTCCCCTGGCACCGAATGAAATAGACTACCTCAAAATAGCATAAAAATCATCTTTGGAAGAACGGAGGGACTTTAAAGTAGGGCATAGCAATGAAGGTAGGTGGAGTTTGAGCATTTCCACACTATAAAAAAGAGAAAAAGCTCGCACCCAAATGTGAGCTGAACTACCCTCCCCCACCTCACCTACAGAACCAGAGTAGGGACCAGCGAGCTCACTGGAGACAGTGAGTGAGTGAGGAACATCTCTGTAATGACTGGGGGTAAGGGGGGTGGAACAGCAGGGTCCTTGGGATCTAACAAGGACTGCCAGGGAACTACTCCTCAGAATGGTTTCACAGGAGACCCTGCGCACTGGAGAGCCGCAGACCATGGGGGCTCTTGCAAACTGCGAACGCTATGGAGACACTAGAAACTGTCAGAGGAAAAAGATTCACTCCTCGCTGTAGTGAGGGGGGGGCACGCCAGGGTCCTTGGGAACTGATAAGGTCTACCAGGAAACTACCGCTCAGAGTGGTTTCACAGGAGAAGCCTGCACACGGGAGAAAAGAGACCACAGACCACGTGGCCAGGCACACTAACAAACTGCCCATCTCACTCAGACCTCTGACTAAAAAGGAAAGGGGAAATCACTAAAGGGATGGCTCAAAATGCCCAAAATCAACCCTCTAAGAAGAAAGGGGGGAAAAGTGACAATTGAAAACTTTTACAGAGGGGAAAACCCAGGCTACAGAGGAAAAAGAGGATGAAATTCAAACAAAATCAGAACATGTCCCCAAAAATGGAAATTGTCCACAAGCTCTGGAGGAACTCAAATTGGGGCTTATCCAAAAGATGGAAACCTTCTGGCAAGAAAAATGGGAAAAAATTCAGAAAGAGGTCAACAGTCTGACAGACAAGAACTCCCAATTGGAGAAACAGCTAGAAGCCTGACACAGAAGGGCAGATGAAACTGAAAAGCAAAACCAGACCTTAAAGACCAGAATTAAGCAACTGGAAGACAATGAACTTGCAAAACAGCAAGAATTAATAAAGCAAAGTTGAAAAATTAATGAATTAGAAGAAAACATAAAATATCTAAATGTCAAAGTGACAGACCAAGAAAACAGAGGAAGGAGAGAGAATATGAGAATCATTGGTCTACCTGAAAAGCCAAAGATTAACAAATGAAGGGCTGGTTCAATATTAGGAAAACCATCTACATAATTGACCATATCAACAAGAAAACCAACAAAAATCACATGATTATCTCAATAGTTGCAGAAAAAGCCTTTGATAAAATACAACACCCATTCCTATTAAAAACACTAGAAAGCATAGGAAGAGAAGAGTCTTTCCTAAAAATATTAAACAGTATATATCTAAAACCAGCAGCAAACATCATCTGCAATGGGGATAAACTAGATGCATTCCCAATAAGATCAGGAGTGAAACAAGGATGCCCAATATCACCACTATTATTTAATATTGTACTAGAAACACTAGCTGTAGTGATTAGAGAAGGAAAAGAAATTGAAGGTATTAAAATTGACAATGAGGAGACTAAGTTATAACTCTTTGTGGATATGATGGTCTACTTAAAGAATCCTAGAGAATCAACAAAAAATCTAGTCGAAATAATCAACAACTTTAGCAAAGTTGCAGGATACAAAATAAACCCACATAAGTCATCAGTATTTCTATATATTTCTAACACATCTCAGCAGCAAGAATTAGAAAGAGAAATCCCATTCAAAATCACCTTAGACAAAATAAAATACCTAGGAATCTACCTCCCAAGAGAAACACAGGAACTATATGAACACAACTACAAAACACTTTCCACACAACTAAAACTAGACTTGAGCAATTGGAAAAACATTAACTGCTCATGGGTAGAATGAGCCAATATAATAAAAATGACCATCTTACCCAAACTTATCTGTCTATTTAGTGCCATGCCCATTGAACTTCCAAATTTTTTTTTTTACTGAATTAGAAAAAACCATAACAAAGTTCATCTGGAAGAACAAAGGATCAAGGATATCCAGGGAAATAATGAGAAAAAATACAATGGAAGGGGGCCTTGCAGACCCAGATCTCAAACTATATTATAAAGCAGAGGTCATCAAAACAATTTGCTACTGGCTAAGAGACAGAAAGGAGGATCAGTGGAATAGACTTGGGGTAAATGACCTCAGCAAGACAGTCTATGACAAACCCAAAGACCCCAGCTTTTGGGACAAAATCCACTATTTGACAAAAACTGCTGGAAAAATGGGAAGACAGTGTAGGAGAGATTAGATTTTGATCAACACCTCACACCCTACATCAAGATAAACTCAGAATGGGTGAATGACTTGAACATAAAGAAGGAAACTATAAGTAAATTAGGTGAACACAGAATAGTATACATGTCAGACCTCTGGGAAGGGAAAGACTTTAAAATCAAGCAAGACATAGAGTCACAAAATGTGAAATAAATAATTTTGATTACATCAAATTAAAAAGTTCTTGTACAAACAAAACCAATGTAACCAAAATTAGAAGGGAAGCAACAAAATGGGAAACAATCTTCATAACAAAAACCTCTGACAAAGGTCTAATTACTCAAATTTATAAAGAGCTAAATCAATTGTACAAAAAAATCAAGCCATTCTCCAATTGAAAAATGGGCAAGGGACACAAATAGGCAGTATTCAGCCAAAGAAATCAAAACTATTAATAAGCACCTGAAAAAGTGTTCTAAATCTCCAATAATCAGAGAGATGCAAATCAAAACAACTCTGAAGTGTCATCTTACACCTAGCAGATTGGCTAACATGACAGCAAAGTAAAGTAATGAATGGTGGAGGGGTTGTGGCAAAGTCAGGACATTAATGCACTGCTGGTAGAGTTGTGAATTGATCCAACCATTGTGGAGGGCAATTTGGAACTATGCCCAAAGGGTGATAAAAGACTGTCTGCCCTTTGATCCAGCCATAGCACTTCTGGGTTTGTACCCCCAAATTATAATAAGTAAAAAGACATGTACAAGAATATTCATAGCTGTGTTCTTTGTGGTGACAAAAAAACTGGAAAATGAGGGGATGCCCTTCAATTGGGGAATGGCTGGACAAATTATGGTATATGTTGGTGATGGAATACTATTGTGCTAAATACAGTGCCACCTGTATGGGCAGAGCAATGAACTATAGTAGGGCTTCAGGAAGCTGGAGAGCAGAAAGAACTTCATTAATAATTTCTGCATTAGCTATAGATTTTCCAGCTGAGGTTAAAAATCCTCTTTGGAGCCATAGTATTCTGACTGAATGACAAATGCCAAAAGCATATCTAGAATCTGTATAAATTGTTGCCTTTTTATCCTTGGCAATTATACAAGCGTGCTTCAGAGCTATGAGTTCTGTTCCTTGAGCGCTAATGTTAGAGGGTAGTGAAGCTGACCATTCAGTGGCAAATTCTGAGACTACGGCAGCTCCAGTGTAATGTATGCCATCCCTCATAAAAGTGAACCATAGGTAAATAAAATCAGATCTGAATTGTCTAAGTGAGTGTCCAAGAGATTATCTCAAGGCTTTTCTGCCATGGACACTAATGTTTCACAATTGTGTAATGGTTCTCCTGAAGTAGGTAAATCTGGAAGCAAGGTGGCAGGGTTAAGGGTTGTACAGCATTTCAAGGTAATGTTTTCACTATTTAACAAAGTTATTTCATAACTTGTAATTCTCTGATCTGAGAATGCCTGTGTTCTATGCTTTAGCAACAATGCTTCTACCTCATGTGGGCACATAATTGTTAATGGACATCCCAATACTAGATCAACAGTTTTTGTCACTAGTAAGGCTGTAGCAGCTACTCCTCTAAGACACTGTGGTGCTCCTGATGCTACTGGGTCCAGTTGGCCAGAATAATAAGCAATTGGGTGCTGAGAAGGTCCCAAAGTCTGAGTTTAAACATCTGAAGCTACTCCTCTTTGCTCATGTACATACAAAGTAAATGGCTTGTTGTAATCTGGGATGCCTAGAGCAGGGGCAGACAGGATAGCCTTTTTTAGATCTGATAGAGCTGACAAGTGTTCTGGCTCTAATTTGAGGGGTTCTGGGACCAAATCCTTTGTTAGTGCTATAAGGGGTTTAGTAATTTCCCCATAGCAAGGAATCCATTGTCTGCAAAACCCTGTTGCTCCTAAAATTGCTCTCAACTGTTTCTTAGTAGTAGGAGCACTTAAATTTTGAATATTCTCAATTTGTTTTGGAGAAATATAATGAGCACCCGCAGTCAGGATGAATCCCAAATATTCTACTTTAGGGAGACACCACTGAACTTTATCCTTTGAGATTTTATGTCCTCTTTTGTGCAATTCCAAAAGAAGGTGTTTGCTATCTTCCTGACATGTTTCTGCATCTGTTGAAGCCAAGAGTAGATCATCTACATATTTGATTAATTTGCTATTTTTAAATGTTATATTATCTGTGTCTTGGCTCAAAATTTGTGTGAATAAACTTGGGCTTTCCGTGTAACCCTGTGGCAGATGACTCCATGTTTATTTTGAGCCCTTCCAGGTGAAAGCAAAAATATGCCTAGAGTTCTCATGTATAGGTATGGAAAAGAAAGCTGAGCACAAGTCTACTACTGTAAAGTATGTAGCTGTGCTAGGAATAGAGGAAATAATAGTATTTATATTGAAAACTACGGAGTGTCTCTTTATAACATGATTATTCACCGCCCTCAGATCCTGTACGAATCTATAGAGGTACTTGCCATCAGGCCCTATTTTGTTTTTTTAACTGGAAGGATGGGTGTATTGTATTCAGATTTACAAGGGATTATTATTCCTTGTTTAATTAATGAGTTAATAACTGGGGTAATACCCTCAATTGCCTCTTTTGAGAGGGGATACTGAGGAATGGAAGGAGGTGGGCTAGATTTAGTTTTTATCTGCCCAGGAACAGTCAACTTAAGTAAGCCATTCCCTCATTGCTATTAGGATGGCCTCCCTACAAGGGTATAGTTGTAAAAGATCCTCAGAGTCATCATAGTCCCATTCGGGATCCTGAGATGGCCAATGTGCTGCATTGCACCCCTGGGTTTTGTTAACATAAGCAATTATTTTATTTTTCTCACGTTCAGTTAAAAAAGCCTGTAGCAAGTTTTCAATGTCTTTGTAAGATGGCTTATATTGAAAGAATATGTCTTTCATCTTTTTCATTACCAGAAAGGGATCTTGTTCAGATGTGGGAATATTTAATGTAAATTCATTTATTTCTTGGGGAGTAAATGGTATATTGTGCCTTAAAGCCACCACATCCCCATTCCATCCTATTTCAGGTACTTCTTTTAGAGGAAACAGGCCTCTAATTGAATTTGGTATCTTTTGGTCAGTTTAACTAAGATGAGTTTCTTTAGAAGGACATGATTTCCTTGGGGCTGGAATTGGTTTTTGGGTAGGAAAAGGAACAGGAGAAACTGGGATTTCAGGAGAAGGGTCTTGGGCATTAAGTTCAGCCTAGATTTGTAGACCATGAGAGAACAAGTCTGTTAGCTGAGCTATAGGGAAGGTATTTTCCATCTCCATTTCAGGGAAGGGAATTTCCTCATTTAGAGATTCAGAAACATGTCTGTCAGGTTCAGATCCATTTTTGGTGGGGTGGAAGTTTGCCACTTGATCCTGTAAGAAGCATTTTAAAATTTTCAATTGGGCTTGCATGTTCTCCTGTATTTTAGCCTCATTTTTTTCTATGTTTTCCTGTATTTTATCTTCAGATTTTTGAACAATTTCTTGTATTTTAGCTTCAAATAATTTTTATGTTAGCATCTCAATACAGTACTGAGAAGTACAAAAATTACATTACCTAATAACATAAAAAATTGGAGGTATCCTGAATTCCTCAGTGTTCCTAATTCTTCAACTGCCATATAAATGTTGAAGAATGTAGTATTCATTTTTATATATAGTTTTTTGTAATTATTTTCCTAGCCGCCTTCACAAAACACGTGGGGAGCAGGACAAGGCCAAAACTCTCTCCAGGTCTCCCTCACCCCTAATTAAGAGTAATCCAGGTAGTACTGTTAGTGAAGGTTGCCTAAAGTTGTTTGTTCCCTGAGGGAAAGAAAAACAGTTTCCCCAATCCTGCCACTTTTTGGTTTAAAAAACAAAACAAAACAGCTGTGTTCAATTCAAATTAAGGAGAAATGAGAGAAATAAAAATGTTGTATACTCACCTGCTCTTGCAGCTGTGTTTCAAACAGTTTAAAAGGCTGAATTGAGTAAGTAGGAAAGAAAGAAAAGATATTTCACAGAAATTTGAGGTTACTGGTCACAACCCTTCATGGTTGCCAGACTATCAAGATAATTTTAGGATGGTGACTTAAAATCTAGATTTAATTGGTTTCTGGGGAAAATCCCAAATAAAATACCCAAGTCAGTGTGGAAATTTATGGTAATTTAATTAATATAGAAGGAATTTAAGGAGAAGGAGGGAAGAGGAAATAGGCCTGTTCCAGGGGGGAGTTTAAAATTAATTAGAGGCTTCTAAGGGGACAAAGTTGGAAAAGTAAAGGTGGAAACTTAGCCAAAAACTCACCACCAAACAGGACAAATAGCTTGCAGCCACGCTAAGATGCTGGAAGGCTTAGCATGCTGCTCTCAGCTAACTCTCCACCTCCAATAAGGTGCCAGAGAGGGCAAAAATCCCAAATATATAGACCTTTTACCCTTGTGTCTCCTCCTCTAAATTTTCACATCTACCAATCATATCAAAGGCTTTTCTCCAGGACTTCCCATACTTTTAGTTCTCATCTTCTTTGATTTGTTTGTATCTTTAGAGTTACTTAACACTTCTTTGTTAAGTTCACCTTTTGTGAGTTACTTGACCTTTTTGTGATTAATTTAACCTTTATAGTTACTTAACACTTTTTTGTATTAAGATTTAAAAATGGACTTAGCTTAAAGTTCTAGCTTCACTATAAGGTGAGAACTAAGTACCCTCATTGTTCAATCAGGAGATTACAACTTTATCTTCCCCTAAAGTACGGTCTAAGTAGGGTGGAGTAATTTAGAGTTTCCAAGACATTCCTGATTTTGTTAAACTAAGTATCTTCATTGTTATAATCAGGAAATAGCTAAATCCAATCTTCACACAACCCACTACTAATAATTCAAATGGCTGTGATATCTATCTATTTAGCTAGCTTAGAATGGACAAAGGGTAGAGCCTAGTATTGTTCAGAAGGAGAAGAAGCTCAAAGAGTGGGTGGATTTTAGAACTGGAAAATTAAGCAACCTTAATCAAAAGACTGTTTGGTAGCCATTAAGTAAATAATCTTTACATGGAATAAGGAACAAAGGTAACCTAGGCTTCAGAGGTTAAATTCAGCAGTCTTAGGGAACACTCACTAACTAGATATGTCATAAACTAGGAGAAAATCTCTAATGATATATACCAGAAAGTTGAGTCCAAAGAAAATATTAGGCTCAAGGACATTAGCTAATTTGGGGAAAAAAACTGATTTATATCCTGTGGAAGAGATAAATGCTGAAGTAAATGGAAGGACTGATTTTGCAAGGTTATCTCATGGAAAAGGTGATAGAACTCTGGCTGCCAATGGGAAATGCGAATGGAACTTCCAGGTAAGAAAAGGAGTGGAACAGTTAGAGATTGCTGCCTTTTCCCTTTTTGAATTGAAGAGGAAAGGAGCAAAATCTTCACTGAGCATACTTAGCTTCAAATCCTTTGTTGAGCAGAAAAAGATCCAGATTAATCATCTGTATTACAGTGGTTGGATAGACTTGTTTCCCTTTGGGGAAGGCAATAGCCTATCCTTCAGAAGATTCCTTGAAAGCTATATCTCTCTGCCAAGAAATACCATCATCTTGAACCTCCAAAATTGGTCTTAGTCCCCAGACTTGAGCCTCAAACCCCTGAAGAAATCTATAGGAAGAAAATAGGTCAGGGACTTCCTGTTTCTTCTTTCCTAATTTATTATACCCAAACTCTTATCTAATAAATAGCTATGTTCAACTTACTAAGAACTCAGACATCTTCAATGTACTAAAAAGGGATCAGAAATACCATCAACTAAAGAAGAAAGAAATTGAAGGGGATATTCTCTTGCCCTTCAGCTTTAGTCAGATCTGACTCCGTTTTCCAGACAGCTTTACCTGGGGAAGGGAGAATTGGTGTTACTCTTTATCTGTTCCCTCTCTCTGTTACCTGTAAAAACTTTGGTTCCTTATTCCCCGCTAGTACAATCCTAAAAAAATTGGCATCCATGGTAAATTATTTGCTGGGGAAAAAAATCTGTCTTCTAAAGAAGAACCTGTGAAAAGGAAGATATAGGCAACTCTGTAAAGGAAAAAAATAGAGAATACCACACTTTCACTTAGGGTTATTGGAGGTCTTATGCCTTAGGGAAGCTACATTCTGGAAAGAGCTTTAAAAAGCTTCTGCTATTAAACTGAAAAGTATTGCAAAGTCCAGTCTATACATAAGGAAGAGATAGCACTATATACACTGACATCATAAAATAAAAATAACATGCCATCAAAGCAGGCTAGGCAATGATAAGGAAAAGGATTGGAAGACAGAGGGTCCCTAATGCAAGGGAACCACAAGCTGTTTTCTTTCTTCTCATTAGGGCCTCTGAAAGAGTAGCAGAGGGGAAGCAAGTGGCATTCAAAAGAAGTATTATTTACCCAGACCTTTGGTATTTTTCCTCCTTTGGATATCTTGAGAATTAATCCCTCTATGGTAAAAAAAAAAAATTATCTCTAGAATAGAGATCTTCAGCATACATTTCTTCTTGCTTTAATGTTTGTTTTTGGTTCAAAATTCTCTTTCTCCCTTTCATTTCTCCTTTACCCATTGTGCAGGCAAAATATATTCATTATACAAATAAAATCATCTAAAACATTTCTATAATAGCCATCTTGCTGGAGAAGAACAAGAAAAATAAAGACAGTGAAAGAAAATATACTTCAGTCTTCAATAAGAATTCATCAGTCCTCTCTAGAGGTGGATAAACTTTTTAATTAGGAGTCCTTTGTAACTATCATGAATCATTTTGTACTGATCAGAATAGCTAAGTCTTTTACAGTTGGCTATCATTGCAATATGACTATTGCTGTGTACAATGTTCTGATTTTGCTCACTTCACTCTGCATTAGTTCATATACATCTTCCCAGTTTTCTCTGAAAATATGCAAGGTATTTTTTAAGTGTATTTATTTATTTATTTTATTTAGATTATTTTTCCATAATTACATGAATTATATTCTTTTCCTCCCCTCCTCCCACCCCCCTCTTGTAGTCATCAAGCAATTCTACTGGGTTTTACATGTGTCATTGATCAAGACCTATTTCCATATTTTTAGTATTTGTACTAGGGTGATTGTTTAGAGTCTATACCCCCAATCATATCCCAATTGACCCATGTGATCAAGCGATTTTTTTCTTTTCCACTCCCACCGTTCTTTCTTAGGAACCCCTTACTGCCATACCAATCCAATAAGAATTTATTAAACATTTACTATGTGCTAGGCACTCAGTCAAAAACTGGAGTTAATATTTTAAAAATCTTTACCCTTGAGGAGTTTACAACCTAATACAAGGAGGCAACACACAAAAGGAAACAAATAGGTTGAGAGTGGGAATGAGAGATCCTAATAGGCATCCAGTAACAAGGTATCTTGCTCTATGAAGCTTTAACTAGCCAGAATAGCAGATGCAAAGTGGAACAAGCTAAAAGTCCAGTTTCTGCCCTCTAGAAATGAAGATGTTTGGAGGAGTTTTGTACTCTACCCTCCAATCAGAGCGGAGAGGGAACTGAGGAAGGTGGTGTCAGTGAAGGTTTGAGTTAATAGCATGGAGGTAAGATTAGAGATGATGAGCTTAACCATCTTGTTCCATGAAGCTGAAACTGAGGAAAAACAAATCCAAACTGGGATTGATGTAAGGGGTAAAATGGGATTCATAAAAGAAGGTGGTAAATGAAGAGTATAATTTTAAAGCTACTAATTTTAGAGGTGACACAATTCTGAGACATCCAAGATATGGTATTGTGGCATAAGGCAGAAGTAATTGGGAATGGAAAAGACTGATAAATTGTTGTCTCTTGTTAGAAGGCTTGATAAAAATATAAAATAGAAATAAAAATTCCTAACGTTCCTGAAGTTGATGAAATAAAGATCATGAACAAGATACTAAAATCATTGAAAAGCTGGGAGAATGTTTATAGATTAAGAGGTGATAATGGTGAATATATATAGAATGGTCCTAAGTAATATGGGGAAAGTAGTAGAAAGGATAGAGAAATGTCATTGAGATGAGAATTGTAACCAGAAATTAATTCATATATGACCAAAACAGTTGTAGGGGGGAGATGGTGGGTGATAGATCAGAGCATCCTGGGGCTGAGTGAAGCAACAGATAATGTCATAAAACATACTAATAAGCAATTGGTAAGTAGAAGAATAGCACTTTCTGGTATGCTGAGAAACAAGGACCATTGGTTCCTTTCCACAGATAGCAGCAACTTTAGACAAAGTTCACTACCCTAGTTTGATTAAGAATGGTTTAAGGAAGCAGTGAGGTGGCTCAATGTACTGGGAGCCAGGTCTAGAGACAGAAGTTCCTAGATTCAAATTTTACCCCAGACACTTCCTAGTTATTTGACCTTGGACAAGTTATTTAATCCCCAATTGCCTAGCCCTTATTATTATTACCCTTCTAAGGTCAGATTTAAAAACAAAAATCAGTGGGTTTAGGAACAACAATAGAGAGCAAAGAAAATTTCCCATTAATTTTCCAAGTCCTGAGAGTTGTGGAGAGTAGAATGACTAGCCCTCCAGTGGAAAGGATACATCTAGAAATAACTATTGCTGAAAGAAAGGGCCTAGGGTATTATACTTTTCCCTCTTCACTAAGGGATTTATCTGCTCTGGGCTCATGAATGCAGTCTGAATAGGATTCAATCCTGGGTGAGCCTAAACTCTAATGAGAGGGGTTAGGTTCACTTTTAATTACCCTTCAGCTTCTTATCCTGGTAACCTAAGGGAAAAACAAACAAGTATAAGGGGTAAATTTAGGGTTTTTTCTTTAAGCTTAAAGTTGGCTCCTGTTCTTGGGTCTCCTGAAAAGACAGGGAAGAAAAATATTCAAAGTATAATATAGATCAGCTATGGGATGGTTATTTATTTCCTATACATAAAAAAATGCTACATACAAAAAAAACTTCTATCAACTTGCATTGACAGAATGACTTAAAATAGAATTTAATCACACAGCACAACATATATTAAAACAAACCTTAAAAGGCTAAATAAGCAGCAGTACTAATTTTAGTTACACTCAGTTATACTGAGTCTTGGACATCAAACAAGAAATAGTTTGTAGGACTGTTGAACAGATATTGTTGCACTTCACCCAAGTTCTGCACTATCCAAACAACTCCAGGGCCATGCCATCTAGCAAGCCTGGCCAGGGCTTAGACTCAGTGTATTGGTCATTGGCCATCTCTTAGAAAGCCTAAGCTCCATTTGTTTCCAGTCACTTCCAGTCAATATATTGTTACAAGGGAATCACTTTAAAAGACTGATATATATATTAATTTAAGGTCGCCAAGGAATCAGCTATGTAATTCCTAAATGAAAAACTCAAGTCAGCCGTCAGCCTTTTTTGGAGTTTAATTACAATAGGAGCAAGAAAGGAATTAGAGATATATATAGAGAGAGAAAGGGGAGAGAAGGGAATAGGGCTTAAATACCCCTTCTGTTTAGGCTGGGCCAAAAGGCCCAAGCCCTTAGATAGCTGGGGCAAAGAAAAGAGATCAGTCCCTATTACTCACGTGTCCAAAATGGAGAAACAGTCTCAGAGGCCCCCACCTCCAGCTTCCTTCAGAGCAAGCTTCCTCAGACCCCAGGAACCACACCGACCCAAAAACTCAACCACCTCTTTCTCACATCTACCAATCACTCTTCATCAATTTCCCTGTCAGTGGAGGCTCTCCCTTAACCCAGGACCGCCCAGAGGTTTCTGGCTTTTGCACATGTCTGTTGAGGGTCATATTTTCAAATGATTAAATCTATACTCCTTTGCTACAGCCCTTTCTAAATCCTGTTAACTTGAGTATGGTAGAGATTGGAATAATTAAATTTTGATCTAGGCTGCAGCCCTTACTCAATCCTATTAGGACTGAATAGGGTGGAGTATCTCCATTGTATCAATTCTAAAATCAATCAAGACTCAAAGAAATTCCTGTTCTATGCTCAAGCATAGGTCAAAGTCCTTTCCATTGTTCAGCAAAGGGTTTCTGTCCTAAAGTAATCTTAAGAAGGGAAGAGAAGGAACCTCCCATGCCAATGGAGTTCCCATTCCAATAGACTATCAGTAAGAAATTTTCCAAGTATGAAATATCCCAATGGTGAAATTTTCAACAATTATAAGTCTAAGGAATTTTGAGGTTTACAATCCCCCCTGATGATCATTGGGAGACTAGTCTCCCCATTGATCATTTAACATAATCATTTTGTAGTTCTAAATTCACTTCTAACTAAAGATATACACAATATTCAATTTTCTAGGAGAAATTAGAATAGTGAGAGAGGAAATAGAAAAGAAAAGAAAGCAAAACCAATGTTTGCTAGGCGCATTGACAGAAAGCCAAATTAGGGGCAGTCCCTTTTGGCATAATTGTTACAATAAATGTTCAATCAAAAGTTCAGTCCAATCAATCACATCCAAAGTTCATTCTTGATCTTCTTGATGAAGTGTAGGTTTTTGGCATCTTTCTGCAACAGTTCATTCTCTGGATATAAAAGTTTCAAGCTTCTTTCTTGAAGATCTTTTCTCGAACAAAATCAAAATCTTTGAAATTTTTTATAACAGTAAAATCTTAAACAAAAGTCTTGGATTTTTATAAAAATAAAATCTCAAACAAAAAAAAATTCAAAAATTCTTAGATTTTAAATTAAAATACAATCCCCCCTGAAGTAAGTATTTTAAAAAAAATTATCAAGTTTAGCTCAGAATGCAATGTTCAGTTATGGGGGTGTATGTGTCAATTATCAAAAGAATAGAAAAATAATCAAAAACATAAGAAAAATTCAAAATAGACCTTGTATAGGTCCAGTTTAAAGTAATTTCTATCCCCCAAGTATGTAGGACAGAATGCAGTAATATTTCACTTAGCCATTTGTAGCCAAGACTACAGGAAGTTGCCATAATATAAGAAGGAAAGAATTAGAATTCTATTTTGATGGGGAAATGTCATTCCCTTGTCTGATTTTTTCCTCAGGGATATAGGGAGCCAGCATGATAGTCAAGCTTTGTACTTGTTTGAGTATTTTGAAAAGAGTGTAGATACAAGGAAGTCCTACGACTTAAACATAAGTTAAGCGTCGCAACCTCGAGTCTCACTTTAATATTTCTTGTGTGCTCTATTGGCACTATTCAGGTTTAGTCTGTGCTCCTTGTTTTTATCCCTTTTCCTGGAATCAGACACAAACATTAATCACAGTTCTATAATATTTTATCAATAAATAGCAGGTTCCCATAGTTTAAAGCTTTTAGGCATATATTGATATTATAGCAAGAGTATATATATTAACTTGTATTACTGCAGGGAAAAAAATATTAATATTAATTATGTGTACCTTCAGTACAAAAAATGAGAAAAAAAATCAAATATTCTGATGAAAAATAAAAGAAAAGAAATAAGAAAAAATAAGAAAAAAATCAGTAATTCAATATATTCTTGAAAGAAAAAAAAAACCAGCATCCATTTGTCTGTGGATTATTATCTCCAATTCTTATGATAAGATAGAGTCACAATTCATATGATAAGATAGAGTTAATCAGTCTCAGCAGAAGATGCTTTCTTCACATGTGAGCAGTGAATCCAAGAGTCTCTTTCTCCAATCTTTATAGATGTTGGAGTAGTTAATAATATTTGGAATGGTCCTTCCCAGGAAGGTTCAGTTGCTCCATTTCGCTTGAAATTCTTGATATAAACTTTATCTCCTGGGTTCAGGTCATGCAGAGAAAAGTCTAATGGTCCAGCTTGTACTGCAGCTCCGGATTCATGAAGTTCACGTAGTTTGTGCTGTAACTCCTGTATATAGGAAGCAATAGTAATATCTCCCCCTAATAGCAATGTATAAGCCGGGGAGAAAGGCTTAGCCTGTATAGGCGGATGTCCAAAAAGCATCTCAAATGGTGAAATATGTAAGTCTCCTCTAGGCCTGCTTCTAAGATAAAATAGGGCCAGAGGGAGAATTTCAGGCCATTTTAAATGGGTCTCAGTGCATAATTTGCCAATCATAGTCTTAAGTTCTTTATTCATCCTCTCCACTTGGCCTGAGCTCTGGGGGTGATATGGAACATGGAATTTTGGAGTTATCCCCAAGCAAGAATATATTTGATTTAAGACAGAATCAGTAAAATGACTCCCTCTATCGGAGTCAATACGTGCTGGTAGGCCAAAACGAGGAATAATTTCTTTTAAAAGTATCTTTGCAACAAAATCTGCTGTGGCTCGGGCCGTAGGAAATGCTTCCGGCCATCTGGTTAGTTGATCTACAATTACTAGACAAAATTTATAACGTCCAGCTTTTGGCATTGTAATGAAATCTATCTGTAGATTTTCAAAAGGTGTGTAAGCCAGAGGACGTCCCCCAAAGGCTTTTCCACGTTATGCATGTTGGTTATATGCCTGGCAAATAGGGCAGGCTGAACATACTTTAGAGGCTACAGTAGTTATACCAGGGGCTATCCATACTCTCTTGACAGAGTCCACGATGCCCTGGGTGCCAAAATGACCATTTTTATGAATAGATTGGCAAATTTGGTTATAGAAACTTCTAGGGAGCAGGGGTTTTCCTTCAGGTGACACCCATACTCCATTAATTTGTTTTGCTTTAAATTTTTGTTTCCATTTTTCCACTTCCTTTTCATTATAGGAGAGTGATAAATTTAAATTATCAGTGGTTGTTAATGTTAAAATTAATCCAGGTCCTTCTATGGCTGCTAGTTTTGCAGCAGCATCTGCTCGGTCATTTCCTCTAGAGACAGGGTCAGAGCCACCTGTATGGGCAGAGCAATGAACTACAGCTAGGGCTTTAGGCAGTTTGAGAGCAGAAAGAACTTCATTAATAATTTCTGCATTAGCTATGGATTTTCCAGCTGAGGTTAAAAATCCTCTTTGGAGCCATAGCATCCCGACTGAGTGACAAATGCCGAAAGCATATCTAGAATCCGTATAAATTGTTGCCTTTTTATCCTTGGCAATTATACAAGCTTGTTTTAGAGCTATGAGTTCTGCTCCTTGAGCGCTAATGTTAGAAGGTAGTGAAGCTGACCATTCAGTGGCAAATTCTGAGACTACGGCAGCTCCAGTGTAACGTATGCCATCCCTCATAAAAGAGGAACCATCGGTAAATAAAATCAGATCTGCATTGTCTAAGGGAGTGTCCAAGAGATTATCTCGAGGCTTTTCTGCCATGGACACTAATGTTTCACAGTTATGTAGTGGTTCTCCTGAAGTGGGTAAATCTGGAAGCAAGGTGGCAGGGTTAAGAGTTGAACAGCGTTTCAAGGTAATATTTTCACTATTTAATAAGGTTATTTCATACCTTGTAATTCTCTGATCCGAGAATGCCTGTGTTCTATGTTTTACCAATAATGCTTCAATCTCATGTGGGCACATTATTGTTAATGGACATCCCAATACTAAATCAACGGTTTTTGTTACTAGTAAGGCTGTAGCAGCTACTCCTCTAAGGCATGGTGGTGCTCCTGCTGCTACTGGGTCTAGTTGGGCAGAATAATAAGCAATTGGGCGCTGAGAAGGTCCCAAAGTCTGAGTTAACACACCAGAGGCTACTCCTCTTCGCTCATGCACATATAAAGTAAATGGCTTGTTGTAATCTGGGATGCCTAGAGCAGGGGCAGACATGATAGCCTTTTTCAGATCAGCATCAACAATATTTAAAACTCACAAGGTTGCCTGAAAACAATGAAATTATCCATTTTAGGATCTGAGCACTAAGCTATAATTATTTCCTAATAAGAGAAGATCCCTTGGTGAATAATGTTTTGTCTCCATTTGTGAACACTTATACAGGTAAGTTTAATTTGTGTGTGTGTGTGTGTGTGTGTGTGTGTGTGTGTGTGTGTGTAATTTGTCTAAAGCACACTTTCATTGTCATTTAATTCTTCTTCCTTCCTTCCTTTCTTCCTGCCTTCCTTTCTCTTTCCCTCCCTTCTTCCTTTCCTTCCTTTTTTTCCTTTTAAATAAAATTTTAGCATCTACTCTGTAGTAGTGCCGAATCTGCTCATTGTTTTGTGATTTTGGAATACAGGGTGAGTAGCTTTTTGTGCATAGTCTATATCTTCAAAGAAAAAAATATTTTGTCACAAAACTAAAGTAGCCACAGTATGACCTTATGTTCTAGCAAAAGTTCATTGTATTGTTGGATCTAATAATCTATGAAACCTTTCTATTAAGTTTAGTATATCCTTAGAGCAGCTTAAGATGGAAAGTGGAACACTAGAAAAAAAATGTAGAAAATGAAAAATAAGTGAAATCTTAAATATTAGATCAAGTCTTCTATTTTCGGGTAACCAGTTGCTATCTTGAGCTTTCAAGTGTGAATGTGAGTAAAAGAACACTATTCTGAATTATTAAAATAACTAGGAAAGACTTTTTTTGGGAAAATTTATTTTAAATTGGAATATAGGCTTCTAAATGATCATTTTCTTAAATATTTAGCACAGAAATTGTATTAAAAAGACCAAAAGTTCTTAGTATAATATGTGAATCAGATTTCATCATGTATCTAAATAAAAGAAAATATTTTACTTCCTAGCCATAGTAATTTGAATCAAGGAAAAGGCATGCAAGAATTATTGAAAAGTCTGAATTCTAGAATATTTTAAAATTTTCTTTTCTTCATTTAAGGTATGCATAGAAACTGCAACTATACTAAAATGGTGTTAATAGAAAATGCTTTATTAACTATATAAGAATATTTTATGACTATGCATTTATTATTTAAGGTACTTGTTTTTAAAATTCTTGAGGATGTTGAAAAATTTGTTCTCTTACTTTAAATACTTATGTAATCTTATTTAATTCTGAAATTTTGCAGTAATCTTTCCCCTCACATCCAGTACAGTTAAATTTTAGTCTAACTCCTAAATAAATCATGAATTTGCATATAGAATTAATGATATTTAACCTGTAACAGCCTACAAATTCCAATTCACTTTCAGAATTAGTGCTTTTTTGACCAGAAGAACCCAAAATTAAATTGGTTTACCTAGAACTTGATGTGGCTCCATTTATTAAAGAAATGATTTTCAAATTTTTATGGACCTACAACTCACTCTGACTTCCCTCATTACTGCCACAATCTCCCCTGTTAAAAAAAAACAAAACAAAACAAAACAAGAGAATGAACTAAAAATCTGTGGATTGAAGAGGAAGAAGAGAAATGAAGACAAGGAGGGTAAAGGAGCAAAGAAAAATTATAATACTATATAATGTTACAATCAGAAAGTCCTATAAAATTATCTAGTCTAATCTCATTTTGCAGATGAAAATAAAACTTACGAGGTAAAATGACTTGAATAAGAGAGTAGGAAAGAGGGAATGAGCTGAACATGGGCAAATTATACAAGGAGAAGGCAGTGTATGGTGGTATCAGTCTGGTCACTCTTTCTCGCAAATTGACTTGGAGAAAAGTGGCAGCGAATGAATCTTGACCAGACCCAGACACTACTGGATTCAGTTTTGTTCCTTTCACAAACATATGCATTATTATATAAATTAGTACACATTATCTTAAAAATTTTAAACAAAAGGACCTTGAAGTATTATAGATATTTTTTCATGCATTTGCTATGTGTAAGAGAATGTGCTGAGAACTTTATGAGATAAACCTGGATTTCAAGATGCTGAAATGTGGCTATTCTAGATAAGAATAGCAGCAAGTATAAATGCAAAGAAGTTAGATAAGAAAGTCTGAGATCCGGTAATGGTGGTTAATTTATTCTGGCTAGAGTATAGAAGTAGTATGACATAGTAGATATAATAATAATATTATTAATAAAAATAGTAATAATAATAATAGCAATGATAATAGTAATCTGAGATTTATAAAGCTCTTTCCATATTTTATTTTATTTGAATCAGGATGACCTGTATTCAAATCCCATGTCACACAGTTATCATTGCTGAAAGCCCAGACAGGCCACTTTGCCTTTCTTAGCCTCAGTTTAATCCTCTATAAAAAAAAAATAGCTGCAATACCACACAGGGCTGTAAGAATAGAACAATATAATTCATGTAAAGTGCTTTGTAAGCTTTCAGACACTACACACAAATGCTAGTTATTACATTAAGTGTAAACTAATGCATAAATTGGTTGGATTTAGACGGTGCAAAGACTTCAATACCAGACTCTGGATTTTGTATTTTATACTATAGACAGCAAGAGTCATAGAATATTTTTTAGCCAGGATGCACTATGACATAATCAGACCTTTCTGGAGATTAGTTGAGAAGTTATGAGATTCTGAATTAGGATAATGACCATGGGAACGGAAAGGAGAGGACTAATGTGAGAGAAGTTGCATAGAAGGGAGAATCTGACAATTAATGGGATAAGGGAATTGAGGGGTAGGGAAGAGTAAAATCTAATTTGAAGGTTTCTAGCCTTTATAACTAACCAAATTGGAGAAGGGGCAGATTTAGAGCTGAAAGGATACGATAAGTTATCTAATCCAATGCTCACATTTAACAGATGAGGAAGAAGAGGTTCTAGAGTCGAACCAAAGTCCTCTGATTGACTTCCAACACATGTTCCCTAGTGAACCAAAAAAAGCAATGCCATAGAATGTCCCTATATTTGAAAATATAGTGCTAGACCATTCCCCAATCAAGAAAAAAATTATCAAAGGACATGACTTAAGCAGTTCTCAAATAAAAAGCAAGTTAATAACAAGAGATAGGCTACACTTGTGATTTCATTGCTATAGAAGCTGGTTCCATCTCTGTAACTTGTAATATTAGAGAGTTGCCAAAAAAAGAATGGCAATAAAGTGAGTGGCTAGTTCAGGTTCATACAACCAGTATATATAAGTTGTAGAATTCAAACCCAAATCATCCTGGCTTTAAAGCCAGTCCTGTATCTGTTATTGCATACTACTTTTCACAGAATAATGCAAAGTAAAACAACTGTGAAATTTTACATCATAACCATCAGATTGGCAAATTATATATAAAAAGAGTGTGTCAAATGTTGGAAGGGATATTGGCACACTGATACACTGATGGTCAAGCTGTGAATTGATACAGCCATTCTGGAAAGTAATTTGAAACTCTATCCAAAATATCACTAGACCTTTTAACATAGTATTATACTACTAGGCTTATGCTCAAAGGTATCAAAGACAAAGAGGGGCATATATTTACAGAAATACTTTTGTTGCAATAAAAAACTGGAAAAAAGGGCTATCAATCAATTAGGTAAAGGATGAACAAATTATGTAAATGTAATTCTTCTCCTAAAAAGATGAATAAAGCAACAGATTGAAAACAACTCAGAGGACTTCTGTTAATTGATATATGGTGAGTGAAATCAGAAAAACAATTTATACAACTACTACACTGTAAAGAAAAAAATTGGAAAGAGGTTTTGTTAAGATTAAAATTTGGTGGAGACTGAAGCAGGTAGAAATTAGTTTCTCTCTGCAAGTAGTATTATATTTTTATGAGGTTTATTAAAGATTAAAATATAAAGAAAACACAAGTAAGAAAAGCACGTGTGTAGGCCCAGAGAGCCAATTCATGACCACTCACATCTTGCCTGATAGGTGGAGAGCTGCCTGTGCTCCAAAGTGGAAGTAGGAAAAGGGGGAAGAGCCTATTCACAACCAGGTTAAATACCCCATCTCCCTCTCAGCCCAGGTGAGGTTTCAGTGAGATTAGAGGGCATTCTGGGGAAGTGGAGCAAGGACTTCTGGGGATTGAAGTCCTTGATTCAAGTCTCCATTTTTCACAATTTCATATATAATCTTTATCATATATAAAAATATGTATGCCAATTGGTGACTGTCAAATTCAGAATTACAAAAAATAAAAATTGTATTTAAAGAAAGAAAATATGACTAGAAATTAGGGAAGCTTGGGCTAAAGATGCAAATTTGGGAGTCATTATCAAAGAAGTTATCATTGAAGTTCATGTGATTGGATGAAGTCACCAAAGAAAAGAAAATAGAGGAGGGCTAAGCCTTTCAGGGATATTCATACTTAAGGGGTGGGTTGAGAAAGAGCAATTTGACAGGCAGGATCACAGGAAAACAAATTTAGAGCTGGAAGAAGAGACCACAGAGGTCATCTACTCCTCAAACCATAATTTAACATAAAAAATACTGAGAGCTAGAGAAATAACTTGCTCCAAGATTAAACAGATAAAAAGTAGGAGAGGTGAGATTTGAAAATGAGTTCTTTGCCTTCAAAGTCAGCTTGAATGACACTAGACAACCAGGCTAATAATAATAGCTAGCATTTATGTGACACTTTAATGTTTATGCATTACAAATATTACTTCATTTTATTCTCACAACAACCATGGGAGGAAAATGTTATCCACCATTTTATAGATGATGAAATTAATCTATCCATTGCCACCAAGTTGCCTCTAGCTCCTAGTAGTGGTTCCTCTAGTAGGAGAATTCAGTACCAAAGAAGTTCTAAAGAGGAGGTTCAGAGAATGGAAAAGATTTGTCTGAGGTCACACAGCTCTATGCCCAGCTCTATATGAAAAGGAAAAAGAATGTTTTACTTAAGTATAAATTAATATATTAATTTTATAAAATAAAATGTTTATACATATATTTCATAATATATTAATTTTACTTGTAAAAGATGATTTAATCTAGATATGAAGAAAATCAGCTAATATGAAAAAGAGAACTGAAAAAGAATTTCTTTTTTAACTTATTTTAATAACAAATTTCCACATGAGTTTTCTTAAGTTATATAATTCAAAATGTCTCCTTCCCTTTTCCCCTCCCCCTTCCTATAGCTGGCAAACAATTAAATCTGGGTTATATATGTATTATCACACAAAACATGTTGCCATATTCATTTTTGTAAGTGAATAATCTTATAAAACTAAAGCCCTAAAATATACTTACATAAGTGATAAATCATATGCTTCCATGTGCAGTCTTACTCCAACAGTTTTTTCTCTGCAGGTAGACAGCCTTTTCCATAAATCCTTCAGAATTGTTCTGGATCATTGTATTGCTGTTAGTAGCAAAGTATCACATTTGGAAGTTCCAGAATATTGCTATTACTGTGTATAATGTTTCCTGGTTCTGCTTATTTCCTTCTGCATCAGTTCATGCAAGTCTTTCCAGCTCTTTCTGAAATCATTCTATTCATCACTCCTTATAGCAAATCACTGTCATATACCACAATTTGTTCATCCATTCCCCAACTGAGGGACATCTCTTTAATTTCTAATTCTTTGCCACCACAAAAAGAGCAGCTATATTTTTGTACAAACAGGTCCTTTCCCACTTTTTAGAAAATCTTTCTTGGGATACAGACCTAGTAGCAGTATTACTGGACCAAAGGGTCTATATTCTTTTATATAGCCTTTGGGGTATACTTCCAAATTTGCCATCCAGAATGGTTAGATCAGTTCACAACTCCATCAGCAATGCATTAGTGTCCCAATTTTATCACATCCCCTCCAACATTTATCATTTTCCTTTTCTATCATATTGGCCAATTTGATAGATGTGAGGTGGTACCTCGGAGTTGTTTTAATTTATATTTCTATAGTCAGAGGGATTTAGACATTTTTATATGATTATTAATAGCTTTTATTTCTTCATCTGAAAACTGCCTATTCACATCCTATGACCATGTATCAGTTGGGGAATGACTTGGATTCTTATAAATTAGATCTTTATATATTTGCGCAATGAGACCTTTATCAGAGAAATTTGATATAAAAACTCCCCCAGCCCGTTTATTGCTTCCCATCTAATCTTGTTTGCATTGGTTTTGTTTGTACAAAACTTTTAAAATTTGATGTAATCAAAATTATTCATTTTACATTGCTAAGTATATCTTGGAAACGGTATCTTTTTGTTTCTGCTTTGTTGTTGGTAAGGGATAGAGTATGCTCAAGGTAACTGCTTTTGGCCTACACAGAGTGAACGGATCAGAGACAGATTTAGGAAACAAAAACCTTCTATTTAATAGGTTTGAAAAGGTTTAAAGGAAAGGTAAACTTTTCCTTATCTCTATCTGAACCCAAATTCTACCTATATAAACCTATTTCTAATATTCTTATAAATATATATAAAAATTTTAAAGTACTGTCTCCAAATATTCTTCTAGTTCACCACTTCAAAGTCAGCCTAGTCAGAGTTGGGCCTGGTCAGTGTACAGTTAAAAGAGTGGCCTTAAAGTGTGACTGTGAAAATATGGTTTCAAGACTTTGAATTGCCAAAACTGTAAAGATAATTTTTTGTGTCTTGATTTTATATTAAAAATAAAGTGGTCACCATGGGAAAAATTCCCAAATATGAAATACCCAAGTCAGCTGGGTATTTATGGAGATTTTAATTAATACAAATAAGGAATTAAGTAAAGGGAGAGAGAGAATAAGAAGAAATAATAGGAAAGGGGCTTTAAGAGGAGACCAGTCAGTCTTTAATCCACTCACCACAAGATTTGTCCCAAGCAAGATTCTAGTGTTCAGAGAGACCCAGCTACTCCAACTAGTCCAAGCTCCCACTCAGCTACCAAGGCTGCACTCTTTTTCTTCAGAGGCCTTCTGACCTCCTTTTAAAGAGAATTTTCTCCTATGTCACCTCCCCTAAGTTTTCACATCTACCAATCACAGTAGATGTTTTCAGACTGACCATTCTTAATTCACACCTGAGTAGACTAAAACCTCACACCTCTTGCTAAGCTTGCTTGACCTTTTAGTGATTAATTTGACCTTCATAGGTACTTAGCACCTTTTTGTATTAGATATAAAAAATAGACCCAGCTAAAGGGTTTTAGCTTTACTTTAGGTATGGACTGGGTACCTTTCCATTGTTCAGTAAGTTTTACAACTAAAGTATGCTTAAGTATGGGTGGAGTAATGTTAGAAGTCTCCACATTCCTGATCAAGTACCTTCATTGTTTAAAATAGGTTTAGCTTAATCAAATCTTCTGAAGTAGAGTCTGAGAATTTTTAAGATTCACAGAGATGGCTTCCCAGCCTAAGTAGGCCCAAAAGCTTTGTTTTCATTCTGCAAGCTCACAGAGATAAAAGAAAAGTTCTTTCTTCTGTTAAGTCTTCTCCTGTAGTCACTGCCAAACCCACCTTCTCTTTTCCACACTGTCAATCTGGTATTCCCAAGGTTTCAAAGGGAATTCCCAGAGAATCAACAGACCACCAGCCTCCACAGCCCAGGTCAGCTTCCAGAGACCCTGACAGTTGGAAAATCCAACCCCTATCAATACCTTAGATTTCTAGCAGGTACTCCAGCTCTAAGTTCTATGCTGGGCCTCAGACCCTGAGACAGTATCCCTCACTCTATTCTTTAGGCACTAATCTGTTTTAATTAACCCCAAATCCATAATATTCCCAATAACATTTTGTAACATTATCTCACTTGGTCGTAAATTCTTCCCTTCTCCATAAATGGCAGGGGAACTTTTCTATGTTCCCCTAATTTACTTATAATATCACTCTTGTGAAGATTTATTTTAGCTCTCCCCTGGATGTAACAATGAAGGTACTTAGCTCTTCCTTGATTGTGAAGATTAAATTGTAATCTCGTCTATTTTTATATTTTAATCCCCCAAAATATAAGCATAGTACTTAAAATTGAGTATGGTGATCTACCCATTTTGGATTTTAACCACAAAAAGGTGTGAACACTCATTTCATACATTGAGTGGGAGGTCTGTGACCCACACGTGAAAGAGTGGGCAGTCCTGGAGTGGAGCATTAGCTGTGATTGGTAGACATAAAAATTTAGGGGAAGTGACACAAGAGAAAAAGGTCTTTAAAAGTGGAAACAGAGACACAGAGAGAGAGACAGACACTTGGAGTAAGGACACACTTGGAGTGAAGAAGGATACTTGGAGTTTGAAAGAGATACACTCAGAGTGGAGCCTGCTGGAGTTGATGGCTAATAAAGAATCTTGTTGATTGAACTGACACATGGTGAGTATAAAAGCAGACTTCCTTCCTTGGCCTTCTGGAGGCATCAGTCTCTGGGAAATGCCCATCATCTTGAGACTCCTTTCCCCAGGCTGGGGCCTTAGATTTACTACCTGGCTCAGAGGAAGCCAGAGTGTGTGCTCTCACTCTTGCTCTCTCTCTATCTCTCTCTCTCTCCCCCCTTTTCTCTCTTCTGTAATATCTTCCCTCTGTTGTAAAATAAACTACCATAAATTCCATTTTACTTTAGTAATTCATTTTTGGGATTTAGAAGTTAAATCCCTGGTGACCAATTAAATATTCAGTTCAACCATAAATTTAACAGTCTTTATATTTTATATATATTATATGTACATTATATATAAATTTATATAGATTATATGTACATTTTGACCTTATCTTGGTATAAGGTGTGAGATATTCTCAACCAAATTTTTGCCATACATGAAAAAGAATTTGAGTATTTACTAAGTGCCAGGCCCTATACTTAGAAATGGAGATACCAGAACAAGCAAAGAGAAATACAAATTCATACAACCAGCCCCTGTAGTCTCTGCTTCCAAGGAGTTTATATTTTAATAGGAGAGAAAAAAGTCTTATTCAAATATATGTTTGATATTTAAAACTCTTCATTACTTGATTCCTTCCTATCTTTCTAGGCTTCATATATTCTACTTCTATGCAGGAATTCACTATTGTGAATTTTAAAACTACTCCACCCTAATCAGACCATACTTGAGAAGATCTGATTTAGCTATTTCCTGATCAGTAACAATGGAGATACTTGGAATAACAGAATCAGGTCTTGGGAAGTTCACATTTTCTCCACCCTCCTTGGTTTAACAAGATTAGGAAGGTCTGCACCAAATTCAAAGATTAAGTATCTGAGAAAAAGGCAACAGACATGAAGAAAACAGCTGACAGACCCTTGGGCTGTCCTAAGTCAAGCTAAGCAATCATTGGTACAAATGAGATGCAGGAAAGTGATTAAAACCGTCCATATAATACACGTCACTTCCTCTTTCCCTGGAGAGGTGGCTCTGGCTGAGAGTGTGCTAGGCGCTTCAAAATCTTGGAGTGTTGGTGGTGAGTTTTGCCCTTGAGCTGATTCAGGTTTGGGCATCTTAGCTGAGCCCCTTTGGAGGTCAGGCTGATTCTTTCCTCCTTCACACTCAAAACCTTACTTTCTAGAACTCCTAATCTTCGCTCCTGGCACTAGCCCCTTCCTTCTTCCTTTTTCTTAATCTCCTCCACTATATCAATTAAATCACCATAAAATTTCCAACTGAGTTTGGGTGTTTCATTAGGATTTTATAAATAAAATCCTTGATGACCAAATATAATTATTACATTCAGTCTCAACCATAATTTTAACCTTTACACTATCTAGTCATACTGGCCTACTCTCCAAAAGCATACAAAATGCTTCATATCTCTTCTTAATGTCTTTGTATTGGCTTTTCCCTGTGTTTATCAGAAATTCTCTCCACTGCTCTTTCATGGAGGGCCTAGTTTCCTTTAATACTCAGCTTAAGTGACACCTTCATGAAGCCTTTCCTGATCATCCCTTTTCCTCCTTAGCTGTTAGTGTGCCCTCTTCCAAAATGACTTTATATTTACTTCATATATATTCTCTATATATCTCTCTAAGGTGATGTGGTACAATGGAAGAACTGTCCTCAGAATCAGGAAGCCTTGAATTAAAGAATCATTTTTGTTTCATATGGCTATATGACCCTAAGCAATGCTTTCTTAGTGCTAAGGGAAAGATATCTAGACCCTGCCCCAGTGTGTTCCCAGACCTTCTGGTCAATAGGTATTGAAGGGGTGGCTTTACTCAGACTGTAGGCAACTTACATGCCCACTAAAACCCAAATTGTGCAAAGTGTCATATACTTGGGGAGAAACTGAGCTGTATGTGCTCACCTCTTTTGCTAATGTGAACCTATCAAAACTGTCTATCTCATTATATGTTTTATCATAAAAAATCTGGCTCACCCTAAAATCAGGGACTGGTCTCCAATGACCAGCCCATGAATGTTTTGCTACTTTGCAAGATTTTTAATAAACTCCTTTAATTTTCTGAGTTTTCCCTTGGTAAGATAAGCCTATAATTTTCAGAGAAGATGCATTACTACATTGGTAAAAAGAAAGGTTCCTCAACTGTGAATTTTAGTTTTATTCCACTCTGCTTAGTCTTTGGAATTCTAGCAACCAAGAATGTATACACCCCCCCCACTTAAGGATTAAGTGTGGGAGAGGAAGGCCTATGACCCACCTGTGCTAGCAAGTGACAAATCAGAAACAACTGACTAACCCCCTGGGCTGTCTAAGCCAAGTTTTAACAACCATTGGAATATGTGAGACACAGGAAATGATGTAAAGAACTGCCTTTATATTTTGCTTCACTTCCTGTGAGAGGGACCTTTTGGGGATTTAGCCGTGGAACTAGACCCTGAAGGATCTCAGCATGAGATCTCATACTGCTTTCTTTTAGCTGGTCACATGGTGAGTGATAAGGCTGACTCCCCCTTTCCTTGGCTTTCTGGAGAGGCCCCTTGGCCGAGGCCTCTGAACTGGCTCAGACCAGACTGGAGCAGATCAATTCCCTTTTCCCTCTCTCTCTCTCATTCTTAATTTCTTCCCTCTATTGTAAATAAAATCACCATAAAATTCCATTTCTGACTTGAGTATTTCATTGGGATTTAGAATTTAAATCCCTGGTGACCAACTAAAAATATATTCAGTCTCATCCCTAAATTTACCCCTTACACAACTGAAAGTTCTTTATACAAATTAAATCATAGGTCCAGGCCCTATCACTATATTTATGTGCATACCATAAGAATTTGAAAACAGGAACAGTGTTTTTGCCTTTCTTTGTATCTTTGGCATTTAGCAAGCACAGTGTCTAGCACAGATTGTTGCTTGATTAGTCATTACCCACAAATTTATAATGTATCACAATCATTGATTCATATGTGCCCACATTGGTGCCCAACCACTTCCATAAAGTTTTGAGTTCATCATACAAGCATATCCTTCCTCAGTTATTTGGACCTTCTCACTTTGGAGCACCTCTCCTCTATGCCTTATTGCATCAAGAAGTTACTTCTAGGACCTTCATTTCCTCCTGGACTGTGCTTCTCTATTGTTATAATAAGGTAGGAAACTACACTAGATACTTTGTCTAATGCCTACACAGTATCCCAGTTCTCCTCCTTAAAGGAAAGCTCAAGTTTGAACTTTCCTTCACTGGGCTCAGTGCACAAACTAAGTTGGAGAGTCTTGTATACTAATATGTGTATTTTATTTATATTATAAAGGTTAAATATAAGGATTCATAAAAAATAAGGATGACTTAATTCTAAGGGAACTAAATTTCTACCCACTCCTCTTTTGTAGCAAGATAAAATTCTTCTGATCTTGAGAATTCACCCAAGCTATTCTACTACTTCTTATACTAAAAATCTCAAAACTATCTAAAGAAACTAACTAAATACTTATATAAGTTTAGGTATCTATATTTTAAAGTTGACTCCAAGTTATTTAAAAGCAGTGAAGCTAAAATGGCTGAAGTTCAATGAAGCTGAGCTGTGACTCTGAAGAGAGAGAGACTCAGAATTCAAAACACAGACAGAATCTCCTTCGTCTGCTTCAAATCAACAATTGTATCACTGGTAGATGGTAAGAATGTCTCTTCCTAGTGTTTTCAAAAGTGTTCAAAGGAAAAACACTAAAATACAGCAGGATTTTCCTCCTTTCCTCTCAAACCCAAGTCTGTGATGAGGGAGAGAGAAAGAAACAGCTAGCTAACTCTTACTTCATCCAGGGCTAACTGCCATTTCCCTTCTCTGCTCCTCTCCCTTCTTCTTACAGTCTAAAACAGTGATGGGTAACTTTTTGAGTTTGGTGTGTCAAAATTTACCAAAAAAACGCACATAATTCATGTGGTATGTCACTTTGAGAAAGAAAAAATGTCCTCAGCATGTGGCCCCAAACTTCTCTGTATGTGACCAAATGCAGCTGGTTAGTCATCAAAAATAGCTACAAGTGTCAGTGCTGCTACATGTGTAACAGGTTCCCCATCATGGTTCTAAAACCTTCCCTAAAATTATTTGCATGAGCCTCTCTGCAGTCCTGGAGACAACATTCCAGATTTATTAACTTATCAAATATATATATTTTAATCTCATTCTTATACTACCATCATACCTCTTCATGAGTACCTTCCTCCTCAACCTCACCTTTAGCCTTTTACATATACACATATATAAATAAATATAATTTCCCCCCTTTTGTTTGTATCCCCACCTCTCAGGAAAGTAGAAACTTTTAAAAATGCATGTTGACTGCCTTTCATCCAGTCACAGCAGCATGGCCTGGCTGCTTCAAGTCTTCTAGAGGAAGTCTTTGCCCATTCCAGTCAATTGTAGCTGGCATTTCCACTTTATGTTGTCAGGTTCCTGTTTGTACGCTGTATTTTGCACGTGATCTCCCCCATTAGATATGAGCTACTTGAAGGCAGGGACTATCTTTTGATTCTTTTTTGCATCTCCAGCGTTCAGGACAAAGAGAAGCACACAGTAGGCGCTTGACAAAATGCTTGCTGACTAATAGCGGGGTGGAGGCAGGGAGAGACCTTGGACTAACTCCAAAGGGGACCATGGCACGAAGAGGAGCCTCGTGAGGGACCCAAAGAGATGTGGGGTGAGCAGTGGCTGAGGCGGTTATTCCGAAGGCTCAGGCCAAGCTTCCTTCCTCGAGGCCGCACCAGTCTCCCGGTCTCCAACAGGTATGCAGCGTGGAGAGTCTACTCTGAACAGCAGCGAAAGGTCAAGCAGAAGACTGGGCTGGGGGCCATCGGGAGCGCGCGCCTGCGGCTGGTGGGAGGAGCCAAGGGCAAATTGGGGGACGGGGCCCGAGAAGACACAAAGTTTATGAGGGCGAGGGGAGAAAGGACCAGATGGCGCCCTAAAGGAAACAGGTGCAAGGCTGTGGGGGGAATGCTAAGAATGGCGGGTGGCGCCCGAGAAACGACACAGAAAAGAAAAAACGGCCTGTGAGTTTTGGAGTGCGCGCATAACTGGGCCCCGGAAGAGACTTTTATGGAGAAGGTGGCCCAATGGGCAAGGCGGACATAAGGTAGTACAGCCAAACACGTCTTAAGAGTCTGTCTGGGCCTAGAAGGTGTTTCTGTTTCATTCCGAGGGAACGCGGCGATTGGAGAATTTCGTTAGAGTCCTCCTCCTGGGCGATAACTTGACCAATGCCTGAGATGTGGCGGCAGTGGGGGGCGGGGAGAAGGCTGTGAAGGCATGAGGCCCCGCCTTCAGCGCGCAGCCTTTTTCCTGTCTGGAGCTGGGGGATAGGGCAGGGAGGGAGCGCGAGCGCATTCAGCACCTGTTTTGCGCCGGCTCTGTGCTGAGCGAGCCCTGGCCTGATTGACGGGCCAGCTCAATCTAACTTCTTGGGGGCTCGCGGCAGAATTAGCTATTTGTGCGGTGCACCTTTAAGTCATGAATCCGCCCAGGTAAGAGTTGTTCCCTCGATGTCACTTGCGCTCAGTAGGAAAGGTGAAAACTATTCTAGCTAAAGGCTGTTTTGACATTGACGTAACTTGTCCCTAGGAGTGCACACATCCAATTAAAATGTTTCCATTGCTCCCTCCTTCCAGGGCTTTTCTTTTTAAGTCACATGGAGCTTTTCTCAGGGACGACCTTTAAGACTTCTCATTTCTGATGTAGAATATTAGACCAGTCGTTGCATGGCATGAAGTTGTAATGTGATTTTCCTGCTTCCTAGTGTTTTCACATGTGACCCCAGAGACCCCCAGCTGAGAGGGGCCTTTATGATTTCCTAGATTACTTTATTTCCCAGGACAGGATGAGGCCCGTTTTACAGTCTTTCTCAGATACGTGATTATCCTAGAAAGGGACGCTGTGCGAAGCAGTGGAGGGAATTCTGAACTGGGAGTCAGGAAACCTTGGGTCCTTAGATTTAGAGCTGGAAGCGCCTAATAGTCATGTAACTCCAAGCTCCTCAGTTTACAGGTAATGCCCATAGAGGTGAGTACACTTGTCCAAGGTAACTCAGTACAAAACAGCAAAGCTGGAATTCCAACCTAGGTCCTCAAACTCAAAATAAATACAAACTTTTTTTCCACTGTCAACCAAAATCAAGTTAGCCTTTTCAGGAAAATGAGGGTGTTGAATTACACAATCTCCAGTAACATCCAGTTCTGAAATTTTATGGTTTTATGATACAAACTATTATTGCTGCCTCTGTTTTTTAATGTTTAACCTTCCCTTTCCCCCATCATAGCCTACTTCGAATTAAGATTTCTTTAATTCCATGAGGCTTTTCTTGACTACTCAGAATTCTCACTGAATTTGCAGACTGTACCATGTCACTTAGCATTTAATTATATAATGATTCTTCTACTAAAGCTAGGGATGTGGTTAAATAAATCACTCTCCAAAAAGAAGAAAAAGTACATATGACACTTTAAATTTTAACCTGCATTATGAATATTTTCTCATTACTTTCTTAAGTCTAGACAATTCTCAAACCGATAAAACAAACTTGTGTGTCAGTTTTCAGTTATAAATGCCCACATTGAAAATTGGTCAATTCCAGCTCCCCCCTGACTAAAATCTTATTCTTGTGGGGAGGACCCTTAAAAACTTCTTGATTTTACGGATTAGGGCAAACTCTGGCTAATCCTACCAAGATGGAAAATCTTTTATATGTATCTCATATTGGTTCTTGCCTGAGGCTAGGCTAAATTAGGGGGGAGAGGCACCTTGCTAAGAAGGTTAACTGCTAGGTGATTAATTTTTTTAACCCAGTAATTAAAAAAAAATTAAAATGTGGTACTTGGTGGAGGAAATATCAATACTAATGAAATCATGAAACTTGAAGTATTTGCTATCTGTACTGTTTCGTGAGACTAATAAACTTATTGAGCATGGATCATGCCATTTATTTCTCTCATATTCCCTAAACTAGACCACTTAGTTTTTGGTAGATGCTCTGCAAATACTTGTTGGTTGGCTGATTTATTTTCCTTTGTTTCAATTATGTTGATTCAATCACCTCCATTATTTTGTCTATATAGACATAGTCCATTTGCTTGATGAAAAATAAGAGAAGAGACCACATGAGGCTTCATGCACAATTTCTTATTAAATAAAACAGTGAAGCATATGAGAGTAGAAGAGTATTTGTACAATCTCACAGTTCCATCTTTTAGACAGTGGCTAATATCTCAAAAGCCTGAAAAATGAATTCACCCAATTAAGTCATTTATTCTTCTATGGGCACTATAATATGTGTATAAATGCACATGTACATATATATCTTCTTTTTTAAAAGAAGGAAGAATAGGAGTATTAATGGTACAGCAGGTGGAACACTAGATTTAGGATCAGAAGTCCTGAAAGGCTCTTCCTATAATTTATTATGACACTATTAGGTTTGTGTCTTTAACTATAGAAAAGAAGAGCTTGGATTAAATCACCTCTAAGGTCCCTTCCAGATTTAAAGGAGAAAGAAGCATATACAGAAATGTGTTATGCAATATGAAAGAGGTACCAATGAAGAAAATATTCCAACCAAATTCCAACTTCCAGATGGTATTCCACTTAACAATAGAAAATACAGGACAGTTGCAGAGCCAGCTGACTTTTCAAGTTAAATTCTTTCACTTATCTTTCATTCATTTAAATAATTCAAAATTTTCTTCCATGTAATCTGCAGAAGGTAATGTTTAATACCACTAAATTATCAGGCTAAGAGAACATGTCCTATCAAATGCTCTAAAACTGTACCAATCTCATGCTATCCAAAAAGCAAACCATACTATACTATCAGGCATGATCAATGTGTTCTTTTGTTGTTGTTGTTGTTGTTACTAGGGAATACTCACTAATGAAGGGAGGGGATTAGAGGTTTATCCAGAAAATTAATATATTTTAAAAACAAAAGATACCAGTAAAACTTTAAAAAAAAAAAAAAGAAAACAGTCCTTAGATTTAGTAATATGATGAGATATTCTAAAGTATTGTGTCCCAATCTGGGCCAAGTACATTAGTGGGTAGGGAGAAGGGGGAGTGCTCAGAGTTATTAAATGAGGTCCACAAATCTATATGTATACTAAGTATTGTTATTTTTATTTTTATTTTTCACTAGATTAAGGGAAGTAGTCATACTAGTGTCAGCTATGGTGTCAAAGGTGGGATTTAAACTTGTCTTCCTGACTTTGAGGCCAATACTGCATCCACTCTGATTTACTACTTTACAAATGTGTATTGAGATGAATAAAGTAAAAAATCATTTAAAAGTTTTTGAATTCATGGTAGATTTTATTAATTAATATTAAGATAGCTAAGAACTTATATGAGTCCATAATGCTTTTAATGTTTAAAAGATACTCTTTTTCCCCCCTAATTGGGAAAGCATCAAAGGATATAAATAAACAGGCAGTTCTCAAAGGAAGATATCTAAACTATCAATAGCCAAAACATTCCAAATCTCTGATATTTAGAGAACTGCAACACTGAGGTTCTACCTTAATCCATCAGATTGTCAAAGTTAACAGAAAAGTAAAATGATAGGTGTTGGAGGGGCTGTATGAAAACAGGCATATTATTGAAGTTGTAATAGAACTGTGAATTAATTCTGCCATTCTAGAAAGCATTTTGGAGCTGTGCTTCAAAGGTCATTAATCTGTGCATAATCTATGTACTTTAGCCCAGTGTTACTGTTCCTATGGCTATTCCCTAAAAAGATCAAAGAAAAATGAAAAGGGCCTATGTGAACATAAATATTTATAGCAGCTCTTTTTCAGGTGGTAAGACTAGAAACTAAAGGAATGTTCATTAATTCGGAAAGGGCTGAATAAAATATGGTTTATGCACATAATTGAATACTGTTGTGGTTGTAATGGGTTCAGGGAATTAGTTTTGCTTGACTAAGCATATTTGTTATGAGTGTTTTGTTCTTTTTTTCCTTTTCCTTTAAATTGGTTGGGGTTATAGAAGAATAAATGCTTGTTCATTTAAAAATGAAATGAAAAGAAAGTCTCAAACTCAAAAATGTTGGGAACTATTGCCTAAGGGACTGAAGTATTTATTATCAGCTCATTGGCCCTATATATAACACTGTATCACATGTAGGTAATAACATATCACTTGGAGAAGAACAAAATGGATGTGAGAATAGATGTCTCAAATTTTATCTTCTGGGTGTTGTTCCCATAGATGTATGAGAATAGGATGATGATATTATAATGACTGTGCATACCACATGAGCCTTTAGGGGAGAGAGTTCTGGCAATGACAAGGTGAACTCATAGTGAAAGGGGCTGTTATCTTCCAGTGTCAGTTCATGTCCTTAAACCAATATATTTCCTGCTGGTAAAGGATAAGGACTAGAGCAGAATGTCCTTTAAAAAACAAAGTGTCTCATTGATAGTCTCAGTAATGTTTTATATTTTACTGAATTTGACAAATAAACAATTGATTCTCATGAATCTTAAAGACTTTTAAAAGGGAATATTAGTCATATTCATTTATGAAGAGATTTTCTTTGAATTAATTCATAAACCTAGTAATTGTTAGAAGTTCATAACTGGGATTTTATAAACATTTTAAGATGCCCCAAAACAGTGCATTTTAGAAACCAAGGAGTGATTCAGTTTCATTATTCAGTTGATAGCTACATACTCTTATCAGACACAAGAACATTAGTGAGCTAACATTAGGATTACAATGTTTGGACCTATATTCAAGATATTATTTCTCCCTCTCTAATATAAAACCAAAGTAAACTGCAAAGATGACTAGTTCTTGTTTGAATTGTCTAAGGTATCACAGTATTGATTATACTTAGAAGGGAAAAGAAACCTAAACTTCCCCTTAAACAGAATGTTTATTATGCCATACACTTAAAAAAAAAATATATATATATATAAATATAAATAAAAAAGAAATAAAGAGAACATATCACATTACCTCTCTTGAAACAGAGAAAAAATACTGATTACTATATAAAAACTAAAGAAAGTAAACAACTTCTGGTAGTATAATTATTAGTGTATGGCTTTTAGGTCACTGAGATTTAGCCTTCACAATGTTTTCAAAGTGACCTTTTTAATGGAATAGTTCCCAAGTAACTTCTTACTTTTTTTGTCAGCAGCAAGATTTAAGCAGAGGGGAGAAAGGTGTTCCACTTAAATTTTTCTCCCTCAAAGATTGGTATAGAAACAATTTTGCACCTTTTACAAGGGAACATTAGCGGTATTCATTTATAAAGAGATTTTCTTTGAATGTATTCATTAGTAAACCTAGTACTTGTTGGAAGTTCATAGTTGGGATTTTTTTTTCTATTTTTAATACACTTGTTTTTTCTTTAGTTAGGAGCTCCAGTTTATTCTAATGACTATTTCCGTTTGAAGGTAGAAAAGGAAGACTTGACAATAAAACATTTCTAGCTCACCACAGAAATTATGTAGTCATACAAAGAAAAGAAAGCGATTGAGGTCTGATGGGAAAAGTTTAACAGCTATAGAATTGATACAGTTTTAGCTAGTTTCTAGTCATGAGCTCCTGTAAAAGCCAGGAGGAGCAGGTATTAAAATAACTCTGCAATGTTTTCTTCCAATGAGTTCTTTAACCCAATAGCTCATTAGTTGGGTTTTTTTAAGTTTAAGAAATACAATTCACACTTCATTGTGTGAGTTGTAAGGTGTGGGGAAAACTCAGGAGGGGATTGAGGTTCAGGATGGAGTTATGAGGTGATCCATGCATAGGATTCTAGTAGAGAATAAGTGGATTTGAATCATCAAATTTTTTTTTCTTAGAGTGATGAAAGGGAATGTAGGATATTTATTCTGGATTTGAGGCCTAGCTCAATCATTTATTAGCAGTGTGTAATTACTTAAATTACTTAACTTTTCAGCCTGAGTTCCTTTAATAGAACAGGGATAATAATATTTGACAATGCATACCTTATAGGGAATTTGTGAGTATCAAAATTAGAGCTAATATGTCACCCTAAAATGCTATATAAATATTTGTGATCATTAATAATGCAAGACAACAGGTTGATTGGATAGGGAACTAGCTTCAGAGTCAGAAAGACATGGATTCATGGATTACCTCTGCCATATACTAGCTGTTTAAATCCTGGTCAAGTCACTTAGACTCTCAGTGCCTCAAGCAACTCTTAGATTATAAATTGTTTAACAGTTTCTGATCTGCTGTGGTAGAGAAATTTTTCTTATCGGAAGCTGTCCACACCAAGGAAATCACAGGTCTACCTTGAGGGGGAAAACACCTTAATGATTAGGCTTCATAGGTGCATAATTCAATTTAAAACTCTGACTTCTTGGCAATCAAGCCTCCTAATGCCACCAAGAGGTAGACACAGCATACCTGTTTCATAAATTATTATCTTTTAAACTCTTATCTTCTGTCTTAGTTCCACCTAAGACAGAAAAACAGTGTTAAGTTTTATGTGGTTGGACTTAATATTTAATTGGTGGTCGCCAGGGATTTAATTAATAAATCCCAAAATGAATAACTCAAAGTAAATGGAATTATGGTTGTTTATTTTTACAATAGAGGAAGATATTAAGGAAGAGAGAAAAGAGGGGAGAGAGAGAGAGAGAGAAAGCTCCGGCTTCCTCTGAAACAGTTAGAAATTCTAAGGCATCAGTCAGGGGAAAGGAGTTTCAGGACACTGGGCTTTTCTCGGAGGTTCACACCTCCAGAAAGGGCAAGGAAAGAAGTCAGCCTTTATGCTCACCATGGTGACCTTCTAAAGAAAGCAGTCTGAGGTCTCCTGCCCAAGCTCCTCTAGGGGTCTAGTTCCACAGCCAAGTATCTTCACTCCAAGTCCAAGTGTCTGTCTTCCAGTCTCTCCTCAAGTGTCTGTCCTCCAGTCGAATTCTGAGTGACTGTTCTTCCAGTCCAACTCGGAGGGACTGATTGATCTTTACTCCAAGCCTGAGTGACTGACTGACCCTTGTGTGTCTCTGTTTCCACTATTTAAAGACCTTTTTCTCTTGTGTCACCTCCCCTAAATTTTACATCTTCTACCTCTCTGATTTGATTTCACAAATCCTTTTTCAGCTTTTCCATTAATTCTTTTTTGTGCTTGAGAGCAATTCATTTCTTTCTTGGAGGCTTTAGTTGGAGCAGCATTGACTCAGTCTTCTACTGAGTTTGTGTTTTAGTACTTCCCTGTTACCCTCTTTCTCAGCCTGGGACTGAGACCCAGGATTTTGACTTGTATCTGTGTGTGCACAATATGACAGTCTTATACCCAGAACCAGCAAAGAGACCCTTGTAATTTTCTGACCAATTATCTGATACCCTTTACCATCTGTGGCTGAGAGCTCCAAAGCCTTTTCTGCTGAGGTGAGTACTGCCTTGGCACCTTGGTCTGCCCTCCACTTCTACTCCAGATAGGTTTCATGGTGGCCCACTCAGTTTTGGACTGAAAAATTGTTTCACTCCAACCTTTTATGGGTACTGGTGCTCCAGAATTCATTTTGAGGCATTATATCAAAATTATTTGGAGAGTAGTTAGTTAGAGTTCAGGCAGGTTTGTGTACCTTCTCTGACATTTTTGACTCCACCCCCCTCCTAGGACATAACAAAATCTTGTACTTACACTCAAACCTTTTTTTTTTAACCTGTTGCTCTTCTTTTTTCTATGTGACTGGCTTTAGAAGGAGCCATTGACCATTCTTTGTCTTGGGTTTTCTTTTAGGCATACTAGTATGAAACAAATGTTTGTTGCCCAAACACTTTTTGCAATGTGTTCAAAAGACCTTAGGTGAAAAATACACTTAGATTTGCTACTTGTTTTTTAAGAGGACTAGATTTGTGGGCATAGACTAAGTTAAATCAATTAGTCAATGAGTTAAAATGATCTAGTCTCTCTTTAGCTTAGAAATCAAGGAATCTGATTTCTACATCTAGTTTAAAACTTGTGCCCTACTCTTATATCAGTCTTGTCCCTAGATAAGGGGGATTTAACTACTACCTGACAGGGCCATTGCTAAAATTCTAGCCCTTAACTGACTTATTGTGCTATCCATAGGCCTCAAGGTATATATCAGGTTCTATACTGAATCAGTCCAACATTCTTACAGGCATCCCATGCCTCCCTTGCAGGTTGTGGTCCTCACAGAAATGGCTACTCTTGCTACTTCCCTGAGGGGTTCTAGGGGTGACCCTGAAGAGACTATTCATAAGTACTATCATTTATGATCTCTAAAAGTATGCTTCCCATCAGCCAAACTTAATTAGCTTTTAATAGGGTATTCACTAAGTAGTTATAGCAGGGATATTTGTTCTAGAAACATCTCCAGAGTTCCGGAGATACCCGCTTCCCTTAGACAAAGTAAAAGGTTGGCTCAGAGACCACATGTAACCAAAAGCAAAAGTAATACCTGTTGGTTATTGGGAGTAGGGGGGAAATAATTTATTATAGTCATACCTAGTTTTATTGTGCTTTGTAGATACTGTATTTTAAAGAATTTAAGGTTTGTGACAACCCGGTATCAAGTATACAGCATCATTTTTCCAACAATATATGTTCATATCATGTTTCTATGTTATATTTTGGTTATACAATATTTCAGACTTTTTTCATTATTATTATATTATCTGTTTTGGTGATCTGTGGTTAGTTATCTTTGAGGTTACTATTGTAATTGTTCTGGGGCACCAGGAACTGTGCCCATATAAGTCAGTGAACTTAATTGATAAATATTTTGGTATCCTGATTACTACTGATGGGCCATCCTCTCTCTCTCTCTCTCTCTCTCTCTCTCTCTCTCTCTCTCTCTCTCTCTCTCTCTCTCCCTCTCCCTCTCCCTCTCCCTCTCCCTCTCCCTCTCCCTCTCCCTCTCCCTCTCCCTCTTCCTCTCCCTCCTCTAGCCTCCCTATTATTTCCTGTAAAGCCTTCTGGCCAGCAGGAAGCCTTATGGTAGGAAAAGAGAAAAGGGATAGAAGTTCTGGATCCTGCGAAGGGCGTGAAGGAGCCAACCTTTGAGATGTCAATAATGAGTCAGTAATCAGTTATTATTAATATTTTGGAGCCGCAGCCATGCTCCGATCAATGGACGTCACTGAAAGGCTATTTCCATCCAGAGATCCCAATTTAACACTTCACTGGTCAGAGGATGATATAACTCAGCTGGGAGAATGAATAGAGACTAATAGAGAGAATTAGAGAATGTTGGGTATTAGCATTGGAAAAGAAAGAGACACCTGGCCAAAGGCCAGGCCTCAGGTAGAGATAGAGAGGAGAGAGAAAGGTGGAAAGACAGTGTTGAGCAAACCTGTGAGATCTCCAAGGAGAGAGGAGCTGGCCAAGGCTTCCCAATTTAATCTCTTTGATAAGCAAATGAACTCAATACATATTGAGAAGTTACATAATGCCTCAATACATATTGATGAGTTACATAGTGTATTGCCATTGGATAATTGCAAATTATGACAAGGTGAAGGTGGGGTTATTATCCTCAGGTGAGTGAGACAAAGGGAAGCAAGGTTTCACGCCCTAACTCCAGCCACGCTGGGAACAGAGTTCGTTGCCATGCGCAGAATGGCCATGTGCCCATTCACAATCCTTGCCTCTCAATTATACATATGGGCTGGACTGCTACACCCTGAGACACAATATTGAAATTAGGCCAGTTAATAACCCTACAGTGACCTCTAAGTACTGTTCAAGTGAACATGGATGCAACAAATTTCATTATTGTCTTACTTTAAGAAACTGCCACAGGGGGCAGCTGGGTAGCTCAGTGAATTGAGAGCCAGGCCTAGAGACGGGAGGTCCTAGGTTCAAATCTGGCCTCAGACACTTCCCAGCTGTGTGACCCTGGGCAAGTCACTTGACCCCCATTGCCTAAAAAAGAAAAAAAAAAAGAAACTGCCACAGCCACCCCAACCTTTAGCAACATCCACCCACAGGGAGGCCAGACTCTCCATGAGCAAAATGATTATGACTTGCTGAAGATATGGATGTTGATTAGCAATTTTTAACCAAAAAAAATTTTTGATTACTTTTTTAAAAGACATAATACCACTGCACACTTAATAGACTATACTATAACATAATTGTAACTTTTATATGTAATGGGAAACAAAAAAAATCTTGTGATTTGCTTTATTACAATATTCATTTTACTGTGGTGGTATGGAACTGGACCTGCAATATCTTTGAGATATACTTGTATACTATTTAGGAAAAATTACTGTTTAATCCAACCGTATATGATTAAAGGTTGTCCTCACCTAGAATTTTTAGAATATTGCTTGATCCCTGTAACTCTAGAATACTGGATATGAATTCTAGGTATGTTGGATTTCCCCAGGTCCTGGATCTACCCCCAAAACATTCTTAGTTTGGGTTACCACAACCAAGACTTGTGATGATCCATCCAATCTCGTGTTTTAGGTTCTCTTGTGTTTGAGTCAAAATATCCTCTGGGCAAAATTGCTTTACTGTATATACCTGTGGATCACACAGTTAGGAAGTATCTGAGGCCACATTTGGACCCAGTACTCCAATCTCTAGGCAGCCTCTGAATCCACAGAGCCAACTAGCTGCCCCTGATTTTTCCATTGTTCTCAACAGCAGTGATTAACTTCCATGGGGTTGCTCATTTTTTAGTTTTAACATCCTAACTCCTTTATTGGGAGGTGGTCTTCTCTATACCTTCCCCACAGAAATGAGACACCCCTATTTCCAGTTATTTACATTTTGGGGGACCTTTGGTACTCACTGTTGGCTTCAGAGTGTTGGACTTAGAACAAGGAAGATCTGGAGTTAAAATCTCATTTGTGATTCTAGCTGTGACTTTGGGCAAATCTTTTAATCTCTGAAACTTGTTTCCTTATCTATAAAATGAAGGAGCTTAATGGTATGGCTTTGAAGGTATCTTCCAGCTCTTACTCTTTGGTCTCTTATCCTCCATAGCATGCTTGATGAGACCAAATTAAATCTAAGTTCACAGGAGATAGAGTTGGAAGGAACTTTAGAAATCGTCTAGTCTAATTCATTTTACACTAAAGTGACTTGCCTAAGGTTATCTAGATATTAAATAGAAGAGTCAGAGTTTGAACCCAAGTTCTTTGACCCCAAATCCAGTGCTCTGGATGCTGTCTCTTATTTCCAGTTCACTTATCTGACAGAATTCTGAGAAAAGCACAATCTTACTATAAGACATTTCTCTTATTCAAGGAAGAAATTGTCCATGTTATTACTGGATGTTTAAAATATTGGAATTCCATGAAACTATAAGATAGAATTCTCTGAAGGGACAATGTCATGGGGGCTCAGGGACCAATCATCAAATGACTCATCAGCTGGTTGAATCTAAGGAAATTGGTAATGCCATTAGCTGGGTCAGACAAAGGTTTGAAATACTGTAAATTGAACCACAAGGGTGTCAGTCTTTTCAATTTTGCAAATCAATTGAGAATTAACATACACTGGAAGCACCCTCTGGCCAGAAGCTATAACTTAATGAGAAGAGTAACAAAAGGAACTAAATTTTAAATTAAAAAAGAAAGGCAACTATTTTGGACCCTGAAGAGAATGTGTAGAGGATAACATTCTGGGCTTTAAAATAGGGCAGCTAGATATCAAACACCATCTGAAATAAGACTAGGTTAAAGTGACAAGCTAGTTAGAGGTAAGAGATCTTAGCTTTAATTTAAGGGAAGAACCCAGTCTTGTTTATGCTTAAATATGTTAGACTAGGTCCCAAAGATGCATCAAAGGATGATAAAGACTACCTATTGAAGATAGAGGATAATATGCAAGGGTAGATGCATTTAAAATATTTTTTAAATATACTATAATGGAGGGATTTGAAGAAGGGATAGTAATGATGGAGAAAAAAAGGGAATGGGCTTGAGAGAGTGCAGAGATCCTTCTTCTCCTTCCTTCTTTCTGGGGGAGGGGGGGATAAGCCAAATCCTGCCTCCTTGAAAGGGGAATATATCTCCCCAGAGAATGTTTTCTGGGAGATGGAGGACAGGAGATTAGAGAGGGAAAGCCCCAGTGAGATTACAGGATGCTTCTCTCAGAGGAGCCCCAGGGATCCTGAGGTCCAGTCTATCCTTGAGAGTGTCAACTAGAAAAAACACAGAACTATTAAATAGTCAAAATCACTCTTTAATCAAGGGAAAAGGGGTTAGCGCTGCTACTACAACAGAGCTGATTTCCAAGACTGCACCGGAGTCAAGACTCTCTGGTCACCAGCCCCTGGGAGTGCCACTGACTCAGGAGGAACAAAAGAACTTGGGGAACCTATGTACCACTCTAGATGACCTGGGGGCTTTAGGATTAGAGGGACAGTTGATTGACTTTACAATGGTGAGAAAGGAAAATGAGAAGTTCCAGACAGGAATAATAGTGAGGGGCTGGGGCCCCACAATGGACACAAAAGGGAAAGACTCAGCCTAGGGCTGGGTCACCTTGGTCATGGACTTTAGCCTAGGGGGAAGAAACCATTGGGACAAAAGGGATGTTTAACATTGGATGGGATTTGCTGTTCCCACCCAAACTACCAGGAAGTTCACTGTCTGGTGAAGAGGGACCTTCCCTCAGGGGGAAACTCTCCCGTGAGAAAGTCAAAACCTGGGATTCCTATACTCCAACTAAATAAACTGGGGATCTCTAGATTTCCATGTTGACAAGAGGCAAGATGATTTCTTATTCCTCTGCTTCCCCCAGGGACATTAACTGTCAGTCCCTTTCAGGATCTTAGGACTACTCAACTGCCAAAGAAAAGCTGTCAATTTCTTGGGTCAGGCAATCTTGAATCCCTAGGATCTAGAAGTCAACCCCCTTTGGGGGAGAGGTGTGACCTCCCCAAATCTTCAATCCCCTTAACTCTGTTGTTTATAGAGACTGACCCAGACCTAAATCTTAAATATCAGGTGATTTATTTGGGGTTCAAGCAGGGAAGGGGTGGCAAGAATATCAGTTAGGAAAGTGGTATACAGGGAAACCCTACAAATTGTCCCCTTTAGCAGATTGGCCCTCAAAAGTCTAGGGGTTCAAGGCTTCTCAACCTTGATCCCTCTTTCTTACCAGCTGCCTTTTAGTCCTTACTCTTAAACTAACTAAAACTTGAATATAGGAGTCCAGGGACAGGTAAGGGAGAGAGAGATATAGAGAGAAATCCTTGGAAAGGATCTGTGGATGGATCTCTTCAGAAGTTCCAATCCACAGTCCCACTGAGGACTTTAGATTGCAGTACTGAGAGTTTGATTAGAGGTATTCAGGGGTTCAGAAGGGATAGTAAATCTCCCAAGAAATAGGTTTCTCCTTAGCTTCATGAAATCCACCTCTCTCCTCTCCTCCCCCAAGCCAGAAGTGATTCGCTAGTTGGATCTCCAAGCCTCTGTTCCTTCCTTAGAACTCTTGCTTTTTTTTTTTCTTTCCCTTCCCCCACTCTTCTTTCAGGAGGTCTTTTCTAGAGATGATCTCTTGTCCATGTAAAATCTCTCTTACCTTACAATACTTTAGTCCCAGAAAATTGCATTTATTGTGGCAAGCTGGTTTTATGTGCTTTAGTGAAGCACTCAAAACCTCCAGTGGATAGTAACCCTCTAGGAATATAATTTTCAAACTTTGCTTTAGGCATTCAGATAGCTTTCTTGGCTTTTCTGTAGGTAGGGTTAAATTGAAGGCTTTTATTATGCCTTTGTAATTCAATGACTCTATACTATATAGTTCTTTATTTTGTTTTATTTTGCTTTCTGACCTAATTTTTTAGGAAAACTTTTTAACCCAAATTAGAGAGAGGAAAAAAGGTTTGCTGACATTTGGCCCAGAGAAGCAGAGGGAACATTGACATTTCTCTTAGTTATATTTCTTCACACATCTCATCTTTCAATCTCATCTACAGACTCAACATTGCTATCTCCTACTTCTGTGCCTTCACATAAACTATATCTGCCCTTTGCCAGAAATGCATACTTTTCTCATTACCATCTTTCATATTTCTATTTGGAGTAGCAACTTAACTCACTTGTAACCTCTTCTCATAAGCTTCCCTAATTCCCCAAAGATTTTAGGGTTCCATCCCTCCTCAAATTACCTTCTAGTTACTTTCTCTGTATTTTACTCAGTTCAGTGCAAACTCCTTGAAGCAAATAACTTTCATTTTTGTGTTGTGCCTTGTGTATACACACTAGATTATGAATACTTGATCTGATCAATTTTGGTGTTCCCTCCAATGCCATATTACAGTATATTCATGCTGCCTTCCCTTGTGTGACTCTTATCTGTATCCTCCTGTAAGTTCACAATGAAAGATCCACCTAGTTTGTTGGAGGCCTTCCTTGGTTTCTTCAGTTATCAAGAGGATACCATAAAAGTGGAGATGATAAAGTTGGGTTTGACCTGGTCTCCTCAATAAGCAGGTCTTTTTCAAACCCTTATGTAAAAAGTTCAGAAAGAAGAAATTCAAAGACCTCAAAGGTTGTCTCATAAATTGCACGTTTGTCTCCTTTATATGCACTTATATTTATTGAAATACCATTTTGGCATTCTTTTGCGCAAGCATTCAAAGTCTGCTGCTGAAAAAGATTTGTGTTTTTACTTGGATGATCACTTGATCAGCTTGTAAACTTGTATGGTACCTTTATGGCAGTATTGGAATTTCCCTTTTCTTTTCAACTTTGTTCTCTACTTCAGCTACATTGTCTTTTTGTACATTATCCTTGTATATTATTAGCTTTCATATTTTCTCTTTCCTCAGTTAAGTCAGCAACTTTTTGGTTTATCTGTGTAATCTGGTCATTCATTGGCAAAATCATGATCTTTAATCCCTGTACCTTTGTTAACTTCTCTATTAGCAGTGTTACCCCTTTCTTCAAAGTATGGTATAATTTTATCAGTGCTACAACTATTGCTATTCCCACAGGCGATAACAAAGTATCCTGTCCAAGCCAATTTTCAACCACTGCCATGTATCACATATGTGTAAAAAGGATATATGTAGTCAGGTATAGTTACAAAGAAGAACATATACCACAAGTGAATGAAATTTCCCACCATAGCTAGCTACCCCATTGTGACTACTGTTTGATTACATCTTTGTTTTCAAAAACATCTAGCTATGTTAAAAAAGTGGTTTTAAGTCTATGCCTTTAAGAACTCACCCCCCCATCCCCCCTTGGGAACAGTAGAATGTTCTTATTGGCTGTTGCAGGTACTGGGTAGAGTTGCTTTGACTAAAGTAGTGCTTCCAAGATGGCTACTGTCTACTCCCACACTGGTTTTTCAACTATATGTAGGCCCAAACCTTCCCTAAAACTACCACTGTCTTCTGTTCCCCAAATTTCCCCCCAAATAGGTGAGAAATCTAGCTGGGATCTCCAGCTGTAAAAATGGAGATTGTAAAACAACCCTTATTTATCTTATTTGATAGCTAGGCTTGATGATGTAAGAATCTAGCTGGGTTGTCTTTCTCACTGACCAGAGGGTCTCAAGGGTATGTCCCTGTGATAGAAACTCAGTGCAGGGAGAGACAGGATCTAGTATTCAGATAAAGACAACTAAAGGGTAATGTATAGACGTTTGGCTAGGACTTGGCGAAATGCCAAGCACCCTTTGATGTCTCTCTGATACCAGCCTTCCAGGATGTCAGCAATGGAGGATGGCTCTGGATCTTTTGCTTAACCGAAGTCTTTTAGAACTGACACCCTAGAACACCCTATCACCTTTTACCTCTTTGAAATACTTCAAAGACTTACTTGACTGTGTATTAGATGGAAACAACAGTGGTTTATTTCTAAGACAAGTTAGGGAAAGGTATGGGAAAGAGGTTATCAGGACACCCTATGTTTATCCCTTCAGACTGATCTTGAGTCCTCTGTTGTGACCATCAGCCGGGATCAGTCCTACCAGTAATTCTTCTCCTTCTAATCTAAAATATAATAAACCTAAGCACCTAAGTTAACAATTGAGTCTAGAGAAGTAGAAGAGATCATAAAATCTTCTGGTTAGACACACAGACTGCCCTCCTAGGATAAAATCCTGTTTGGGTTAGTCCCTAAAGGCTTGTCTGAATTCCATTGTTCACAAAAAAGATCTCTGAGATGATTGACTTTATATCGGTCACAGCAGTCACTTTGGGACACTTCAGGCTATTAGATGATATTGATCTTACACTAGAGCTCAGGATACACCTTTCATTCTCTTCCAGTGTTCAAGAGAATCTCCCTCTTCATCCATTGAAAACTCTCCCAGCATCCCCTCTGCATTCCATCTCTCAGTCTCTCCATCATTTCTCTTCCTATATGCTCTGTCTCTGCTCTTCATTTCCATCTATTCCTACAATACTCAATTGAACATTTGAACTTTCTTTGTATTATACTTTACTCTGACCACACAACCACCAAATCTTCTTTTGATCATAAGTTTCCTAGGTAACATCTTTTACTCAGATCCATCTCCAGAATTCCTCGCTTATTGTGTAACAAGGTTCTCTCACAACCACAGTATCCTTCTTCATTGTTTAAGGGAGAATGAAGGAAAGCAGGATTTGCAAAAGAGGCCAAAGGCAAGGGTTTGCAACTGAGGGTCTGGTCACACACACAGAACTGAAAGAGCTGTTCCAGAATCTGGGGAAGGGATAAAACCAGACAACTGAGGCAGTTGGAGATCTGTTGTTCCTGTCCTGCCAGGGGAGGGGAAACGTGGCTTCCTGTTGGGCAATTCTGTCTATGCCTGAAGGAGGTGACTTACCTATTCCCTGAGAGCCTGAGGTTCCTATGTTCCAGCTATCTGGATATTTCTGTGATCCTTTCCATCCCTGTCTCCAGTTTCCATCTCCCTGTGATCCTGTAAGCTCCTGTGTCCCTGTGAGTTCCTGACTGTGTATGAGAGCTGCCAGTATCCAGTGAAAGCTGTCAGTAAGAACAGTTCAGCCATCTTGGCCTTAGGCCTTTGATCCTGTAAGGGGGAACTCAGCAAGAGTTCAAGCTATCTTAATTGAATGAACTTTTAACTTGTCTATCAATAATTTGAGTACAAGTTAGCCCAGATTAGATAGTGGGGTTTGGTTATAGAGAGCCAGCGTAGAGACAGTGTAGCAGGAAGACCTATGAAGATGGCTCTGTAAGGAGCCTGTAGAGGTATTTGGGTGGAGAATCTAGATTTTTAAGCTTAGACACCTATTCCCTGGTTCTTATCCTTTCTCTCTATGTGGATATAAATAAACCTAAGTGATTGTTTTTTACAAAAGAGTCAGATAACATTTGAATTTACAAGCTGCTGCTCAGGCCTATACAGGTCTGAAGGCCTAGTCATTGAGTGATATACCAAACTGTGAAACATCAAGTTTACAAACCCTTCCATCTATATTATCAGCCTTTATTTCAGTTGTCCCCTATTTGTTACTTATTTTTAAATCTTTGTAGGTTATAGTGTTCCATGACTCAAAACCATATACAGTATTGAATAATTAGTATTAGAAACTGAATCTTTATTTCTGAGAGATATTTGGGATCACTAACAGAACTTTACAGTTCTTAAAGGCAGTCTAAACCACTCTTCTACCATTATAATTCTAGTCCCAATTGTCCTTTTGTGTCATTTATATATACATATATAAGTATTTGTGTGTATCTGTAGATAGACATAGATACCCAAAGACAAGTTTAGGCATATGATTTCATTGGTATACGATTTCCTGGGGAGAGAACTCCATCTACTGAGGTAGATCAGCAACTCTTAGATATTTTATACTCTTAGAGAATTGCCAGGGGCACTGAAGTTGAATGATTTGGCCAGGATTATGTAATTAGTATAAGTAAGAATTTGTACTCAAGTTTTCCTAAGCTGGGCTCTCCTCTATTCACTATGGCATACTGCTTCTGATGGACATAGATGGTGTTCATCTGACAGCATCATAAGCTAAGCAATTCATTCATCCATTTGATTGTTTCTGTGTAGACAGGCCAAGTTTTCTGAGTGGTTATTGCTTGGAAGAGGCTCTCAAATACATATATAATATTGACTAATAAGTATTTATTGAGTTGAATTGATGTTCTCTGTGTCTGCTCCTAGTACCACCATCCTCAATATGTTATAATTTAGCAGGAATGCACACAATACAAGGGAATACAATTATAGCACTTGGGGAAATCCATATAATTCCCCAGACTACCCAAGGCTACATTCCTATGCCATTTTCTTGTTTTTTTTTCCCTGTCAGCCCAATTGAGAGAGAGAGAGAGAGAGAGAGAGAGAGAGAGAGAGAGAGAGAGAGAGAGAGAGAGAGAACCTTCTTTAGAAATAATGGCAAAAATTTCTACTCCACAGGTGGATTTCTTTGCAACTTTGATATTATGGTAATTTTTATCATTTTACTGCTTTATATTGTAACTTTGATAAGTGAACCTTTGCCTTATCTTGCCAAAATCTAGACCTTCAGGCTACTTCCCAGATATCTCTATATCATATGGTCATTTCCCCCTCTTTCTAGAACTCTTACGTGCCATCTTCCCCTATTTTAATATAAGCTCTTTGAAGGTAGGGACTTGTTTGCTTGTATTTATGTCTTCTGCACTTAGTACATAGTAAATATTTATAAATGTTTATCTTATATACCCATCTTCTAAAAGTATACTGCTTTGTATTGTTAACTATATACATATTGGAAATTAACATTATATCTATATATATGTGTATGTCTCCTCATTTATGTTATAAATGTTTGAGAATAAGGACCTTATATATTTCTTTCTAACATCGAACATAGTTTAGCCCCTTGTTGGACATATGTCAAGTCACTTAAATATTTTTGATTGATTAATAGTTTGAAGAAATCTTAATAAAATATAGTTGTTCCTCTGAAGGGACTATATAAGATGATTCTGAATTGGGTATTTTATTGCTTTCTATCATAAAATTGTGAGATTTTTGTTAAATTTAGAAAGAAAGGCATCTTAAAAGTGATAGGAACTTGAAATAAGTCAAAGTTGCATTTGTTTTAAAGATTTTTATAGAATGCAGTTAAGTAGAGGTGATTCAGAATTCTTGAATTTCAGATTAATGAGAACAAATATAAATTAGGTAAGCATGAAAGTGGAGTTAAGAATAGCTTTGCTTAGAATAGATCTTGTGATTGTCAACAAGTATGTTTATACATCTTTATATGTCTGCTCATTGATTTCCTCCTATTTTTGTTTCTCTCTTTATTGTATAAAGAAAACTTGGTCCTTCAAGCCTGACCAGGAGTTAGAGGGTTCAAAGAGAACTGTTTGACTTGGAACATGCAGCATATTTTGGCAGGAGGCAGGTGACTTTAAATCATTGTTGAAAAGGGGTGAGGATATCTACATGATTCCACAGTTGAAAATCTAGTAGAAATCAGGACAAGTTTGATATGTTAGCCAAATAAATATTTAATAATATTGATTGCAAATATCTCCTCCTTGTTGTTGTTCAGTTGTTTCAGTCATATCTGACTCTCCATGATCTTATTTGGGCTTTTCATGGTGAAGATATCTTGCCATTTCCTTCTCCAGCTCATTTTATTGAAGAGGAAACTGAGACAAGCAGGATTAAGTGACTTGCCCAGGGTTGTATACTTAGTACATGTCTGAAGACAAGATTTGAACTCAGAAAGATGAGTGTTCCTGACTTCAAGTCCAACATACTATCCATTGTGCCTCCTAGTTGTCCATATTCTAGCTACTCAAATTTGCAGGTCAGTTCTATAAACTCAATAAGAGTTGACCTCTGATAAATATTTTCTGGGTCACTAATCTTTTCCAGTCTTTGTGGGCTGCTTAAGAAGTTCCTAGTCTTTGATTAATTGGTGAATACCTTGTGAGCCAGGATCATCCTGAGGATGACCTGAAGATGATTAGGGATTGTTAAAAGTTATTTCTTTGCTCATAGTGCCAAAGAAAAAATATATTAATACCATGCACTGAATTTTAGACATAAACTGCCAGAAACAATTTTTATTAATTTAATGTTATTGATTCCAAATGAATGTCTAACTTAGTAAGAAATGTCCAGATTGGCATTGTAGTTCCCTCCTCCTTTGTCCATGCCCTGAGACATCAACTTAAGGTAACATTTATAGAGTCTCGAACAAGGAAAAAAATCATATGTTAAAATAAAATTAGGTTAATGTTACAAAGTAATAATCGACTGATCTTCAACTAAAACTACCTAGTTCCAATTCTGAGTGAAGGGGGATGAATCATAGTGTCAACTAGAAAAAACACAGAACTATTAAATAGTCAAAATCACTCTTTAATCAAGGGAAAAGGGGTTAGCGCTGCTACTACGACAACAGAGCTGATTTCCAAGACTGCACCGGAGTCAAGACGCTCTGGTCACCAGCCCCTGGGAGTGCCACTGACTCAGGATGGACTCCGAGGAACAAAAGAACTTGGGGAACCTATGTACCACTCTAGATGACCTGGGGGCTTTAGGATTAGAGAGACAGTTGATTGACCTTACAATGGTGAGAAAGGAAAATGAAGAGTTCCAGACAGGAATAATAGTGAGGGGCTGGGGCCCTACAATGGACACAGCCCAGGGCTGGGTCACCTTGGTCATGGACTTTAGCCTAGGGGGAAGAAACCATTGGGACAAAAGGGATGTTTAATATTGGATGGGATTTGCTGTTCCCACCCAAACTACCAGGAAGTTCACTGTCTGGTGAAGAGGGACCTTCCCTCAGGGGGAAACTCTCCTGTGACAAGGTCAAAACCTGGGGTTTCTATACTCCAACTAAATAAACTGGGGATCTCTATATTTCCATGTTGACAATAGCAATCTCTTCAGGGGATGGAAAGAGCAATAATCTTAACTTTTGAAGAGATATTTCTCCTTCTACCTTAATCTTTGTCCTTGACCTTTTTCACATTTTCCTAAAGGGAAAAATTTTTAAGTTGGAGAAAAAATTATTAATATTTTAAGTTAACCTAAAAGAGCGGTTTTCAGAATGCTTTTATAACATCTATCATGGAATCCTGTGTGATCTTTTATAGTCAGCTTATAGCTTATAAATATAATAGAATCTTGCATTTGCTATATATACTTCTTAACCCTGAAAATGTGATCAGCTACACAAAATAACCTGTAAATATCTACCTGTGCCCTATTTCCTATTTGTTGATCTCCTTCCAACTTAATCTATAAGTAACTGTTCTTTGGGAGTTCCAGGAAAGTGTCATGGTGAGAAGTTACAGTGGAATTGAGCTAGCTCTATAGTTATATCCTCTCTCCTACATCCTTGATAATCAAAAAGAGGAAGAAATAAATTCCCTGAAGAGCCTCCGGAAAGAATTGCCTCTCTAATAACAAAAGGATGAGGAAATGAGAGAGCAGGTGAAAGAGGGAAAAACCTTCTAGCATGGTGATATTTTGGATGAAAAGATCCCATGGGGAATTTTAACAAAAGGAAAAAAAAATTAACCCCAATAGTTTTTACAGAAACAAAGCGAATTAAAACACAACAAACTTAATTTTTAAAAAAACAACCAAAAAAAAAACTTTCAAAGTAATGAAAGAGGACCTGATTTTAGTAAGGGGAGATTTAGTGGTTGTAATAAGAGATTTTATGTCAATAAAAATAGAACAAGATGAATTGATAGCAAAGAAAACAACATAGAGAAAAATAGGACAAGTGTTTGCTGGCTAAGGGGCAGCTTTGTGCTTTTTTGGTTTTCTGGTTTGGATACCTTCTTTGAAAAACTTTTGCAAGAGTCTAGTTCTTTTCCTGTTTCCTACTTTTTGTAATTCAGAATAGGATATGGATTGGCATTGAATCAGTGATTTCATCTAAGTTTGGAGCTCCCAGGTTAGAAAACTTTTAGCAATGTAGATTAACACCTCAGTGACTTTAAACCTTGTAAGAGTTTTCTGAAAGCCTGAGATATTCCTTGACTTGCTTATACGTAGACAAGATGTGTTTAAAATACATTTGCATCCAGGTTTATCTAGTTTATAGGCTAGCTTTCTGTCCACTAGGAAAAACTACTTGTCATGTGCTATCTGGCCCCTGGCCTGAAGCCCTCTTTTATTTAATGTTGTCTTCGGTGCTGCCATCTATAACCTCAGATCACATTGCTTTCCTGAAATTTTAGCTGGAATTTATATGTGGATCTGTAGGTATGGTCAGAAAATGTAAGGGAGTAGAGAAGATGCTATATGCTGTTCCCACAGAAAGATAAGAGAATCAGTACTATGAACCAGTGGCAGTTTTGTTGTAATAAAAGAAAGAATAGCACTTGAGGGCTTGCAATTTCCTTATTTCATGTGATCAGCACAACAGCCCAATAAAGTTCAGGTATTGCATACAAGTGGTATTATCCCCATTTTACAGATGGGGAAACTGAAGCCTATAGAGGTTAAGTGACTTTCACAGGATCACACAGCTAATAAAAGTAGAATTTGAACCAAAGTCTCCAAGTCCATCAGACTTTCCACTATATTATGCTTCTCTGAGAATTTAATATCATTTAGATCACACACAATTGAAGGCAAGTTTATAGGAATGGTAAATAAGGATGAAACAGTCCAGATAAGTGTGAAATATAGAGTTTATTGGTGTTCTTTATGAAAAAAAATAAACAAAAACCTGCTCGTTATCAGGGTTTATTTAGTGTCCTTACTGAGATCATTATTAAATGAGTTGGGAAACAGTGTTCATAATCACTGCCACTTGGGAGAATTATTGGCATGTGAATAGTCAAAAGGGTTTGAGAGAGTTTACAAATTCAGCAACTATTATACATTTTGAGATATTTATGATATTTAATTATCAACACATAAGAGTCAGTAAAAACCCTTAACATTTTCTTTGCACTGCATATATTTTTTTGATTTCTCTTCAGCTCATCAGATTCATTTATCAATCTTCTTAAGCCAACATAATTGAGGTATGCAAATAAGATGAAAAAAGAAATCATTGCCTCAGTTGTAGATGATGCCAGATTTAGTAAAAGATTAGATACTCTGTTAGATTTATTTTTCTACAAATGTTTTTTTTTCTTCATGATGGTATTCTACTACTGAAGTATGTTTTAAAAATTCTATTGTTTTATTCCATGTCCATTCATATTACATATTTCCTTGAAACTATATAGTGTTTCAGATTTCCTAAAGTAAATTTTCTTTGGCAAATTCTGTTACCTTGGGATATTATGGACATAGAAACAGTAGAATTTAGTAACCAATTGGATATAAAGTGTGGGAAAGAAATGAGTAAATGGTAATGCCAAGATTTATGAGTGACCGCATGAATATTGGTGTCATTTTTAATGAATGAATGAATGAAGCATTTATTAAGAACTTCCTGTGTATACAGCACTATGCTAACCACCCAAGACACAAATAGAAAAGTAAGACAATCCCTGAACTCAAGGAGCTCACATTCTGATTAAGAGGCAACACATTTGGAAGGTTTTAGCTGTATTTTGAATGGAAAAGTCCTGTGACCTTAGAGTGTAGCAACAAAGCACAAGTTAGTGCCTCTTAATTCCTATCAATGATACAGCAGTTTCTGATGCAGAACCATTTGACATTCCCAGGCGTTGGTGGCAAGAACATTCTCTTGCAGGTCTTTATGACCTGCAGAAGTATTTGCCAGGATGAAGATTAAGGGCACTGGGTCCAACAAAAGTTCTTCTCAAGGCTCTTGAGTTCAGGTCCTAGACTGTCTCCATCAAGGTCTGAGGAAAGTTGTGGTAGTTGGAGGAATGATGGTGTTCTTGATATACCTGCTGCAAGCCACCTCCTCCCTCTCTCAGGGTATCCTGCTGCTTCTTCTAGGTGGACTTCCTTGCCCTGTCTGTGGCAGCTAGTAGACAGTTAGTGACAATAGCTGGTCCCTTCTCCACAGGAGTTTCTTCTCTGGATAATATTTGTGATGATAGGACTAGAAGTAGGGCCATTGGTATGGAAGGTATGGAAGCCATGGAAGCCCCACTTCTGGGGCTCCTGTACCTCTCTTGGTAGCTGCTGGTCAGTAATTGTTGCTGGCAGAGATGGGAATTTCTCCACAATGACTTTTCCCCATTGATGGCTAATGGAGTTGGGCTGGAAGCAGGTCACCTGCTTTGGGTGAATGTGGCACTACTCTTCCCAAGGCTCCTGGATTCAGAATCCTGGGCTGTCTCGTCAGGATCTCAGGGGGACTGATGATCAGGGTGTTGGTAATTTGACTTGCCTTGTACATATGCTGCTTTCTGTTTTTCCCTCAGGATGCCATGATGCTCCAGCCAGACTGGCTTGCCTGTCCTGTGTTTGGCAAATGGCTGGCACTTCGAAAATAGTAATGTCAGAAGACAGGGCATGTTTGGAGAGAAAACTTAGATTTGAACATATTGAATTTAAAATGCTGCTAAGATATACAGGCAAAAATATTTTGCTAACTGTTAGAAATAACAGTTTGGGTACCAACTTCATATAAATTCCATGGGAGAAAAAAGAAGGGGAAAGAACATAGGGGAACAATCTTATTACAGACACCTAGCCTTGGGAGAGATCTATCCTTTACTAGAAAATGTTTCAGGGTTAATTTCCTGAAATAAGTCACAGCAATACATGGAACCACAGAATTTTAGAGCAGCAATAATTCCATTCACCTCAGGATATGATTTTAATTGCATTGGTATGCAAGTACGGACCTAGTGACCAACTGTGTAGACCATGTGACTGATGGATTGACTACGTGGTATTGAATGCTTTGGCTGTAGTGGACCATAAAAGAGATTAAAAATAGAAAATGGTTCTCAGTCCTGGGCATCCCTATACCATTTCCACAGGGTCTGTGTGAATATGGAGAAAATTAAAATAGAATATTAAGAAACAAATAGTTTTTTAATCATCTACACACATTAATTTAATTTTTCTTACTTTAAATATTAGGTCCAATAACTGATGAGGCAAAATTGCTATTCATTCACTTGTCTCAGTTGTGTCCAAGTCTTTGTGACGCCATTTGGGTTTTCTTGGCAGTAAATTGCTTATCACACAGTACGTACTTAATCTCTCTTCTTTACTTTTATTTCTCCTTTCCCTCTCTCTATCCCTTCCTTTCATCCACTCACACTGGTAAGAAAGAGCACCCACAGGGGGCAGCTGGGTAGCTCAGTGGATTGAGAACCAGGCCTAGAGACGGGAGGTCCTAGGTTCAAATCTGGTCTCAGCCACTTCCTAGCTGTGTGACCCTGGGCAAGTCACTTGACCCCCATTGCCTAGCCCTTACCACTCTTCTGCCTTGGAGCCAATATACAGTATTGACTCCAAGATGGAAGGTAAGGGTTTAAAAAAAAAATAAATGAAAGAACACAGATGGCTAGAATTAGACTATTTGAACAGAATGACTAGGTTTCCATCTTGGCGTGTTTAGTATCTCTTTGGGGTGAAGAGAATGAGTACCATTTCTTCTAGGTGTTATCATCAGATGTTCTAGAATGATGACATTTCTAGGAATTCTCATGTTTAGTCCTTTTTTTAGCTCATAGAAAGCTATTGCCAAAACTGACTGACTGACCAAAAAAAATCCTCCAGTTTGTTTTGATGCCCCATTATATCTAGGGCAGCTAGTTTGATATAGAGTGTCAGGCACTTATTAGCTGTGCAATCCTAGGCAAGTCTTTTAACCCTGTTTGCCTCAGTTTCCTCATCTGTAAAATGAGCCAGAGAAGGAAATGACAGACTATTCCAGGATCTCTGCCAAGAAAACCCCAAATGAGATCACAAGGAGTTAGACACAACTGAAAAATGGCTAAACAACATCCATTATATCTATAGACCCTAAATAATTGTTCTTGGGGTAGTGATGTTTGTGGGAGAATAGCTCTTGGGTCCACTAGTCAGAAGAGTCAAGTCAGTGTTCATCATTTGAGAATCCTCTGGAGAATGAACTGTTAACTTCCTTTTGTTTTGCCTGTATGAGTGTACAAATAAAATTAATATTGTAGGAGATAACTACCACAAAGTATATGTTAATTGTATAATGACATATAATTAACCAACAATATGTTAAGATAAAAATTATGCAATATATTAATTATATAATAACTAGCCTTTATGTATTAGTAGGAAAGTTTTCAAATCTCTACAGATATTATCACAACAGCTATGGAATGTAGGTTCTGTTATTATCTTCCATTTTACAGGTGAGAAAACTGAGGCAAATGGAAATTAAAGTGACTTGTGCTGATTTGAATGTAGGCCTTCCTGTCTCCATGGTCAATTTTCTAATCACTATGCCATCTAGCTTGCTGTTCATTCCCCCCCAGTGAAGAATCGGTGATTTTTAGAAGCTGCTTTATACAGGAATTTAACTTTATTATCTTATTATTATTAAATATGTACATATTAAATGCTGTAGATTTGAGTCATAGTGGGCAAATAAAACCATAAGTTCAACTCTACAAGATAAAATATAGTCTTCTATTCTTATTTTCCTACGCTTAAGACATAATATGTATGAAAAGTGTGAACATTTTTCAATTATAAGGCCCTTGACTTTCAAACTCTAAAATTCTATGACTTGAATAGAAGACAAATTCTCAAACATTCAAATAGCCTTTTTATATGATTGGTGTTCAGTATAAGATAATAAAACTCTTCAACTGAATTGAGTTTTAACATTTGAAACAGAAAGTAGCAAATAATACACATTCAGAGATATTTTCTTTAACTTAATTAAATGTTATTTTGCTGATTAATGTTGACTATCAATTAAATGGAACATTAAGCTGCAAGTAACCTCTTTCCATGAAAAATTCTGGTCCATTTCAAGATATCTTTGATTTATTACATTAAATCCATCAATTGTGATGTATTGCCAAAGCAAAGCAGTGCTTCCTTTCATACTATAAGCTTTATTTTTTGAAAGAAAATATTGAAAAGTTTTTGACCCTTGAGGAATTCTTATTTTAGCATGAACCAGCACTTAGATCAAATGGACATCCACTTAGATTAGGATAGCCATGTTTTGTTTTGTTTTATTTTTTGCTTAGTAGAAATGGGAAAAAGCAATTTAAGAAAGTTCTTGGTTTGTAATATCCACCATGCTAAAAACAACCCAACTTCCAATTAGTGGATTAGAATCAGCTTTTTGATATCATTGTTTTGTTCCAGTTCTTATATTTCATTTTAAGTAAATTGCTGATGGGTATTGTGAGTGACTCTCAAATGCCTGATATAGCAATTCTTGTCAAACATAACAGACTAGTTTATATTTAATTATCTGAATTTTCCCTCTTATTTTGCTTCAGGCAAAAGATGCAGTAGTACTTAATCCTTCCCTATCTCCCTAGCACAACAACTTAGAAAATTTAAAACTGCTTAGTTTCCTTCTTCATTCTAGAGAAGTAAAAATAATTATAATGGAAAATGGGTAATTTGCAACTACAATGCCTGCCTGATAATCAAAAGCTTTTTAAATGGAAACGTGAGCATATGTTTAGCATTTCTTGAAATGAGAAAAAGATTAAAATACCTATGATGTTCTTCAAAAAGGAGGGCATTATTGTTGGGAAATCTTGGTTGGAATCCTGCTTGCTATTGAGCTTTTATGATGATTACATCTGCAGAACAGTGTATAAAGCAGGTTATTTTCTTTGGAAATGCTTGGCATACAATAGAGTTAACTCTCATTTATCCTTTTGTGAATTATTAGTGTGTATTAATAGAATACAAAGGAATTTTAGTACTTATCTTAAAAAATAATTATAAAGATAAGTTTTTGCTTCAAAATCAACATGCATTCCAAAGGTAATTTGGATTTTAGGATTATCTGTTGATTTGGATTACTTATATTTTTGTTTGTCTTCATTAGAATAGTTTATTGACAACTGATTATGTGGTAGATTTATCCCATTTTCTAGTCATACATATACAAAATTGATGTGAAATACTTATTTTTATTCCTCCTTTGTTTTAATTAATTGGAGTTTGTTTTAAAAAAGGTTGAATTCACCTTATTAAATTTCATTTTTGTAATAATTTTCAAAACATTGAGATGAATGTAAAAAACTTTAAATTTAAAAATGGTATGTTATAGTATGTGATTGTAAAAAACAATCTGGTCATTTAAAAAATATATTTAGTTAACTGTTGTTTTTTAAGTTCTAAATCATTTTTCTTTTTTTCCATAGTTGAGAAGATTCCATCTGTTAATTTGCAGATGAGTAGGCCCGTCTGCAAATATGTTGTGTTCATATGAACCATAACAAATAAATGTCCCTTATGTATTCTCTCTTTCACAGACAAAATCCAAGCAACAACTGCCTATAGTAATAGCCTCCACTTACTTACCTCACTCTAATTTCATAGTTCTGCCATTTAATTGACATTAATTACTCCTTCCAAGGTTACCAATGATTCTGAAAATCGAAATAACTTTTTCTCAGGCCTCATTCTTCTTGGCCTCTCCTCAGGGTTTGATGCTATTGGCTTATCCCCTCCTCCTATATACTCTTTGGATTTTCATGACACTTTTGTGTTCTGATTTCCCCACCTGGTTTTTTACTATTTTCATTCTCATTTCCTAAATTGTCCATCCTGCTGCCTCCTAGGTCAGAGTGTATTCTAGAGCTCCATCCTGGGACCAACCTCCCTCCTTCCCTCCCTCCTTCTCTCCCTCCTTTCCTTCCTTCTCTCCCTCCTTTCCTTCCTTCTCTCCCTCCTTTCCTTCCTTCTCTCTCTCCTTTACTTCCTTCCTTCCTTCCTTCCTTCCTTCCTTCCTTCCTTCCTTCCTTCCTTCCTTCCTTCCTTCCTTCCTTCCTTCCTTCCTTCCTTCCTTCCTTCCTTCCCTTCTTCCCTCCTTCCCTCCTTCCCTCCCTCCCTCCCTCCTCTCCCCCCCTTAGGGTAAAATAAAGACTTTTTTGTTTGAAATTTTAAAACATTCATAATCTGTCTCCAATCTTTATCTTCCAGAGTGATCTTATTATTACTCAAATCCTTCATGTATCCAACTACTGGGTGTCCCATGTACACAGCATTCCATCTCCCATCTTCATGCTTTCACACAGTCTGTGTTTTTCATACTTTTAAGTGTTCTTCCTCATTCTCAATTCTTTGAATCCCTGGCTGCACTCAAAGTCTAACTGAAGTACCATTTACTATGGGAGGGTCTTTCTTGATCTTTCTCACTTATTATTGCTTCTCTCTCTTTACCTCCTCCCCTTGTACTTTGGTATTTACTTTGTATATATTACTTATCTGGATACATTTTTTAAACCCTTACCTTCTGTCTTACGGTCAATAGTAAGTATTATACCCAAGGCAGAAGAGTGGTAAGGGCTAGGCAACTGGGGTTAAATGACTTGCCCACGGTCACACAGCTAGGAAGTGACCAAGAATAGATTTAAACCCAGGACCTCCTGTCTCTAGGCTTGGTTCTCTCTACACCTAGCTGTCTCTTACATGTCATTTTTTTATCTTTGTATCTAAAACCTCCCGGCCCGCGAGAAGTTTTAAGGTAGGAAAATAGAAACAGGATAGAAGTTTTGAATCCCGCGAAGGGCGTGAAAGAGCCGACCTTAGAGATGTAGATAAATGAGTCAGTAATCAATTATTAATATTCGGGAGCCACAGCCTGCTCCGACCACTGGATGTTACTATCCAGGCTATTCCCATGCAATGATCCCAATTTAACACTGCACTGGTCAGAGGATAATACTAGCTCAGTAGGAAAGGAGATTAGAAACTAAAGGAGTTAGATAATGCTAGGTATTAGCATTGGAAAAGAGAGAGAGACAGGAAGGCCTGACTGAAGGGCCAGGCCTCAGGAAGAAAGATAGAGAGGAGAGAGAAAGGGGAGAAGTTGCTCCTTGGCAAACCTGTCGATGTCCTCCAAGTGGCCGAGCTGGCTGTGTCCCTTTCTTTTTATTCTCTTTGATATACAAATGAGCTCAATACATATTGATAAGTTACATGATGCCTCAGTACATATGGATGAGTTACCTAGTGTATTGCCATTGGATAATTGCAAATTATGACAAGGTGAAGGTGGGGTTATTATCCTCAGGTGAGTGAGACAAGAGGAAGCAAGGTTTCACGCCCTAACTTCAGCCAGGCTGGGAATAGAGCCCATTGCCATGCGCAGGATGGCCATGTGCTCACTCACAATCCTTGTCTCTCCATAATACCTATGGGCTGGACTGCTACAGTATCTTTACTACTATTACAGTAGGATATTTAATAGTTGTTTGTCAAATTGAATTGAATTTTTGAATTCACAGAAATATGGTGAATTGATATAATTTTGGTCATATTGGGAAACTGCTGCTCTTGGAACTCTCTTCCTAAGCCATCAAAACCTTTTAATGATTTAGTCAATGTATCCTGAAAAGTTGCCTATAGCTAAGAGAAGCAAAGTGACTTTCCCAGCATCTCCCAGTGTCAGAGGCTGGATTTTCTCTAGGTCTTCCTGACTACCACACTACTACAAGTGGTCAGAAAAATTTTAGAAAGAGACAGATTCTGAAACACCATACATTCCAGCTTTTGGAGTTTGTATTCTATCCCATGGACAAAGCAGAGCCTTAGAAGATTTTTGAGCAGGAAGATGAGATACAGACAGACCTATGCTCAGGAACTGATAATTGATCCTAACTTTTCTAATACATTCTAATCTGATTCAAAAACATTTATTAAGTGATCACTATGTGCCAAGCAACTGTGCTAAGCACCGGGGGTTATAATGGCAAATAGGGGAATAGTCCCTGTCCCTAAATAAACTTAGGTTCTTTTGGGGAGAGGACATGCACATATAAGTATATACAAAACACAAAGCAGACACTTTGGATGGATGGGCACTAGCAGCACCCAGGAAAGGCCTCATACAAAAGTTGTCTTGAAGAAGATGCAGATTCCAAGATGCACAAATATGGATGGGGAAGAAGGAGAGCATTGTAGCATGGGAGACAACCTGGACAGAGTCAGGAAATGGATTGTTCATCTGTGAAGAATAGCAAGTAGGTCATGATGGCTAGACCATAGTATGTGAAGAGGAGAGTAATTTGAGAAGGCTAAAGAAATAAGAAGGGGCCAGTATAGAAAGAGTTTAGATGCCAAATACAGGAGTTTATATTTTATCCTGGGGCCAATAGATTAAGGAGAAGGGATTGACAGTCATATTGTCATTTTAGGAAAATCATTTTGGTGACTAAACAGAGAATCGATTAGATGGAGGAGCGCTTTGAGGAGAATTAACCAAATAGGAGAGTATTTTACTAGTCCAGACAATAGTTGAAGGTATCAACTAGAGGACTGGCTGGGTGAATGAAGACAAGAGGCCCATGTGAAGAGTATGGAGGTAAAATGAACTATATTAGACAATTAAATGGTTGTGAATTATGTGAGAGAGGGAAAAGTTGAAGATGATTCTAAGCCTATGAACCTTACTGACAGGAAGGATGATGGTGACTCAAACAGAAATAAGTGTGAGATAGAGGAGTGGGTTTAGGAGGAAAGAAAATTAGTTCCATTTTTATTAGGATTAGACTAGGATGGATGTATATATTTGGAGTCATCTGCTTACAGATGACCCTTGAACCTATTGGAGCAGATGTAATCACCAATGAAGAGAAAGAAAAATGGATGGAACCCTGGGGACACCCTTGAAGTATCCATGACATTCAGTGGCAGGTAGGATATAGATAGTCATCTACCAATATATATCAGCCAAGTTAAGTAAGAGAACTAATAAAAAATGGCATCAAGTAAACCAAGGGGAGCTAGAGTATCTGGCAAGATCAATTTACCACTTCAGTAGTTTTGGAGGTTTTGTTCAAAGAAATGTAAGCTTAATAGATTGCTTTATTTTTATTCTTTTTGATATCCACAACTTCTAGAATTGACATTTTCTTTTCCTGCAGAAAAGAGGTAGGGATCCAAATTTGCATAATTTTAGTTAATTTCTTACAAAAGTATAAGTGATGGAAATCTTCCCTACTATTTATTATAAGCACTTGTAACAATGTTTTTTGTCAAAGCTTAAAATTTTGTGGAATTTAAGATCAGGTAAACATGTATTTTCTGAAAGTTGCTTTAAAATAAACACTTAAAAGAGAAAGTAGAGTTTGGAAAGAGATACAAGGGAAATTTAGGCAATGTTAAAAAAAGATAGCAATAAAAATCATTAAAAATAATTTATATGATTTATAAATAACTGGTTATTTTAGTCTTAATTCTGTCAAAAGTTAATCAACAAACTGAGCACAAAGATCATGGATGATGAGGTTTATAGCCAAGGGGCAAGAAATTATGTAGTTCAAATGGCTCCTTTTGTAGCTGAAGACTCTGAAGTCAAAAATTGGGTAACTTTCTGAAGTCATGTCAATACTAAGTAGCAGAGCTAAAATTTGTTCCCATGTCTATATTACAGAATCACAGAACAGGAAATCACCTCAAAGCCCATTTAAACCAACTTGTACCTGAACAAAAATCCTCTCTATAACATAAACAAAAAGGACAACCTTAAAATTGTAAAGTCAGTGAAATTTGTCCTCACTCTTTCATAGTCCACCTTTCCTAATTTTTCCCTCTTCAGATTTTTTTGGGGCCTCTATTGAGGAAAATATATCCTAGCCTGTTCCCTCTTCTCTTATCACCCCATACTGTTCCCCAGTCCCCAAAGCTACTTGTTACTATACTCTTCTCTCCTTTGTAAAACCCCTTGCTTTTTTTCCACCCAGTTAGATAAGGGCCTGTGCCTTCTGAAATGACAGCCACTCTACTGTATTAAATATTGTTGGTGTATTGGAGGCATTTCCTTAAAATTAATTTGACATTTAACAAATGCTTGTTGGGTTAGATTAGATTGTATCAGTTTGTTTAGGACCAACCTTCTTGTATTTTTAACAGTGACCTTCTGGAGATGATCCCTCTGTATTTGTGAGCTAAAACAAAGTAATAACTGTGATTATTCATTACCAGGCAGGAGTTGTATTTGTAATGTGTCATGGTAGTTATATCACGTATTTTCAAACCAAGAAATCCTTATGTCTTCTAGCATTGTGGAATAAATACTGGATTGTGATTCTTAGTATTTTTCACATCTCTAGAAATCTATAATATTTGCTTTTAGGACATGAAACTCACTTCATATTTATATTATCATTGAAATTATTATTATAGCATTGATAAGATTTTTTCTGAATTAATATATTATTATTATATAACCGATCAGATTGACTTTTTCCTTAGTTCTAATGAGCTGTTTAGATGGTTGAGTCAACCAGAGGGAATCTTCATGATCCAGTTATTTCTTTCTTTGAGTTTGACAGAGCTTGAAATGGAGTATTCAGAAGAGTGAGTACAGTAATGAAAGTTTCAAGGGATGCCAGCTTGAGGAGAAGAACAGACTATTCATAAGTGACTCACTCTGTATACTATAAGCCTTCATTGTGTTTGCTGTCTTATTAAAGGTTATTGTCTGCAAGCATTCCTCCTGGGGAGGTAAGAATGTACATTATGACATTGGGTGAAAATCACATTTTTAAAGGAGTGACTCCAAAATTCCAGAAGTTCCCCAAATGTAGTGGACCTTACTTAGAATTAGAATACTATTTATATGACATATATATACTGAATATTACTCCTTTTCTGCTTCACTTTGACATTGATATGCATCACTTCTCACCATTGGGTATATTTCAAATGGCATTTCCTATTGCACTTGCTGTTTTAGAAAAGATTAAATTTCTTGGATTTTATTATAAAGATATTTTGAAAACTGACCTTTTTAAATGTAAGTTTGCTCTCACTAACTCTGGTGATTATTTGAACAGTTAGTTCCTATTGGCTGTACCAGTCAGCTGGGAACAATGGGTAGTAAGTTGGCTGCCTGAGGTTCTCTGCACTAATATGCCATCAAAATAGAATATACTAAGTCTTCAATGGATAGAAACTCAAAGGAAGAGAGTTTAATACATTTTAAGATAATATAATGCTAATGTAGCATTAAAAATAATTACCAACAAGTATTAAGTGCTTGCTATGTATCTGGCCTTCTGTTAGCTTCTGTTATATGACAAGAAGAATCTCCTCATCCAGTTTTGCAGAGGATTCAAATACATGTGAATTGAAGCTTCTTTTTACCTCAGAGTTCTGATCTCATTTCTATTTCCTAGACCTGTACTCTCTGTCTATTCTATCAGTTTTTTTCTTTTCCTATTCTCTGCAAGGTGTCTTTTTTATTTTAATTGTTATGCTTGATTTTTTCAGTCTTTAAACCCAAAATTAGATGTTTAAGATCTTTGTGAGGAAATTCTATAATTAAGACTTCAAACTTTTAGCCAGATTATCATACCCTTTATGATTAAAACTTCAGATTCTGAATCGGCATTACCAGGGTATTTGGTAATCAAATTCCCTGTCCTATTGCCCTGTTATTTTGAAGTTGTCTTCTAAGACCAGCAATTAAATTGTAAAGTTCTTGAGGAAGAGACACTCTTTCTTTTTTTTTTTATATTTGTAGCACTTAGCAAGTGCCTGGCTCAGAACAGGCCCTTAATAAATATTTATGAACTATTGTTTATTGACTAGACCCTACTCTGTATTGTACTATGCTCTGGCTATGCTTACTTGTGAATTATCTGTGATATGTTGGAACCCATAGCACTGTGGTACTCCATCATATCCAACGCAATTATTGCTGAGAATAGAGTCCTTTCAGATAACCAGCAAAAAGAAAAAAAAAACACCTTGAGAGCAAGTGTAATTGCTTTTATGTAAGCCAAAAATCCCACCAATAATGCTAATGGCAGTTGTCAAATTTGGTTTCCAATATGTTTCATCTTACGTCTGGGGTGAGCTTGATGCCTTCTTTAAATGTTTCAGAAGAAATTTTTTACTATACTTTTTTCATTCATAAGGAAAAAGAGAACCAGATATGACCTTATTCTGCAGATTGAAAAATAGAGCAAGAGGTTAAGTCATATATTCAACATCACACAGACAATTTAGTGTCAGAGTGAATTCACAAAAGTAAAAGATGAACCATGCTTATTATCTAGTGACATTTCCTAGTCATGAAGAAAATAAAGAATTGCAGTTTTACATACACATCATTTAAGTATGTTATCTTTTTTTGAGGGTCATCGTGGCTTAAGTCTAGAAACTGGAGACTGTACTCCAGCCTATAAATTAAGCCATACCTAAACCCAGAGATACTTGTGTTCTTAAAAATCTCCTGAGAACATTATATATTTGTCTAGACAGCATATTTACTTAAATGTCTTTCTTTAGTAGGCACTTAACAAATGTTCAGTTGAATTGAATTGAGTTGAAATGCTCTGATGCTTTTTACATCAAAAATTGTGAGAAATCTTTAAATAAAACCCCCAGGGTCTTAGAGCCAGGTACACCAGTTATACTGTTCACCAATGTTAAAATATAGATGTATATGTATGTACAAATTGAACCTAGAAAATTTTCTTGACAATTAAAGTGTCCTATAATGTCCTCTAGTGAAAGTAAAAATTTAAGAGTTGCTTTTGTCCTTACCATACTTGTGCTAATGTTTTATACTTTAGTTTCCAAATAGTACAGCAGACCTGCAAGCTAATAAATTAAACTGCATTGCTCAGCATTCCAATGTGCATTCTAGGAATTAATCCAAAATGGTTTAGACTATTGCATGTTTCAGCACAACTGACTTTGGTCGTCTGCTATTGATATAGAAATAAAAGCCTAGTGATGCTTCTGAAAGTGGTATGTTTAGCTGAATTCCTTTACTACCAGTAAAGTGTCTTAGAATGTAAATGACTGAGATTTTGAAAAATTAATGTAAATGCTTTTGAGAAAAGTGGAACCACAGGAACAATGAGAAGCAAACAGACAGAAATGCAAAGAATCAAGTAACTTTTACCTTCTGTGAAATCTGATTCCAAAATCTATACTAGTTCCCCAGATTTGTGCCACTCCAGGCAATTAATGATAATGTAAAAGAAATGCACTATGATTCTTTTTTTCTTAAGACAATCAACACATTGATTTTATATTCTTTTGGTGTTTTGTGTTGTCTCTGTGGTACTCAATCAGGATAAGGAGCCAGATGAATTCAACAACAGAATTAATTAAAGAAAAAGCACTATGATAAGATCAGGGTAGATAGACACCAAGATAAATTAGACACAATCTCTATCCTCAAGAACCTAACAATTTAGTTGTTGTTGGTTGTCTCTCGAACCGAGGATGACGATTGTTTGTGCGTTTTTGTGCACAAAGACACCTGTGCATGAAGATTTAAGTGGAAAAGTTGATGCACAGAGACAGTCCCACTCTCTCGGCATTGGAAGCCTGGGTCCAGTGGCACGAAAAGTCGTTACACCTGGAGACTTCTTCAGCTGCATTGGATGGCCATGTTGTCTTTTGTGCTCCAACACGCTCTAAGCACTCCACAGTGCTTTGCTGCATCGCCCTCTCAGCCATTGAACCTTCTTGTTGGTTTCTTCCGCCTGTTCCGCCAAAGCAGTCTTCACATGCTGGGTGAGCAAAGCCTTGGTTCACCAGGGGTCGATGACCCGATGGCTACCCTCACAAGGTTTAGCCGGCCTGTCGAAGCCATTGCCCAGGGTGTGGCCGCTGCTGCATACTAGCAGCTACTGGGAGCCACAAGTGAGAGCTGGGTGTCAGGTGAGGGTCAGAGGCTGGAGAGCTGCCCTAGGAGGGCACGACAAGCTCTCCATACCAGATACTACCCCTCCCTGAACTGAATTTAGTAGGTATGTATAAAATATAAACAAAAACACAACACAATGAAGTGTAGGTGCACAATAACTAAGAAGGAAGAAAGATTCCTAGTACAGTAGTGATACTCACTTTCACCTTGCCAGTATCTCTAATTGTAGTGTTGTTGATTTATCTACAAATTCACTAGGGAATTGAAAGAAAAAGGCAAATGTAAGAGTTAGAACTGTGAATTTCTTCTTTCAAATATACATTTACTTAGCATTGCTGGCCTATCTCTGTAATGATGTCTTGGAGTTAAAGTATGTATGTCTTATACCCTCTGGATCTGAAGCCAATTCATAAGATCATAGACCTGAATAAGAAGGAATCTTGGAGACCATTTAGTTCAACCTCAACTTTTACAGAAGAGGAGGCTGAAGTTCAGAGAAGTAATTACTTGCCCTCTGCACATAGTCAGTTCCACTGACTACAGATCAAAAATTCTTAGGATCCCTAGTTTACCTCCAAACCCCAAATCAAGTATCATATTCTACATTAAACCTTTTCTGATATTTCCTTGCTGCACATGCTCTCCCTCCAAAATTTTTATTTTGTATTTATGTTTTTATTTTGTGTTGTGTTTCTTTGTTTTGGGGACAAGGATAATAGCATTTTAAAAATAGGAAGAGAATAATGGAGAGCCAATGTGGGTCTTCCTCTCACCTCACCTCAATCAGACTTCATGCCTATATTTTTTTATGTATTTATATATGTACATACCATCTTTGCTGACAAATGATAAACACCTTGAAGGCAAGGACTCTTTTTTTTTTGTCTTTGAATTTCCAGTGTTAATTTGTTAATGTATTGATTTTTCTATACATATTTTATTTCCACTCCAGTCTCCAAGCCTTTTGTAGGGAAGAAAATATTATAATGCTTTTGCCTTTGGCATTAAAATTGTTCATTGTAAAAATAGTAATCATTCATTCAACCTGCAAAAGATAGTAATTAGATGCCTGCTCTGAACAGAGTGCTATAGTAAGCCTTTATGTGAGACATAGCACCTTCCCTTCTGGAACTTAAAGTCCAGTAGGGGGACATGACACAGACACAAATGAGTTTCATATAAAATATCCAATAAATCCCCTAGAGTCATGAAATACAAAAAGACATGTGAAGTTAAGGTAAGCCTGACTCAGAGATGGGAAAGCACAGGGTACATTCAGAGGACAGAGGGTTATAACATAACAATAGCTAGCATTCATATAGTGCTTTAAGGTTTACAAAATACCTTACAAATACTATCTCATTTGATCTTCACAACAAACTTTGGAGGCAGGTGCTATTTAGTAAACCCAGTTTACAGATGAAGAAAAATAAGGCAGAAAGAGACTAAGTGATTTCCTGAAGGTCACACAACCAGTAAGTATCTGAGTCTAGATTTGAAATGTGTAAGTAGAGCAACTAAGTGACCCAGTGAATAGAGTCTAGAAGAGTCATCTTTCTGAGGTCAAATCTAGCCTCAGACACTAGCTACGTATAACTCTGGGAAAGTAATTTAATTCTTTGCTTCATTTTCCTCATATATAAAATGAGCTGGAGGAGGACATAACAGATCATTCCAGTCTCTTTGCCAAGAAAGCTCCAAATGAGGTCACAAAAGAGTTAGATATGATTAAAAATGACCTAACAACACAGAATAGGTAAAGGAAAAATTATTTTAAAAGGCTGGAAATATACCATCCTCCTCTGTTGTGGAAGATCTTGAATTCCAGACAAAAATCTTAAACCTATTTGGTAATTGGGGAGCCACTGAAGAACTTTTAGCAGAATAGCATGACTGGTTTACTGTATATAGGTGAATCCGAGGAATGCAAGAATTCTTTTTTTCCCCTTTTTTCTCTATTTTTAAAAATTTTAATTAATTTCAAATACTTTTCCATGGTTACATGATTCATGTTCTTTCATTCCCCTCCTCCCACCCCCTTCCTATAGCCAATGAGCAGTTCCACTGGGTTTTACATGTGCCATTGATCAAGACCTATTTCCATATAATTAATATTTGCATTAGGGTGATCCCTAGAGTCTGCATCCCCAATCATATCCCCATTGACCCATGTAATCAAGCAGTTGTTTTTCTTCTGTGTTTCTACTCCCACAGTTCTTTCTCTGGATGTGAATAATGTTCTTTCTCATAAGTCCCTCAGAATTGTCCTGGATCATTGCATTGCTGCTAGTAGAGAAGTCCATTACATTCGATTGTACCACAGAGTATCAGTGTCTGTGTACAATGTTCTCCTGGTTTTGCTCCTCTCACTCTGCATCAATTCCTGGAGGTCCTTCCAGTTCACATGGAATTCCTCCAGTTCATTATTCCTTTTAGCTTAATAATATTCTAACATCAACAGATACCATGATTTGTTCAGCCATTCTCTAATTGAAGGGCATCTTGTTTTTTATTTTTTTGCCACCACAAAGAGTGTGGTTATAAATATTTTTTGTACAAGTCTTTTTCCTTTTTATCTCTTTGGGGTATAACCCCAGTGGTGGTATGGCTGGATCAAAGGGTAGACAGTCTTTTAGTGCCCTTTGGGCATAGTTCCAAATTGCCATCCAGAATGGTTGGATCAATTCACAACTCCACTAGCAATGCATTAGTGTCCCAATTTTGCCACATCCCCTCCAACATTGATTAATTTCCTTTGCTGTCATGTTAGCCAGTCTGCTAGTTATGAGGTATACCTGCAATGAGGTTTACCTGTTAATAGAGGGTTTGGGGATGGGACCAGATGGATAGGTTTGGACCAGTATCAGAAGATTAACAGGGTTTTGGGAAGGCCTAAAAACTCAGCCAGGCAGAGCCTGACTCTAAGATGATAAACAAAGACCACTCAAATAAAATGGGAAGTAGGTTTAATAAAAGAATAAAGTAAAAGGGTATTGGATAACCTATAGCTAATTTGTCTAATAGCCCAGGATCTAATATCTCTTCACAGAGATTTCTTCAGTTATTTTTCCTACCCTAATCCTCCCTAACTGCCTAAATCCCCAGTCCCTGACCTTGGCTAAACTAAAACTAAACCCCCTCTTAGCTGGTATTAAGGAAAGGATCTGTGTAAGCCTGATAGGCCCCAGGGAAGGTCCTAGGCCCAAAAGGACCCTGATCTCACAATCGGATGCCAGATGATTCAGGATCACTAGGAACTGCAGATAAAGCCGATCAGCAAAGCAAGCAAAATAGCAGAGCAGTTGAGTAGCGGGACAGCAAAACAGGAAAGTGAATTCAGGGTAGTATAGGGTAGTATCAGCCACTAAGGAAAAACAGCCTGTCTCTCCAGGTCAAACCAGAGAAAGATCCCTAAGCCTCAGTTAACTGTCTCTCCTTTACTTTCCCATTCTAGAATCCTCTCCCTCTTAGTCCCATGCCTCTGCAACTTGCTCTAACCTTCTCTTGCTTATAGCATACCTCAGAGTTATTTTGATTTGCATTTCTCTAATTATAAGAGATTTAGAACACTTTTTCATGTGCTAATTGATAGTTTTGATTTCTTTATCTGAGAATTGCCTATTCATGTCCTTTGCTCATTTATCAGTTGGGAAATGGCTTATAAAGCAAGAATTCTAAACTTGCACTTGGAGGCCAGTGACTCCCCAGGGTCTCCATTCACAGATTTAAGAAAGCATATGAACTTTGATGGGGAAAAAATTACATCTTTATTTCAATATAATTAGTTTCCTTTGTAATCCTATGTGTTTTATTATTCTATACATTTAATAACATCCTAAAAAGGATTCACCAGGTTTTTAAAGGAAGCTGTAACACACATATACACACAGGATAGGAAACTGTGAAAGGGAAGGAGAGTTGAAGTGAGAAGTGCTATTTGGACACTTATTTTGGAAGGCAAATGAAGTAGAGAAGCATTTTAAAAGGTGGAGCTTCCTCAAGACTAAATTCAAATGTCACTTCCTTTATGCAGTCTTTCCTGGTCCTCCAGTAGTTCTTTCTCCAGATTACCTTATGTTGTATTTACTTTTCTGGAAATTTGGTTCTATTCCCTGTGGCATGTAAGCTTCTTGAGAGCAGGAACTGTTTGTATTTTTGTCTTTGTATTCTCAACTGTCAGTACAGTCTTTTGTACAAAGTATATGTTCAATAAACATTTGTTGAATTGAAATGCTTTGTCTTTGAAACCAAGAAAGCAACCAAAGTGTAGATGGAATCTATATGAATTAAGAAAACATTTATTAAGTGCATGCTACCTGATAAGCATGGTGCTAAATCCTGGCGAATACAAATAGAAAAAATGAGATAGTCATTAATCTCTAGGAGCTTACTCTGGGGTAAACAGTACATAAAACAAAGTTTAGCTACAAAGTTTAGATAGAATACCCCCAGGCTATTTGGAATGCCTGCAGTCAGGTGGTAATGCCCAAGGATCTGCTGGGCATAGAGGCAGAGCAAATTGATAAAGTTTGCAGGGGAGCCCTTCGTCTCACTGAAAGAACTATAGTCGATGACTTGCATCTCATCCAAGCGATGCCTGAACTCATCAGGTGAGCCTCAGGCTTATGGAGGGACTGAAGGGAAAGCAGGAAAGGAGGATACTCCTAATGCCAGCTCCACCTTTCCTTCCTGAGTGGTATCTTGGGTGAAAGGGGTGGGAGAAGGGGAATATAAATGGGGAGGATACACCTGGTAGTGGCAATGTTTAAGTTTAGGACTTGAAAGGACTGTAGGGATGTGTTCAATCCTCTCATTTCACAGATGAGGAACTGAAACCCAGACAAGTAAATTGATGTGTCCATGATCATCCAGATAGTTATAAGGGGCAAGACCATGATTTGATCTCAAGTGCTCTGATTCCACATCCCACATTCTCTCCACAGCAGCATAAGGAGTTGGACAGCAAGAGACGATGGAGGCCAAGGACTGAAAGATCAATTAGGAAGTCATGGAGATCACTGGCAGGGTCAAAAGACTGATTGCAATGTGGCGAGAAGAGAGTTTAAGAGACAAGTAGAGAAATTGTTAAAGAAGGGTAGTACTGAAGGGGAGAAAAGGGATGAGAATTTATTTGGATTAGGCAAAATACGCCTTTTTTTGTTTGTTTGTTTTGTTTTATTTTTAAACGGAGGAAACGAGTGAATGGGCTGAAAGATTAGAGAGGGAAGAGAATTTAAGGCACAGGAGGGAGAGGAAATATCTGTTGGAGTAAGATCTGAACAAATCAGGAAGAAACAATCAAATATACACGTAGAGGAATTATGCTTAGTAAGGAGTAATAGTTCTTCTCCATGACGAGAGGGAAGGGAGAAGGTAGTAAATGAAATTAGTGTTAAGGGGACTCACAAGCAGTGACTTCGATCTTCCCAGCAAAATAGGATCCTGAAGTATTTGTTTTAAGTTTGTGAGAATAATCCGTCTAAGGAGGAATGGATTAAGCTGAAACCCTCTCACCAATAACAGCCATGGGCAGCATCTGTTTGCATAGGAGCTTTGGCAGGAAGCAGATAATTGCCTATCAAAAGCAACTGAGCAATATAGCCTCATTTTGAGAGTAGAGGCAGGAAAACGGACATACATAAATTAAATTTAATACATAAGAGACTCCAACAACTAAGTCCACAGTGTAGCAAAGACAACTTTGCCAGAGTTAACCACGGGCACTATCACCATTGCAAACACTAACACAAGATCACTTCAGCAAATATAACTGGAAGAGAATTTGTCAGGATCTGCAGAGTACACTTTGTGTTTGCTGTTTTTATCAGTGACAAATTATGGCTATATATTTATAAAGTGCACATTAGTTACCCTTCCTGAAGGTGAAAAGACGGACTTTTGTTGGCCTGCCTTGAACAGTAGAAAAGTCTTCTATCTTCCTGGACTATGTATCCTGGAAGTGAATGAACACTACCAACCTAGAAAATACATAGTAGTGATTGAGAATGTACGTTACCTAAACATCTCAAATGAAGCAGGTATTAAATTCTTGGTTTCATTATGTTTTCATTTCTTATATAACAATAGCTACATTAAATTGACTGATTAAGGCCCTAAAGGAGACTACTAGGGTTCCTCTAGTCATGAAAGATTCGCTGTAAGTATAGGTGAGCACCCATATTTGAAAAACTCCTATTAGAATAGCTATACATACTTAATGCTTATACATCCCACTCTGCCTTGCAATTGAAAAAAAAATGTGCTCTGGCTGATGCATCTACACAGAAACCTTACTACCATGCCCATTTTCTTTATTATCCCTTCCCTGGGCCCTTTCTTCCCTTATAAAAGTGTATTATATAGTTAGGTAAAATATGTTGGTAAAGGTTTCATTTGTTTGACAATATTCCTTACATTTATAACATGCCCTATCTTGGTAAAACCTGCACGTATGCATACACATTTGAATGTGTTTCTACATATCCTTATGTATGTATATATGCATGCATCCATCATATATGTATATAATTTCTTATTGGACATTTACTTCCAGTAAACAATTAGTGATGCAGGTCTGAAACTGATGAGGGATAAATACACACATATTCATGTACATCCACTTTATGTCTATATATATATATATATATACACAAGATTATATTTTATATAATATATGTGTATGTGTTCATAAAGTTGTATATGTATATACTAGTGCTAGATATATTCATATATGCATATCATTTATGAGATTATATTATAGATCATACATATTGGATTGTATTCTGTATAATGACTAAATTTGTATGTGAATACATGTGTAATATGTATATCGGATGTGTTATATACATGTATATATATAATTGTATTCTCTATCCTTTATGACAGGTTATGCTATATGTATAGGTATGTATAGGTATATATGTGTATATATATATATAGGTATATAGGTATAGGTATAGGTATGAGGAAGAGTTGTATATAGTGTGTGTGTACTGGTGCTAGATACATATATACACACATACATATCACATATATTTAGGAGATGATATATCATACATAATGGATTATATTCTATGTAATGACTATGAAGGTGTATATTGATATGTAATATCCATTATATATAGGGATATGTGTACATACACACACACACATATATATACACATAAGATTGAATTATATATCCTTTATGATAGATTATATATAATGTATATGGGGGGGAAGAGAGAGAGAGAGAGAGAGAGAGAGAGAGAGAGAGAGAGAGAGAGAGAGAGAGAGAGAGAGGGAGGGAGGGAGAGAGACACAGAGAGAGAGAGAGAAAGAGAGAGAGAGAGAGAGAGAGAGAGAGAGAGAGAGAGAGAGAGAGTTGTATATATACACGTGTGTGTATTCAGTCTCAGTCAGCCTCAATCCTGCATTAGCAATTGCTATTGGGCATTTCAGACTGGATGGCCCTGCCAGTGACATCTTAAACTTAGCATGTTCAAAACTGAATTAATTATCTTTCTTCTCAAACTTTCCTCCAAACTTCCCCATTTCTGGCAAAGACACCTCTATACTTCTAATCTCCTAGATTCTTAATTTCATTGTTGTCCTATATCTTTGCGTCACCCCCCATATCCTATAAGTTGCCAAAATCTTGCTGTTTCTCTCTTCAAATCTCTCACAGGTAACCCCTTTACACACATCACCTCTCACTTGAATTATTGCAACAGCCTCCTAAATTTTTCTCCCTGTCTCAAGTCTGTCTCTACCACAATTCATCTTCCCCTCTGCTGCCAAAATAATTTTCCATAAGCAGACATGACTCCCCTATTCATTCAGCTCTGATGACTTCCTATAACCCCTAGGATAAAATGTAAAATCTTATGTTGATCTTTCTAATCCTGTCCCAACCTAGCCCCAAATTAGATTTCTAGCTTCATTAGACATTATTCTCCCTGAACACTTTAAGTTCCAACCAAACTGGCCTTCTTTCTGTTTTCACATTGTTCTCCTCCCTTCTCCATATCTTTACACCAGCAGCCCTACATACCTAAAATGCACTTTCTTCAAAACAACCTTTATATAACTGTTTCATATATATATATATATATATATGCTTATTCTCTATATTTATGCTGTATAATGGCTGGCATTTATATAGTGCTTTGAAGTTTGCAAAGTATTTCTGAGGTGGATGTTGTTATCCACATTTTGCAGATGAATAAAACTGAAGCTGTAGTTAAGGAACTTCCCCAAGCTTCTACAGCTAAAGTGTCTGAAATGAAACCGTTGGAGTGTGATTGCAGATCAAAACATTCCATTTTTCACTTTATTCCCTTCATGAGTTTTTTTTCTTATGTGTGCAATATGTGTCTTCTTTCACAGCATATGTATTGCATGATAGCTTTGGTATAACCTATACCACATTATTTAGTACCTGGAGGGCAAGGAGAGAATCTGAATTGTAAAATGTCAGATAACAATTAAAAATAGTTTCTACATGTAATTGAAATAAATTTTAAAAGTTAAAAAAAATAAAGTGTCTGAAATGGTATTTGAGCTCAGTCCAACACTATTCACTTTGCCATCTGGTTTGACAAATATATGAATTTGTCACACACACAAAAAAGGGCAACTAAATGGTTCAGTATGGGGCCTGGAGTCAGGAAGACTGAGTTATAATCTGACCTCAGATATTAGCTTTATGACCCTAAGCAAGACACTTAATCTTTGTTTGCCTTAATCCAGTGGAGAAGGAAATGATAAACCATTTCAGTAACTTTGCCAAGAAAAAATAGTCCACAGAGTCACCGAGAGTCAGACACAGCTGAAAGACAATAAGAACAAAAAATTTGTCAGAAAATGGAAAAACCTTTATGCCTGTTAACTTTCCAAAAAGCCCAAAATGTAGATGAAGTGGGAATCAGAGCACTGAAGAAAGAAGGAAGGAAGAGATGGAAAATTAAGTTGCTCTGCCCCCATTTATTGATGGATTTGTCCTTAGTGTCAGCAGATGATTGCCCAGGTCTTGAAGACATGTCTCCTAAGAAACCCAACTCACCATTCAACAGGAGATCTAAGACACCTATGCCACCCTTTCTAGGACAAGCTGGCTATGGAATGTGTACCTTTAGAAGTATCATTTAGCAAAAGTGGAACTAAGAACACATAGGTGTGTTTATGGTGTTATATCTTGCAGAAAGAAGAGTATAGTATCTTGTTGCAGTGAATTTCTCAAAGAGAGACTTATCACCCTTATTATCTTGGTATTGCTTGACATAGGTTTTGCTTCTCAACCAGAGGCTATGAATTAAATTCTAGGACCTCCAAGGAGAGGAAATACAATTCTGAGAATTAATTCTAATCAGTGAAGAAAAAGCACTTACTAATGAAATAAAAAAAAAAACAAAAGCCAGCCTTTATATGGTGCCTTAAAATGTAAAAAGCATTTTACACACATTAACTCATTTGTTACTCTTGGAAACCCTGTGCAATTATTATCCCACTTTTACAATTGAGGAAACCAAGACAAAGAAAGATTAAGTAACAAAGTAGGATATTTTGAGGAACTGTATTTCCAAGGATTCAGAGAAAAAGAGGTTATCCCAGCATCTTAACATTTTACAAGGTATGTCATCCTAAAGAGGGAATAGGAAGCTCTTATGAATGAAATTTCAAAGGCACAAACACAATTAGGTTCAAAGAAGGGAGAAAAAAACATTGGCAAGCTGTCTAAAGAGAGACTTATTGACCAAGTTTGATTTGGAAGGATGTGAATTGAAATGGACCCCAGAGTAGATAGTGGAATATAAATACAAAAAAGGAGTATGTTTCATAAGAATTGCCATGCACCCTAAAATTGAACATGAGCTGTATCCAAATGAGCTCTTTTCTTTTTTAGCTATGTTAGGGAGAAGAGGGAGGTCAAAGTAGAACTAGAAATAGAAATTTCACTACTCAGGATGGATAAGATGATGATAACAGATGAAGTCAGAACCATTTAGCTCTGATTTTGCTTCTGTTTTTTCTCCAAGGATAGTGAGTTCAAACCAGGATGAATATTGTTGTTCCGTCGTTTCATTTGCATCTGACTCTTCATGACACCATTTGGGGTTTTCTTGGCAAAGATACTGAAATACTTTGCCATTTCCTTCTGCAGCTCCTTTTATGGATGAGAAAACTGAGGCAGAAAGAGTTAAGTGGTTTTGCTTAGGGTCACATATGGCTATTGTGTCGGAGACTGGATTCGAACTCATCTTCCAGTGTTCTATCTACTATCCCTGCTACCTAGCAGGCCAAGCCAGAAAGAATAAGAACAACCAAAAAAATTGTTTACCAGGGAATTGAGTTCAGGTCACCAGGACCAGACAAACTACATCCCAAGATATTACAGTTGCCAAGCTTGCTATCTTTGATCTTTGAAGAATCATGGAGAATGAAAGACGTCTTACCATATTGGTAGCACACATCACATACCACATTGGTAGCACACAATTTTCCTTAAAGATGTCAGTCTAAATCACACCATACAAATCTCAGCACCCCGATAAATTTATAAGGTTCTTAATCAGAAATCACCAATCTCTACTCTCCCAAAATGAAAATTAGGAATTACTTTTCCGCCCATATCAAGGTATCACAAACTTCCCCCAGCTAATATTAGTTTTCAATATTAAATGTATTTTCAAAAAAGGTAAGACAATAGAATTTTCAAACTGATCCAGAGAGTTTTACTTCAAATCCAGGAAAAATTCTAGAACATACTGTTAAAGGAACAGTTTTTAAGCATTTTAGAAAAGAAGGTAATTATCACTAAGAAGTAGCATGGTTTCTTCCACAGTAAGTTGATTCTTCTTTCCTTTTCTGACCGAAGTACTAGAGTAAGAGAATTCCATGCCAAACCTGGGATTTCAGCAAAGCCTTTGACAGTTTCTAATGCTACTTTTGTGTATGAGATGAGACTTGGGATTTCAGCAAAATATTTGAAAAGGTCTTCCATGTCCTTGTGAACAGGATGGAAAGATATGAGGTAGGTGTTAGTACATTTAAGTAAATATGGAGCTAATTGAATGACGGAATCCAAAATGTAATTAGTCATTAATGAATCATTGTCAACTTTGACTCTAATGGAGTGCTTCAAGGATCTGCACCCTTGAACATGTGCTATTTAACATTTTTATTAAGGGTATGGATGAAGGCATAGATGACATGCTATCAAATTTTTAAATGACACAAAGCTGGGAGGGATTACTTACATGCATGACAGATCTCAAAAGGCTAGAATGATGAGCTGAATCTAATATGAAATTTAATTGAGGATAGATATAATCTTAAAAATTAATACCACAAGTATAGGATGAGGGAAGTGTGGGTAGAAAATAGATTGTGAGGAGACAGCTAGGCAGCTCAGTGGAAGAGTGCCAGGTTTAGAGAGGAGAAGACCTGGATTCAAATTTGGCCTCAGACACTAACTATGTGACCCTGGGCAATTTGCTTAATCTCCCATTACCCAGAACCAATACTTAGAGTTGATTCTAAGATAGAAGGTAAGGGTTTTTTTTTCAAAAAAGAAAGAAAACAGGCTATGAGAATAAGCTCTGGGAATTTTAGTGAACTACAATGTTTATATGTTTCAACAGTGTGACAATGAAACCCCAAAGGTAGGACATATGTCAGCCCCATTAAGAGAGGCATGATGGGACATAGCTTGGTGACTTGGTGGATTGAAAGCCAGGCCTAGAGATGGGAGGTCCTGAGTTCAAATGTGGTCTCAGACACCTCCTAGGTGTGTGACCCTTAACACTTAACCCCAACTGCCTCGTCCTTACCACTCTTGTTTTGAAACCAAAACACAGTATTGATTCTAAGATGGAAGGTAAAGGTTTTTGAGAATAACCCCAGAGACTATTCCACACAAAGAAGTTTATTTTTGAAAAGAGAATAATTAATAGGGACTTGCTCTGCTTGGCCCCAGAGGGCAGAACTAAAAGAATTTGTAGTTTCAGAAAGGTAGAGTTTGGCAAGACAGAAGGAAAAATTTACTAATAATTAAGGCTTCTCAATAGGGCATGTGTAACATGAAATTGCAGTGAGTTCTACTTCACCAAAGATCTTCAAGTTGATGTTAGGTGAACATTTACTGGGATTAGGAGCATTCCTATTCATCTATTTATTGGTTGTTCGAAATTAGTCATCAAGCACTTATTAAGCTGTACCAGTCACTGGGCTAAGTATAGGGAATATTGGATGAATAAATGAGTCAACAAATAAAACCCTTGAGGTATATTCCAATTCAGAGATTCTGTGATTATTATTCTGTGTAAAGGAGAGATCATTTCCTATTGGGATCATTAGGGAAAGAAAGCTACATAAAAGAAGAGATAGGATATAAGCTGTGCCTAGAAAGTGGATAAGATTTTAATAGATGGAAAAGAAATAAGGGGACATTTCCAGTTTCTGAGAAACAAAAATTAAACAAAGGGGACAGAAAAGTAAAGTTACTTTAGTGGGATAATAGGCCAGCTTAGTTAAAATAAAAAGTTCTTTAGAGCAGTATTGGGAGATGACTGGAAAGTTCTGGGGAGATGCCACACATAATTTTTATTCTTTACAGGTAATAGACTGGAATTTTCTGAGCAGAGGATTAATATGATGAAAGTGGCATTTTAAGAAGTTTAATCTGGTGGCAGTGTACATAAAAGATTAGAAGAGACAGAATAATGTAGGAAGAGATTTTTCCAAAATATTTGGGGAGATTGTTGCTAACTAGATCCACCGTGAGACATAGTAAGTATATGATTGCATTGGACATGGAAAGAAATAGCTGTGAAGACTTTGGGAAGCCGGACTGGACAGGACAGGACTTGGAAGAATGAATCCTACTTCACTACTTCTTATTCTCCTTTGTTAGATCTTCATCCAAGTCATGTCTCAACCTAGGAGGCTCCACAGATTCTTTCCTGGTTCCTTTTCTCATCTACTTCTATACCATTTCACTTAGCGATTTCGTCAGCTCCCATTGATTCAGTATTGCTAATGATTCTCCAATCTATTTATCTAGCTCTGACTTCTTTACTGACCTTCACTTTACTTCTCTACATGCAAGATTAGACATCTTGGACTGGATGTCCTGTATACATATTAAGCTCAACATGTCTTAAAATGAACTTTATCTTTTCCCCCAAACCCTCCCCTTTTCCAAACTTCTTTATTACTGTTGAGGGTATCATCATCCTCCCAGTCTCCTAGACTAGGTCATCCTTAGCTCTTCTTTCTCTATTAATTTCCAAATCCAATCTATTGCCAGGAACTATCAATTTTACCTATGAAATATCTCTCATATATGCTACTTCTCTCCTTCATTACTGCCCCCACTCTGCTACTGGCCTTTATCACCTCACCCCTGGACTATTACAATAACCTGCTAGAAGTTCTCCCTGCTACAAATTTCTCCCCATTCCAATCCATCTTCCACTCAACTGTCATTGTATTCTTCCTAAAGCATATTTTGCACCCCATATTTGGTAAACTTCAATGTCTCCCTGTCACCTCCAGGATCAAATATAAAATCCTCTTTGGCATTCAAAGCCCTTCTTAGCAGGCCTCCCCCTCCTCTCTTTCCTGTCTTTTTACTTCTTATGCCTCTCCCACCTCCAAATGTTCTGTGATCCAGTAACAAGACCCTCAATCTCTCAACTCTGGGTATTTTCACTGGCTGTGTCCCATACCTGAAATTCTCTCTTTAACTCTGCCTCCTGGCTTCCCTTGGCTTCCTTCAAGTCCTAGGTAAAATCCCACCTTCAACAGGAAGCTTTCCAATCTATCTTATTTCTAGTGTCCTTCCTCTGATGATTGTCTTCAATTTATCCTGTAAATTGTTTGTACTTAGTTGTTTGCATATTCTCTCCCCCACTGGATTGTGAGCTCCTTCCAGGAGTTTGAATATATTTTGTTTGAATGATAAGTTTGAATGAATTTCTTTAAATATTGACTGATTTGATCTCCACGCTGTATAAGGGGCTCCTAAAAGTCTTCTCCACCACCTCAGTCCAACCTATACAAACATACGTTGCTACTGGGTTTTTGCTGGCAAGGTGACATCTCTGCTTTTTGGTATGCACATAGTAGGTGCTTAATAAATGTTTATTAACTGGCTGGATGAATCACTAATAGCATAAGAAAAAGGAATATATCAAAAATATTTGAGATTTATTCTCATGTTGCTTAAACTGATTAAGTCCTTAATTCATTCCCATTAACAGAATTAAGGAAGTTGGAACTGGAAGCTGGTTTGTAGATAATTGGTTCTTCTACTAGGAAATGTTTCTAGGTCACTTCATGGTCTCTTGTTTGCTAGTGCATAATATTGATTTTCCTGCTTATCTGTACAGCTGCTTAGCCTATTGCTTTTCTTGTAACTTTATGCTCCTTAACTTTGTCTTGTGTTCTGAATTTCAGATTCACTGCTTTTGATGTGACCTCTGATACAAGTAGTCAAATAGGAAGAAAGAAAATGCTGTTGTTTCTGGCAGCATACATGTCCTGTGAGTTTTTCTTTCCTTTCTTTCCTTCCATTCCTCTTTCTCTCTCTCTGTCTTTTTGTCTCTCTTTCTCTCTCTCTCTCTGTCTCTTGCACTGTTTCTGTCTCTGTCTCTCTATCTCTGTCTTTCTCTTTTTCTTTCTCTCTCTGTCTCTCTCCTTTCCTTATCTTCCTTTCTGAGTAGCTTACTTATTAGGGATAAAAGATATTTCTTTGAACTTCTAAATATTTGATGTTCTGCAGTATGCATTCATTTCTCTCCATATTATGGCAAATGGATATCAATATCCATCCAAAGATACTTTATTTCTTGAAAAGAGTTGAACCAGATAAACTACTTTGTGTATTAATTTATTCTGCAAGTATTTATTAAGTTCCTACTGTGTACTAGTCTCTGGAAATATAATAACCAAAAAAGAAACTGTGAATGGCTTAAGGAATTTACATTCTGCGAGAGCTGGGGCTAAAGGTGTGGGAAGGGGGAAATAATAATGTACACATACGTAAATACACAAAACATACAAAGTAAATGCAAAGTAATTTCTGTAATGAGGGATGATGCAAACAATTTAAAGCACTTGTAGAAGTCAGCATTTGAGCTTTCCCTTAAAAGGAGTTAGGGATTCCAAGAAGTCTAGTTGGGGAAACTTCCAAAATCACATATAATCATGAAAGCCAAGAAATTCTGATTTGTTGAAGAGGAAATATGATACAAGTGTAATATTAGTCACATTCTTATTTTTCACTTGGAAATTTATTCGTTACATAAAATATGAGACTTATTTGTTGAGTGGATCAGAAAAAGGAAACTGAAGTTACTGATTCCAAGAAAATTTCATAGTTGTCACCAGAATTCCTTAAAACCTATAGTATACAGTAAAAAATAAAAATTAAAAATTACAGTTTTCACTGTTCTTTCATAGATATAGGTATATAAGGCCAATCTAATACAAAGTATTGGCTGTCACTCCCAGTGCCTCCTAATCCTCTTCCCCCTCTATTTTTTTTTAATAGAAAAGAACCCAATAGCAGCCATTTTCTTTGTAGTATTGGTTTCTGCCAATTTATTCTATCTAGGAGGCATGTTTGCATTTTCAACTTCAGGCTGTAATTAAGGAACAAATAACATTGTCTCCATTAGAGGGATTTGAAGTAGCAGTAGGCAAACAAGGGAAATATTTGAAGGATTAAGGAGATTTTTCTGATCACTGAAATTATGCTATACCTACTCTTCCTCAGGCCCTGAAGGCAAGCTGGCTTTAATCAAAACAGGTAGAAGGCAAAGTCTTAAAGGACAATATGGTTTTTAAATAGGCAACATGGCATAGCAGAATGAACTATTAATTTAGAGCCAGAGGAAGTGAATTTGAACCCTGGATCTGGTACTTACAATCTTGGAACCTTGTTTGTAACCTTGTAGTAACTTGTGTAACCTTGTTTAACCTTAGAGAAGTATTTTAACCTTTGGGTCCTAAATTTCCTGATATGTAAAATAAAGGTTGACTAAATGAAGACTCTTGCATTTCCAAATCCAGGATTCTGTGATCCTCCCAGACTCTCACCATTTTTCCCCTAGCAAAGATAAGTCACATGTGATTGTAGCATCTAGAAATCTTATTCTTGGAAATTCACTGAAGAAGAAGATTCCCTTCCCTACTGGCTTCCCACTGTTACCATTTCAATGCCTCTCCCTCTACATCCACTTAAGTATGTGGTTAACTGCAACCAGATCACCCATAGTTTGAAATCCTTCCAAAACCGATCTCTTGAAACAGTAGCAGAAGGTAGCTGGTCAGACTACTTAGGAGAACCCCTTTAGATGAGTGAGAGTAATAAAAAGAAAATTAGAAAAGAGCACAAAGTTCTGGGATGTCACAAGTTGAAAGTAATATAGAGGCATAGGTAGGGAATCTAGGACCGTTTTCTTTGAAAGTGAGAATATATTGATATCCAACATGAATGTCCAAGATGAGCATTCAGCTTTATGCAGTATTAATGAAAACTTGAAATGATACTAATTATATGTTCTGGGGAGCTAAAGGGGGGGAAAAAAGGTAAGAATTTGATTTTTTTGCATAGAAGGTTTAGTAATTATCATTTAAGTAAAGTTGTTTGCCATTTAGACCTTTTTTCATCAAGCACAATGACAATTATGTTTACTGTTTAATTTACTTGATTGTCAGTTTCAATTTTTAGTTATTGTGCAAATATACTCCACAGACACCACACTACCTTCCTACCTAAACTTTGTTGTTATGTATCCTTCTTAACTTAAACTGTGCTTTATCTACTCCATATCTATGCCCATATTGTTCCTTGAATAGAATATCATCTTTCCTAGTCAAAATTTCACCTAGCCTAAAAGATATAATTCAGAGGTCACCTCCTGCATGAAACTTTCTCTGAGCTTCCTAGTTGGCTATGACCATAGGTTTAGGTATTTAGAGCTGGAAAGAACTTTTGAAATCATCTAATCCAAATTTTGCTTTTACAGAAGAAAAAATTGAGACTCGGGGAGATTACATGAGTGTCAAAGACAGGTTCTGAACACAGGTATTCCTGGCTTCAAGTTCAGCTCTCTATCCATTATCCCAAGTTGCTTCTTGCTTTTTTCTACCTGTTAGGTCTTATGCACTTCTATTCTTATTATCTTCCTTGATTAAAATGTCATCTCCTTGAGGGCAGGAGATGTCTTACTTTTGCATTTGTATCTTAAGGGCTGAGCACACAATAAGCATTTAAGAAATGCTTTTCATTTATTCATTTCAATCTAGCCTTTGTCCCAAAATCACATCATCTCAAAGTTGAATGGAGACCTGTAGCCCATCTGGCCCAAACCATTAATGAATAAAATATCTCTAAAATATACCCATCAAATGGTCATTCAGCCACTGTTCCAAAATCTTTACTTAAGGAGAAAACCATCTCCCAAATGTCTTTTTCTACTTTGGGATAGTTCTAATTGTCTTTCTTTACATCAAGCCTAAATTTCCTTCTATGTCACTTCCACCTGTTGGCCTTTGTAGCCAAGCAGAACAGATATAGCCTCTCTTTCATGTGTCAGCAATTAACATTTCAAGGGGGTCGTTTTGGCCCTTCTAAATCTCATTTCTAGGCTAAATGTGGCACATTCCTTCAACCTGTCATCCTGTGGAATGTTAATAAGAACCTTCACTATTTTGTTCACCTGCTTCTTGATCTCACCAGCTTATTAATGTCTTTCCTAAAATGTTGCACCCCTAACTAAACATTTTACTTCAGTTGTCATCTTATTGAGAAATGTACAACTATGTTGTCTCCCTAATCCTAGATTCTGTGCCTTTCTTAATGCAGCCTAGGACCAAATTGTTTTTGTTTTGGCTATTTGGTCACATAATTAGCACACTGTGAATTTGTAATGCACTTAATTCTCTTCCCCCATCCTTTTCAAATGAATTGCTATGTAGCTATTCTTATGTCTTATACTTGTGGTGTTGGTTTTTTGAATTCATGTAAAATTTAACATTTTTTCTAGTAAATTTCATCTTATTTGAATATGTAGGAAAATTTCTATATAAGCTAGTAGTTGTTAATTTTTCAGTCACTTTTTTCAGTATTATACAATGCAACATTTTCCTATACATTTAGCATCCTCCTTCCACCCCCATCAAATATTAATGAGAATATTAGCAGAAAACAGGAGATTTTCACAAGTAATAGACCATTTCTTTATCATCATACAATTGACTGAAAGAGGTAGTCTACCTGAACTGAGTGAATTCCTTGAGGACATTTAGGTAAGATAGGAGGACATAAGTCTCCAATCTTATTTCACATATTGGTATTAAATACCTATTAGTCTTTTTTGTTTTGTTTTTTTCCAGTCCAAAGATTGACAAAGAATCTACCTCCAGAAAAAATGTTGGAGTCAGAATGTTGATCAATGTATATTATTTTTCACTTTAATTTCTCTTTAGCAGAGAAAACAAAATTAATTTGGGGTGATATATATTCTCACCAGACCATTATCATTGAACACTGCCAGAAAGATATTTTTTATACATAGATTTGGCTGTGCCCCCTTTTTGCAGAAATAAACCTTTATTGACTTCTAGTTGCTTCCTAAGTAAATTTTAGACCCTCTATAATCTGATGTCATCCTGAATTTCTACCATTTCACATTACTATATTCAATCAAAATTGCATACTTTCTCTCCTGCCTTATCCTATTTACATGATCATTTCTGCCTGAAATGCCCTTCAACCTCCTCTTTGTTAAATTCTTACCCATCTTTTAAAATACAGTTGAAAGGCTATTTTATACTTTTACTAATCTCTTTGTTGGTAATATATCATATACTTAGACTCATATGAGTTTGTTTTTTGTTAATCTGAGTTTGGGTTTTCTGTACTCAGTGGTAAGCCCCATGAAAGAAGGGACCATGTCTTTTATGAACTTTGCATTTCCCTCAGTGCCTAGCACAATATTCTCTAAATAGATAATTAATTAATATTTATTTTTTGTTGAAAATTATTGTTAACACTTAACTTTATACTGAAACTTTTAAGCTTGCTCATCAACATAATCAGCTGTTCAAGAAACATGAACATCAACTCACAATTTAGAGAAAAATTAGAAGTGGGGATTATGCTCTACCAAAGAGAAGTCCTAGTAATTAATTCTTCATTTCTAGGTAAAATGTGGGCTCTTGATTTATGTTTAAGTAGCTTTCTCCTATTGTGCCAGGAAATAAATATCCTTTGAAAACATATTTCAAGAGTTTCTATATTACCCCATTTGCTATTGATTATTTGTATTCTCTCATTTCTTATTGGGATCACTTTTGTTATTTTCCCTCTCTGGGAACTATAAGAATAACTCATTTTATCTCTCTCTCTCTGCTTCCTTGAAACACTTGGTTACAATGGCAACTAATTAGCAATTCTCAACAATTCATTAATCCAGGACAGTTTCCAGAAAAAAATGTTGGAGTCAGAGTCAGTTAAAGATCAATGTATATTATTTTTCACTTTAATTTATTTGTGTTTTTTTTATTTTACTATTGACTTTTATATGAGTATTTTCTTACAATAATGACCAATATGGAAGTGGGTTTTGCATAACAATACATTTATAACCCAGATCAAATTGCTTACCATCTCTGAGATGGAGACAATTTGGTTCTTATAATTTCGGGAAATGTTATATTGAAAATTGTCATAATATGTAATTGGGAAAATAAAAATTTTAAAAATACTTCTACTGGAGAGCAGGTGGCTCAGTGAATTGAGAACCAGGTTTAGAGATGAGAGAGAGGTCTTGGGTTCACATCTGGCCTCAGACATTTCATAATTGTGTGATCCTATCCAATTGCTTATCCCTTAACATTCTTCTGCCTTGGAACCATTACACAGTATTGATTCCAAGATGAAAGATAAAGGGTTTTTTTTAAGTACTTGTGCTGAAACAAAGTTAAAATTTCTTTAAAAAACTTTCTTATAGAATTTAACTTTTAGGTAGGGGACTTTGGAAGGAATTTTCTCTGTAAATTTAATAGAAATGAGTCCTGGTTCCAACAAAAATGTAGACAGAGGAAAGATAACTTCCTTCATGTTTTTCTGCAAGTCAAGTCAGCAAACATTTATTAAGCATTTACTATCTGCCTGGTACCATACTAACTGCTAAGAGTTTAAAAGAAAAATAAAAATAGTCTTAATGAGCTCACAAGCTGATAGACATAAACAACTATGAACCAACAAAATATATACAGGATAACTGGGAAGTCACATTTTACCAGATTCTTCAGAACCATTATTCAAAAGGAGAAAACAAGCCCATTCCATCAATTTTCCATTATCCATTCTAGTAGAGAGGGCCAGAAATGCAAATAATTTAGAAAACAAACTAATCACCAATTGACCAGTCTCTTCATTTTGAAACTCTTTTATATTGAATTTTATGATACTATACTATAATTTTTCTTTGTTCCCAGCTCTTCTTCTTCTATTTTCCTCTTTCTTACTTCCATTCTACTTCCTAAATCTAGACATTTACCATAGTTCAGATTTTATATTATTGTGGAGAATGTGTCTTGTAAAAATTGAAACACTATGGTAATGTTAAATATTGTCATTCACATATGTATGACTATTTCCAGCATGTAGAGAGAATCCTTTCTGAAAGCATTAAGGAAATGGCATGGACAAGAAGCACAAATCACAAGTAGGAATGGATGAGTCCCATTGGACTGAGTAATAGTAACTACATCAATGAGATAATGGATCTATTGAAGTAAATAGAGTTCATAGTACTGTTTGAATATCCCCATGGAAATGTCCAGACAGCAACTGGAAATAGGAAACTAGAGGTAAAGATTAGGGAATTATAATTTTGTTTTAAAAAGTCATTCACATTTAAATGATGGTTATATTCATGAGATTTCAGCTGTTATGATATATTTCGTTTTCTGTTTTCATATTTTCCTGCTTCAAGATAATACTTCTACTAGCTCTACTCCATTTCTGATTTATTTCTCTGATCTGTTGTGACCTGAAAAAACAAATGGCCAAAATTATATAAATAAATGTAATAAAGCAAGAGTTGGGACAGCTAGGTAATGTAGTGGATAAAGTATTGGGCCTAGAGTCAGGAAGACCCATCTTTCTGAGTTTAAATCTGGCCTCAGACAGTTACTAGTTGTATGATCCTGAGCAAGTCACTTTAAAAAAGTTGCTTCCTTATCTATAAAATGAGCTAGAGAAGAAAATAGCAAACCATTCCAATATGTTTGCCATGAAACTCCCAAATAGGATCACGGAAAGTTAAGCACAGTTGAACAATTGAATGAATATGACTATGTTGTGTATAGTTGAAATTGCCAGAAGACTGACCTTCTGATAATTAGAATGTTACAGTACATTCTTATGGATATTTAATTCTAAGATTGATATTTTTGAGCTCTTTGACAAACCTATTATTCTCTAACATATACACACACAGCATACTCACATTCACTTGAAAATTCCATAAATTCTGAAGCCTGGAAATAGCCCAAGTGATTTGAGATTTTGCTAACTTGAAAATATTGAAGTATTGTATCCACAAATTACAAATATGTTAACTCGATTTTGAGACAGAGTTGTTATGTAGGGAAAAAACTCATTGAGGATATAAACGTTTCGAAAAGGATTGTTCTTCATTTTTGTCAAGTATCAGAAAACTGTTAAAACTGTCCAACCATATGGCCAATAGCCATTCAATAAAGAATTCAATAATTCAACATAATGAATCTGTTTCTTCAAGAGAAAATAGTGTAGATTGTTGCTTTAGTGAACCATAGAAAAGTAGATTTACTTTTAGAGGTTTCATCCTTCTATATTCTATGCTCAGCTTTTCTTTCACAGAAAGTTGCTACATCTAAAAGTTATTAAATTCAAATTTTAAAAAATCAATTACTGTGGTTTTCTTCAAGTATGTTTTTTTCTTCAAATAATAATAAATTGAGCCTGTGCCTCAAAAATAGATTCAACTAGGACATTATAGGTATATATCTATCTATATGTATATATAATGTACATACACACACACATAGGAATTATATAAATATATAGCTACTTAATTCATATATGTCTATATTATATGCATTATATATAAACTATATATGTATATGTATTTATATATAAATATACTACATGTATATAAGTATATATATATATATATATATGCATGTATATGTATGTACTGACCACTCATTTTAAGCCTCTTGGCCTATATTATTGTTCAGTTGTTTCATTCATGTCTGACTGTGAGCCCTTTGGGAATTTTCTTGGCAAAGATATTGTAATGGTTTACCATTTCCTTCTCCAACTAATTTTACAGATGAAGAACTGAGGCAAAATGACTTGCCTAGGGTCACCTAGCAAGTAAGTGTCTGAGACTAGATTTGGACTCAGGAAGATGAGTATTTTTGACTCTAGACTTGATCTATTCATCTATCTATCTATCTATCTATCTATCTATCTATCTATCTATCATCTATCTATCATCTATCTATATCAATCTATCTATCTTTGTGGGTCTGTGTGCATACGCATATATGAATGTCAATAAATTCAAATATATGATATATAAGGATTCATGGACACATATACATATCACACTATAAATATAAATATAGAGAGATCTTTATATTTATTCTTTATATTTTGAGCTTGTTTAATGTATGAATTCATGAATTTTATAAATGAATAAATGTACAGAAACTTTAAACTTTTTAAATGAAAGCCTCCTTAAAATGTACGTATACTTCTCTGCCTGATTATAGAACGTGGTGAACTTAATGTAATCATTTTTAATCATTCATTGCCTTGATTGCAGCACCTCTTGCCTTGTCCAGATATATGATATAACTGTAAATAAAGATGCAAATATGGATAATTTTATATGTAAAACTGAAGAGTGTTGAAGGATATTGGACACAATATTGCTATTGCACATTGGTTAGCACAAGGGCTTTGGAGTTAGAGGACATCAATTCAAATCCTGCCTCTGATAGTCACTACATATATGACCTTCAAACCCATATGAACCTTAAAGAGAACTTTTATTACTTGTATTCTTGAGAGAATAACCAAAAATCATTCTCCTGGCACTTAGTGGTTTATTTGTAAGTACTCTAAAAAGATAAAATATTTCTTGCTTTTTGCTTTTACCTTTAAAACCTGATCATTGTTTTGTTCAGCCACAGCCCAGTTATCTTGAAAAGCTTATCCAGCTCTCTTTGTGGTAACAATGAATTGGAAATTGAAGGGATATCCATCTATTGGGGAATGGCTAAACAAATTATGGTATATGATTGTGATGGAATACTACTGTGCCATAACAAGTGCTGGGCAGTCTGATTTAAAAAAAAAACAAAACTTCGAAGGATCTACACAAGATTACGAATTGAATAGAACCAGGAGGATATTATACTTAGCTAAAGAATTAACTCTGGAAGAATAAACTCTGAATATTACCTCCAGAAAGCAAACTGAAAGGTGATGCAGGTAAGGTTTGGGGAGGCTGTGGATGGGATTTATTATGTAGAGATGAAGAAACATAAACTAAACATATAAGAGATTCACAATTTCATTTTCATTTATGTACAATATTCTTTTTCTTTGCATATGGAAATGCTTATTTTATTTGGTTTTGTAAAATCTGGAATTTAAAAAAAAAGCTTATCCAAAAATTTCTCATAGATTATGGTTCTCCCCCCCCCCCCCCTTCACTTCCCTCTTCAAGATTTGGAAGTGTTTTGTTTCTTTCCTTAAAATTAACCTCCTATTTAACAACTTCCTCAACCCCTCTTTTCCCTGTTGAGATTGATATATTCCTCTGTTAAACTATTTGTAGATGTATGTATTCAAACTTCCTTTGTTTCAGATAAGATTGAGGTCCATTTAATCCACCCTCCCACCTGTTACTACATTTTACATATTCTTTTCATATGCCCCAATTATTAGAAATTATTAGAAATAACAAGTTCCACTCCTTCATCCTTTCTAGTGTATTTCTCCTATTACCCTCCCTTTTCTTTTCTTCTGTACTCAGAACAGAACTGATCTCACCTCTCTCATGTACTCCACAAAACACCTCATTTTTCTTGTTTAACTTTCTCAGTACTTTTTTCCAAGACATTAAGAACCTTAAGGAACATTTGCTTCTTACCTCCTCCCCCCATTATAATGTTCTAAAAATAAAAACCCTAAGTTATCATACAGCTTCTTCTAGTTGTTCAAATAAATGTATCTTTCTAGTTTTTTCATTACTCTTATCTTTGTATTTCAAAATTGCTACTCAGCACTAGTCTTTTAATCAGAAATGTTTGAAAGCCTTCTTTCCATAAAAAGATCCTTTAATTGTTTGTTTGTTTTTCCTATAGAATCACACCAGCTTTGCAGGGTAAGTTCGTCTAGGTTTTAAGTCTTTCTTTTGCCTTTTGAAAGATTATATTTCATGTTCTCCTTTTAGTACAAACACAGATTTTGTGTGACTTTAACTGTATTTCCTTGTTACTTTAACTGAATGCTTGCAGTGTTTTTTCTTGATGTCAACACAATACATTTTGCCTCTATTATTCCTGGGACTTTTCCTCTTAGAAGTACTTTCATGAGGAAATGGATGTATTTTTTTTTCATCCATCTTTACTTTATTCCCTGGCTCTGACAGATTTACATAGTTTTAATTTATAATTTCTTAAAATATAATTTCTAGGGAGTGAAAAAATCATAGTATTAAGGGAATCTAATGATTCTTAAATTATCCTCTTTATCCTTTGTTTTATAAAGCAGTTATATTTAATATCAGCTATCTTATATTTTCTTCTATTTAAAATATTTGATTTTGTTTTAATATTTCTTGCAGTTGCATGGAGTCATTAATTTCAGTTTGATCTATTCTAATTTTTAGGGATTCCATTTCTTGGGCAAGGATGCCACATTTTCCTCTATAATTATTTTTCCTTCCAGTTCTTTCCTCCAGATCATTTATTACATTTTTTTATTCTTGTTTATTTTCCCCTATGTATTCATGTAGTGCATTTGAAAAATTCATTTTTCTTTTGAATATCCACTAGCAATTATTATGAAGTTATACTTGTAATAATTTTGGATATTATATGGTATTTTCCATTGATTTACTCATCTCTTAATCAGCATCAGTTCCTGAGTTGGACCTTCAGGTCAAGCTCTGCCATCTTCTGGAATTTTGAGTAGGGTGGTTGACCCTGCTTGATCTTTACCTGAGTCATCTAAGCTATTTTAATGACTTCAGTACCATTACCCATCTCTTTGAAGTTCCTAGTACTTGATCTTCAGGACCTCTTTGATATGCTAGGGTCTATAAAACTCCTGGACCTGGACCTCAAAGTCTGAGCACTGTCCACCTTATTCATCTACATTTACTATTGTTGCCTACTGCTACTTCCAAGAGCTTCAGGAGAGCCTTATGCTGTCTCAGGGCAAAGACTTTCATAGGCTACACGTGTCCCAGCCATCTCTGGTCACCATAGGGGGAGACTCTCTAGTAGTATTGGCTTTAATGGCACATCTTCCTTTCTATATGCCTTTTTGTCCATTTTTTGGCATTAAATCACTATATTTTCTCATTGAATTTCTTGATTATTATTCCAATTGATATGTCAGAGATAGGCAGGCTGCTTCCCATTCTGGTGACCATTATGGCTAGAAGTGATTTCAGCCAGTTTTCAAATCCCAATTAGATATAAAATGAGGGGGTTAGACTAGATGCCTTCTGATGTCTCTTTCCACTCTCAATCCAGAATCCAGTGATCTATTCCAACTTTCTCATTTTACAGTAAAGGAAACTTGTGCAGAGTGGTCCCATAGACTAACAATGATGATAATAAATCCTAGAGTTGTAAGAATCAATTTATTAGTGATTTTGTTGCTGTTATGCAATTGTTCAGTCATGCCTGACTCTTTGTGTCCCTGTGATCTTTGTCCCTGAGATTTTCTTGGCAAAGATACTGCAGTGGTTTGCCATTTCCTTCTCCATTGTGTCTCCATTTTATAGATGAGGAATTGAGGCAAATAGGGGTTAAGTGGCTTGCCTAGGGTCACACAGCCTGTAAGTGTCTGAGGCCAAATTTGAACTCAGATTTTCCTGACTCCAGGCCTGGTGTTGTATCCACTGTACTACCTAGCTGCCCTTGTCTTTCTTGACTTAGCTTCATATGGTATTTGTTAATTATCACAGACTATGACATTCTGCCTCCATTGGGTTTTTTTTCCTTGTTCTGTAAATATATAATGGACCCTACTATAGTGAAGCTAGAGAATATAATGTCCTCCACATGGAAAACTGTTCTCCATTTAAAACTTATTTTCCTGGCATTTTCCTGGAAGACTTAGCTTATTTATCTATGGTCCTTCATAGCCATAAATCTCTCATCATTTCTTCTAAACATAACTGAATTTGGCTTACTAATTAAAGCAAAAATCAGACTGAAATGTCTTGTGAATGACTTCATATGCCTGGATGATATCAAGCGATATGAGTTAGATGAAAGGCAAGTTATAGGGGGCAGCTAGGTGGTACAGTGCTAGATTGCTGGGGCTGGAGTCAGAAAAAAGACTCATTTCTCTGAGTTCAAATCTGGACTCAGACACTTAATAGCTGTGTGACCCTGGATAAGTTATTTAACACCATTTTCCTTCAACTAATAGAATTTTTCTTTATCAGTTTCAAAGACATTTGTTTTCAATAAGTACAATATTCTTAACAGACACAAAGAAAAGATAGACACTGAAAACTAAGCTTGACTCTGGAAATCACATTGAACCCATGGGTAATAGTAATACATTAATGTATCTACTTTAGGCAAAACATATTGAGTATAAAGATAACAAGTTTTGTAGAAAGAAAACTTCTTGACATCTTGAAGTCATTGCTGTACGTGGAAAACCCAGATTTAAAGGAATCAATAACTAGACAATACTATTGTTATTAACATAAACTAAAGAATTATAAACAAGAACAAATTTGGAAAGTATCCCAACAGAAACCTATATAATACTGATGAAAAACAGGGCCCGTAACCATAAAGCAACTATAGAAATGTCAGTACTTCCTTACCAAAAAGGAAGGAAAGGATTGAGAGACAGACATTCTTATATACAAAGCATACGATAAGGTAAAAACCTTACAGAAGTGCTTTTGGAACATGTAGATGCCACTTTACTAAGCAATAAGAATGGTTCATAATACTTCATTATCATTAAATCTGTCATATGTAATCCAAAATGGTTTACTTTTTATGGTACATATTAAACAGTTACTATTCAAAATGGAATCAAAAGGCCCCGATAGGAAACATTCATAAGACCAATAATGTTAAGGCAAAGTAGCAAAGAAATGGCTAAGCCATGAAGATTTATTTGGGGAAATGGAAGAATTTATGATGATGATTCAAGACCAGGTCATTGCCACAAGAAATCACAAAAGACTTATACTTAACGAGCCCAGACTGAGTAATCACTATAGCTTATGCAAGCTGTAAAAATTTAACACCTATAAAATACCTATCAAGACATAACCTAGTGGCTAGAATTCTCCATCAAGAGCTTTCTGCCTTTCATGGAATGACAGACAACAATTCTCAATACTACAAATACAAACTTCAATCAATCAACTATATTAGAACCAGACCATTATCACACACTTGCTGCCCACAATTGCCTAAACATTATATTGATACCATATAAACTTAAGAACAGTATTTTCAATAGATTTTAAGATATTAAATATTCATAATTTGCAATCTGTATGGAGCGAAATATTTTCCAAATAGAGGTTTAATACTGTAAAAGGCATGTGTGTTACAGTAGAGGTACATATATCAGTGAACCTACAGAAGATGAGTTTACATCCTAATTCTTTTATTGCCTTGCAAAGTGCAACTATTTTACCCACCTATGTAACACTTTGTAGGATTTATGGAAGAATTGCAGGATAGTAACTTACCCCAGGACCATTTCATCTGAAACCCATTTAAAAAACTAATAAAATAATAGTAATAAGATAACAATGTAATAAAAACTGGCATTTATTTAGTACTTTGTTTGACAAAGTGCTTTATGTCTTATTTCCTTTCTTCCTATCAGTATTGTTATATAGGTATTAATATTATTCCCATTTTATAGATGAAGAAGAGAAAAAGTGGGATTTGAATTCTAGCCTTCCTGACGTCAATTGAAGCCCTCTGCTCACTATACTACACTGCCAGATTTAGGAGTAGAACTCAAGTATTCTGACTCTTATATGCTGTGTTGTCTCCAGGCTTCTGAAATAGAAATGACTGCATGTTAACCCTCTGGAGCCAGGAAAGCTAGCTTTGGACTAATGTGGATTTGCAGTGACACCATCATCTCCACTAGCTTCTGCGCTTTTAATAGGCATCTTGTATTCTTCCTCTCCCCTCACTCCCAGGTGTGCAAGAGTTCTTCTCCCTCTACTGCTGAACCTTTTCTTTGGCTTAAGAAGAAGCTATTGGTTGCTGCTTGACCCCTACTTATAATCATTGCTGCTGCTAATCTCTTCTGATCTCTCCCCTTCCTCTCTCCCCTATTCTTTCTTGTCTGTTCTGTTTCCTGTGCCTTCTCCAAGCTAATTAGCTTCCCTGCAAAAGGTGACCTTTGTAGATATCAGCCAGTTTCTGAGTTTTCCTTTCCTTTTTCATGGCAGACTATTGGAGCATAGCACTGTGGGTTTAATTGTCAGTTCTTTGGCTTTTCTTGACTTTGTTTATTGCTGGGTGTTTAGGGGACCACTTCCCCGTGTAAGAGGATTGACTGCTTGCCACTAACATCCACAGAAACCTTCCTCAGAATAGAGCCTATTCCATAACTCTGAGGGTGCCAGAAGGCTTAGGTTATGACTAAGCAAGGTTTTCCTCTGCATGGGAAGATATTTGCGTTACCTTTTAAATGTTTTATTAGTTTGCCTTCTTATTAGTATCAGTAGTCATTTGGGATGGCACGGTTTAAATAGCCTTTAGTAAAGTTCTTGGGGAATATTTTATTTCAAAACTCATTTAATACTAGAGGAGAAGAAAGGAGAGCATAGAGGTGCATGTATGACATCCCCTATCTAGACCAGGAGAGAACTGCAAAAGGATAATTTCTAGAGTCTTTCAGCAAAAAGAAGGGTTGCTGAGTAATGGGAGAGGAGGCAGAAAGGAGGGATAAACCTGAAGGAATGGAGAGAAGTTTTACACTAGTAATAGGAAAGGGAATTAATCTAATCCCAGTTGCTGAATAGGTGACTATCTTCTCTGAGAGAGTGTGTTTTGCCTCTGGATAGCATTCTTCCTCAGGAAAAAGGGATATAGAAATTCCTGGGCAGGTAGCAGTTAGTCCCTAAAAGGATTATAGGAACATGGATTCAGAGATGAGGTGGCACAGGCAGTGAGGAAAGATTGAGGAGAAGGAGGCAGTGAGTAAAATGAACTGCACACTTCATTATAAAAAGTGCTTTCTACCTTGGGACACAACTTCTTTGCACATTACTTCTTTTCATGAACTATATAAAGAGATTGAGATAGAAACAAATATAGAGGCCAGGAATGCGAGACTAAAAGATCAAACTAGACAAGAAAAGAAGAAATTAAAGAACACAAAGCAATGAAATTATTGTGGGGAGAGGGTGACAAACAGAAATAAAAGAAGTTGAGGAAAATACAGAAGGATAGATTTTAGATCAATCATTTAACTGAGAAAGGGGGAAAACAGGAGGCAGGGGAGAAGAGGGGAAAATATAACTAGTAATAGTAGTAGTAGTCTCTTGGTAACCAAGGATGACCATTGTCTTTGTGCGCTTTCATCTATGGTGTATAGATGAGTGTCCACAAAGACACATGTGCGTGAAGGAGATTTAAGTGGAAAAGTCGATGCACAGAGACAGTCCCACTCTCTCGGCGTTGGAAGCCTGGGTCCAGTGGCACGAAAAGTCTTTACACCTGGAGACTTCCTCAGCTGCATTGGATGGCCGTGTTGTCCTTTGTGCTCCATCATGCCCTAAGCACTCCACAGTGCTTTGCTGCATCGCCATCTCAGCCGTTGCTTTCTTCCACCCGTTCTGCCGAAGCAGTCTTCACATGCTGGGTGAGCAAAGCCCTGGTTCACCAGGGGTCTACGACGACCCGATGGCTACCCTCACAAGGTTTAGCCGGCCTTTTGAAGCCATTGCCCGGGGTGTGGCCGCTGCTGCATGCTAGCAGCTACTGGGAGCCACAAGTGAGAGCTGGGTGTCAGGTGAGGGTCAGAGACTGGAGAGCTGCCCAAGGAGGGCACGACAAGCCCTCCATACCAGAGATACTACCCCTCCCTGAGCATCCCATACACCAGCATGTTATAGCATGTATGCATATACTGCTACCCCCAAGTGTTTCCAAATTAATTAGTTTGATATCCATTTAAATAATAAATTGTGATGAGGCTTTACATACTAAGATTCTTCTAAACTCAATGGAGTATTTACAGTGGAACATTCATATCCTTCTTTTACAGATGAGGAAACTAAGGCTAGTACATTGTCACAAAACTACTGAAATCAAAACTTGAACAAGTCCCTGAATTCAGTGTTCTTTTTTTCTTTTTAAACTCTCACTTTCAGTCCTATTAACAACTCTAAGACAGAAGGCAATTTGGGTTGTAACTTGGCCAGGGTCACACAGCCAGAAAGTGTCTAAGGTTATATTTGAACCCAGGTCCTTAGGCCTGGTGCACTATCTACTAAACCACCTGGGTGACCCTCAAAAGTTCTTTCTAAAGTTGTTCATCCCAAATCTAAGTAAAAGCAGCCCTTTCTCTCAAAGAAAGAAAAAGAAATCAATAATTATATAAATAAAACCTCATAACTAAGGAAGGAATGAATGGGAAAAGACAGCCTGTGCATTTTGGGTTACACCAAACTAGTTTAAGCCAAACTAATAAGCAGAGAGACAAAGTACTTAAATGAAAGGAAGATGTTTTTTCAAGAAACAATTCTAGAGATGCAAATGAAAAAAAAAAAACCATAAACCTAACTAAATGTGAATAGATGAAATAATACAATAAAATGAAAGCAAAATGGTTAATAAAACAATACCAAAAAGCCATACATTACTTACAGGAATACTATCTAAAAGTCAGATATAACATAGAACCAAAATAAGAGACAAATAACATTTACTATGCATCAGGTATATCTAAAACAATATGCTAGTAAAAAAAAGGAAAAATAAAAATTTACTTTATCAAAAGACATAATAAAGGATATCATGTTATGCTTAAATGAATCATATCAAGATGAACCAATATCAATACTTAATTTACATAGACCAAATGCCAAAATACCTAATTCTTAAAGGAAAATCAACTAGATACCTCCAAAATGAGAATAAAAGGATATAATTGAAAAATAGAGATGAAATAGTTAAACTGGAAACAAAAAAATACTATAGAACTGATGACAAAAGTAGAAGCTGATTATTTGAAAAGATAAAATTTGGGAGAATTATAAATTTTATCTTATTTCTATCAATATATTTTGATTTTAGATCACCTTTATTTTCAGATATACCTCTCCCTCACCCAGTCATGCCTTTTAGCAAAGATTTAAAAAGAAAAAGAATATAGTTCATCAAAACACACACATTGATCAAGTCTGAGAGTGCATGCAGTGTTAAACACTTCTCATCTCTCATCTGAAATAGAATAGCTTTTATAGAAACAATCATTTTTCAAAGGTAAGAAAGGAAATTATTATTTGGGGGAAATCTTTGCATCAAATATCTCTATTAACAGCCATTAGCATTTCTAAGATAGATATCTCTACTTTGTTTTTCATTACCTTCATTTGTTTATTTATTTCCAACTGGGAAAAAGAAAACACCTCATAAGCCTTTAAAAGAAAAAAGATGGAAAATCAAATTAAAATAAAAAATAAAAAAGGTATAATCATAATAAGCCTAGAAGAAATAAAAACAATTATCAGAACCATCATACCATAGATGACATGCCAACAAAGTGGGAACTCAAAATAAAGGATGATCTACAAAAATATGAAATAACCAAGTTACAGAAAACCAAATAGATATCAGAAGTAACACAGTTTCCAAAAAGGAAATGAACCTATTTTAAAGAACTAAAAAAAGAAAAAAATTCCTGGTTCAATTGTATTTATTAAGAAATTCTACTAAATTCTAAAAAGCAATGATAGATAAACTATACAAATTACTCTCAAAAAGTTCAGGAAAGGGGGAATCTGGGTAGCTCAGTGGATTGAGAGCCAGGCCTAGAGACAGGAGGTCCTAGGTTCAAATCTGGCCTCAGACACTTCCCAGCTGTGTGACCCTGGGCAAGTCACTTGACCCCCATTGCCTAACCCTTAGGTAAGGTTTTAAAAAAAAAGTTCAGGAAAAAAGCACTTTCCTAAATTGCTTTAATGAAATAAATTATAGTTCTAAAAACTAAACCAGGAAAAAACAAAGCAAAGAAAAAGATTTTAGATCTAAATAATTAATGAATATTAGTTTTCAAGTTTTAAACATCAGAACAAATCAGAAAAAAATCAGAACAAAAAGATCATTGCAATTGATCCACAAAACTATATACTGTGAACAAGCTAGATATCTATCAGGGATGTAAAGATAAAGTACATAGAAAAATAATATATCTAATATTAAAATCTATAATGTTCAGAAATCATGCAATTATTTTAGTAGATGGGAGAAAAGCCTTTGACAAAGTATAATGCTATATATAATATATAGTATATAATAAAAACTATACAAAATAAGTGTATAAAAACATTTGTTCCTGATTGAAAAAAATAGGAAAGTTCAGTCAAGATGGGGGTGGGGAAAATAAAAGAATAGGAAATAATGGAGCTCAATAAGCCAATGATCAATAAATTATAAATTACCTAGAAAAAACTTCTTCTTTGATAAGAGTGACTGTTAAAGTTGGAAAGTAGTCTGACAAAAATTAATTATAGACTAGCATCATATAGTACACAATAAATTCAAAAATGATATAAGAATTAGATATTAAAGTTCATTGCAAAAAATATTAAAAGAAAAGCATATTATATTTCAGAGCTTTGGGTAGGGCATAAATTCTTCACCAAAGGATAGTCACATTTACAAAACATAAAATACATAATTTTGATTACATGAAATTAAAAAGTATTTGCATGAACAAAATTAATACAACTAAAAAATAGAAATCAACTACAGAGTAATATTTATATTAGACATCTGAAATAAGAATTTGATATCAGGGAAACTAAATAGAAATATACAAAACTGAAAACCATTTCCTAGGATACTTAAGTAGTCAAAAGATTTAAACAAATTTCAAAAGAAAAATTTCAGGGTATTAATACCACATGAAGAATACTCCAAATTATTAGTAATAAAAATACAAATCAAAACAACTACAAGTTTTCACTTTCACATCTTGCAAATTGGCAAAGACCACCAAAGATGAGAACAGTCAATGTTGGAGGGAGTATGGAATAACAGACACACTAATACAGTATTGTATAAAAATGAATCAGCCTGTCCATTCTGGAATTAATGGGAAAATTGATTAAAATGTCTGTAACCTTTTTACTCAGAAATTCTACTGCTAGGAATATAGTCAAAAGAAAGGCCCTATATTTACCAAAATATTTATAGTAGCACTTTTTTTTGTTGTTGCAAAGAAATGGAAACAAGGCAGTTTCATTAAGTGTTCAGTGTCTAAACATAAAGGGATATTATTGTACTGTAAGAATTTACTAATGTGATCACTATAAAGAAACTTTGGAAGACATAAGAATTGATGGAAAGTGAAATAAACATAGCCAGGAACAATTATATATATGGGCAGCTAGGTGGTGCAATGGATAGAGCATTAGGCCTGTTGTCAGGAAAACTCAGGCATTTACTAGTTATGTGACCCTAGGCAGACCACTTCACCCTGTTTGCCTCAGATCTGTAAAATGAGTTAGAGAAGGAAATGGCAAACCACTCCTGTATCTTTGCCAAGAAAACTTCAAATGGGATCCATCCAAAGAGTTGGACACAATGCAACTAATCAAACAACAACAATATATACATATACTACAATATAAAAGGAAAGAAAAACAGTAAAATAGTCAAAACCAAATTCCACCAGACTTGAACCCAAAGAAAATAGTTAAGAAAATACTTCCCTCTTTTCCTTTGCTGAAGTGGTAGATTTGAAGTACTGTATATTATATTGTTTCATTGTGAGAGTTTTTTTTCTTCCTTTGTTCATACTTTTTTATAAGGGATAGTGTTTCAGTTTTCCTTTATAAAGTATTATAGTTATAATATGGAAACAGGTATTGAGTGATAATGCATGTATAATAATGTAAAACCAGTGGAATTGCTTGTCTTCTCTGGGAGGGGGGAGGGAAGAGGAGAGGAGGGAACATGAATCATGTAACTTGGTAAAATACTTTAAAATAAATAAATTTAAAAAAATTATAAGGGATGGTATTTGGTGGGCTGGGGAAGGGAAATGAGAAAAGGAATACAGTAAAAAATATAGAAGACATGAAAACAGGGGGCAGCTGGGTAGCTCAGTGGATTGAGAGCCAGGCCTAGAGACGGGAGGTCCTAGGTTCAAATCTGGCCTCAGACACTTCCTAGTTATGTGACCCTGGGCAAGTTACTTGACCCCCATTGTCTAGCCCTTACCACTCTTCTGCCTTGGAGCCAATACACAGTATTGGCTCCAAGAAGGAAAGTAAGGGTTTAAAAAAAAAAAGAAAAAGACATGAAAACAAAAATTTCAACGAATGGATGAATAAAAAAAATTTAAGTGCTTATTTTGTGCCAAATTCTATACTAAACTGTAAGGCTACAAACAGAAAGAAAGGAAACAATCCTTGCAGTCAAGGAGCTCCTATTTGAATTGGGTGGTGGAGGAGGAATGATAAATAAAAGCAAGTCCTACTTCAGAGTTTGTGGGAAAAGACCATATTTCCTGAAGTTGCTGCAGAGGGTTAGATGGTAAAGCCAAGAGGTTCTTAGGATGTATTCATTAGTCAAATGACAATGTCAGGGGGTAGAGAGAGAACAAGTGGGAAGGAAGACCTGAAGAGCTTAGGAGGCTGGGGCAAGACATTTGGTTGGGCTGATGGTCATCTGGAATAGAGCTGATGGGTCTCTTCTAATCTGTGTGAACAGTTAAATATCTAGAAGAGTTCTAGGTGGCTTGTGGAAGTGGGGGGCAAAAAGCCCCCTCAGTGATATCTTCCTACCTCTGGTAGTTCCACTGTATGATGGACAACCTAAGTCCATGGGATACAATAAGAGAAGACAGAGGACCCTTCCCCACTGGTAATAGTCTTCCTCCCATCCAGCTGTTATGCATGGACTTATGTATTTTAATTAAAAAAAAATTCCATTTATAGAATCATTTTTTAAAAAGTTTAATTCAGCAATCACCAATTTTCTACAAGTGCAGTCTGTTTGAGGTGGCTGCATTTCCTTCCCTAACATGACTCTGGCTCTAGTAAGCAAATATTCTAGATTATGAGTTGATTGTGGAAGATCTAGTCAGAGAACAATCCCAATTCCTCCTTTTTTTTCAGAATCAACTTTGTTTTTAAACTTGCACATTACGGGAGAATCTTAATTTATATCCTTTGTCTTTTATAAACTTAAGAATTCCTCTCCACTAAAACACCGAGGAAAAGCAACTGCCTGAATACAGCGGTTGAGGGGACATGACAGAGGAGAGACTCTAAATGAACACTCTAATGCAAATATTATCAACATAGCAATGGGTTCAAATCAAGAAAACATCTAATGCCCAGTGGACTTACGCGTCAGCTATGGGGGGTGGGGGGGAGGAAAAGAAAATGATCTATGTCTTTAACGAATAATGCTTGGAAATGATCAAATAAAATATATTAAAAAAAAAAAAAAGAATTCCTCTCCACTAGAAGTCAGGTTGGAATCATTTAACTGATCCTCCCCACCACTGCCTAATACAGTTTTTATTTAATTGAGGAAAATTCTAAAGTAACAAATTTATTGTATTTTGCACACCTATATCTAAATGGAACACAGTGTATTTGCTGGTAGCACATGACTCACAAGCCTGCCTCCTCCCTTCTCTTTTATTTGAATGTCAGAACTCATCTTATGCTTGCAAACTATCTATTTCTTTTTGTTAAATAGTTAACATATCTGGAAAGTTCTTAGAACTAAAGTGATCACTGAAGGTATTCCTACGAACTTCTAGTAATTAGGATGATTGCTTAATTGGCATGTTTGTTTCCTCTAAGGTATGACAGATTGAAGATTCTAGCTGTGAGAAAGTATATACCGTGTTTTAGTGGCAGTGTGTCCATAGCAACAGCAGCTGAATTTAACAAAGCTTAAAGGAAAAAAGTACTTTGTGTTCATGTAAACGCTGATTGCCCTAGAGAAGTTTACAAAACTTGTACCAATGAAAATGATTTCCCTGGGTATGGAAACATTTTGTTGTCAAACCAACAAATACAAACTTGGTATTTTTGTTGTTGTTAAGAAGAGTCTGGTCAAGAGTTTATATTATGAAAGATGTTTATAGAATCCATTTCCATTCTGCCTAAAGCAGTCAGCTTTATGTCTATAATAAATAGCAGCATTTTCAGTTTCTTGGTTCCCTTAGCATAGCTATTGTAGCTCACAACAGGGAAAGGTAAATTGACATCCTTATCTCTTATCTAGCTTATTGCATGATACCTCGGACACTAACACTTTGTGGGCTTGGCCTTCTATTCAGTACCCTGGGGTGGATCAAGGAAAATGCTGTTATGTATCTGACACTTGGTTTGATGTTGATGTGCTTGGTGTGTCTGAAGCCAGCACATAATCTAGAGGCAGGTTTATTATTTCTGAAATAATAGCATATTTTTTATATGTGAAGATGGCACACTGGCTTCACCATAAGTAGGATATGACCTTGGAGTTTTATTTTGTTTTAGTTTTTCTGATGGTAGGTTCCACTGAGGCTTGACACTGTTTTACTTGAGCCCCAAAGCATTTCTGAAAAGGATGGCCAGGATTAAATGATTATTTAATAGATGTGAAACAGGAAAGCTAAGAGAACCAGGATAAATAGGGCAGTCTTCTGAGGATGGAAAGGTACGTAGCCAAGAGGCATATCTCTGTACTCTGTTTTGGGCAGGTAAACTGTTCAGGCACTACTATATAATTATTATATGTAGAAAGGCAGGGATAACTGATTTTATGTGTGATTGAGGGTTAAAATACAGTGGGTATAGACACACTAATTTTGGGTAGTGCTACCTTGCAATCCTGTGTTGTCTTGCTCTGCCCATAGGTTTGACCCAATTTTGTCCATCCCCATTCCTTCTGCAGGGCCCAGAAGGTGGTGTCCATTATTCATGTACACAGCCAGCTTCTGGCTACCATCCCCAGTAAAGCTCTTTGCTTGAGTGGCTGCCCTTCCCCAATACTTCTTCCTATCTAACATCTTCACTCTGCCTATAGCTCTCGACCAATTCTCTACAGCCCTTAGCAAATAATGTTGGTCATCTCTTTTCACATTTCTCAGTGTATCTCACTGGATGAAGCCTCCCCGACAAAACCCATTCCATAATTATAAGGGAATACTATATAGTAGGTGTCAAACATTCATACAACTGGCTATACTTGGCCCACAACACTCCCAAGTGAGGCCTGAACCAAATTAAAATGTAATTGGGAAATATTTTATCAAATAAAAATATATATAATAAAGCATAAATAATGTTAATATGTAGTTTTCTAAGTCAATATACACCTACAGGAATTTTTATGTACAGTTTAGTGGGTCCTAAAGTTTCCTTATTTTGGCTAGTTCTAATGCACTGCCAAAAAACAGAGCTCCTGATCTGTGGTACAATTCTCTCTGACGTCTGACTTCTCAGAAATTTGCCTAGCAATCAACACTGTGCAGATGGAAAATTTGCTACACCTAAGCTACATTCCCAGCATCCTTTTAAGTTACATCCTCATTTTATGTAAGGTTGCTTTGGAGATAAATTTGGCTGAGACCCATGCTGCAGGGCTCTTTTTTCGGGGCTTGTGCTTTCAGTAAAATGCTGCAGGTATGAGTCTCTGGCTCTCTTTGCTCTGCTCACTTGACTAAAAGAACCTTTTTTCTTTTCCCCCTCTTTTGATTTATTATTAAAAATCCTATATATTTTTAAATGATAGGAGTATTTATTCATTTTTACTCCTACAGATTTTTGGCAACCACAAAGGGATACCAGAACTAGAGGAACCAGATTTCTTCTCCTGCCATGATTTTCCTGTCCCCTCTTCCTTTTCCTTCTCTCTCCAAGAAGCCCTTCAAAGCTTTCTCAGGCTCTTTGCCTACATTTGCCCACCAGGAGAGCCAGGTAGCTGGGTCTCTCCCTCACAAAGGTTGTTCCTGTTAACTCCTTCTGCTGTTATTGCTACTTGCTGTTCCTCCTACTGGTAAGCTTTAAATTCTCTGCTTGACTTCGATGGAAGAATACTAACAATATTTTATTTTCTTATTTATGTGGTTGTGCCTATACTTCTCCTATACTTCTTCATCCCATGAGAGGTTTATCCATGTGGTTCCCAAAATCATCAACAGAGGTTCTCACCCAGTATAGTTTAGAACTTCCTTTTCTTTGGCTTGTTAACATTGAATGAGCATATAAGTAGACTGTCCCTTGGTTTAGCTCTCACTCCAGCTCTGTGACTGGCCTTTGTCATTTTCTTGTTATACAACTCAGACACTTTCTACACTTTTGTATGCAATTTATAATGTGCTTTAGCCTTTTAATCATCACCATATGTCTCTCCATTGCCTTTTGGAGAATACTTAATTTTGATTCTTTGGAGATTGTGGTATTCCATGATAAATACAGCCTCCCCATGCCCACCTTTAGATTGAAGCCACCACTAGAATTTTTGTACCTCCTTATCCTCTAGAATGAATATTGTTTTACTTATCTTGTTGGTAACCTTTTTTGCTTATGTACATAATAAACATTACAAGGCAAAATGATCAAATGTCCCATGAGCTAATGTTACTTGTGTTTAAATAAATGATACAGCCAACTCCTCTTATTCACAATTCCAAAAAGAAGTTGTGAATCTTTCCCATATTTTAGTATAACTTAATTTTTGGCTTCTGACTTCATTTTATGGGGAAAGTATTAATATTGATGTAATCCTCTCCATATAGTGAGCATCTATATGTTGATCATTGTGCAAGCATCTTATGTTTAGAGTACAAAGAGTTAAATTAATGTTTATGGATAATACAAAAACTATGAATATTGATACTCTTGGCCCCCTTTTTCTATCACTCCACCATCATTTCAGAAGCTAAAGAATGATCTGTCTGCTTGAATTTTTCTATATTTAATGAGCTAATCCTCGGGAACCAGTCACATTCTATTGCCGTTACAATACTTGAAGCCTTTCCAAGACAAACCTTGCAAGGACTTATACTCTCCTTAATGTCATCTTCAGAAATCCAGATACACCTCCATTTCACAATGAGGTATTGCAGTATGACTGTTGTATAGAATAACAATTTAATTCATATTTATATAGTGCTTCAAATATTCTGACTTGATCATCATAACAAGCCTATAAGGTAAATAGCACAAACATTATTATCTACACTTTACACATGAGAAAATTGAAGCCCATAGAAATTAAGTGACTCTCTGAAGGTCACACATCTACAAAGTGGAACAGCTGTGAACCAAACTCAAGTTATCTGATTTCAAATGGAGTATAATACGTGACTGGTCAGGGAATGTGGGTTGTTATTACATTTAGATATATGATTTATTTTTCTATTTTGATTAGAATTTGACTCCAACAAGGCAGATGTTCACATATCCATTTAAACTTAGTAAATTCTTTATCATCTAATGTTATCTGTCCTCTATGAGAACTTCAGTTCTTGTTGATAACTAACTTTTCATAAAGTCCTAGAATAATTCTATGAATGCATACCCAGGCTCTCGGCAAATATTTTTAATGATTAGTTTCTATCAATATTTTTATCAGTAGCTTACATGAAGACATAGATGACATACATACTTTCCAGTAAATAGCTTTGTCTTGTATTAAACATTTAATGTAGCCAGGTCAAGAACTGTGTCTGTTTCAACCATAAAATTCCATTTCTTTATGAAAGGAATTTTTATTTTTTTTAAGTATAATTGTTTCTCACCTATTTAGTCTAAGAATGTTCGTATTCTTCGTAATCTAGTCATAACAGGCCTGAGATGTAGTGTGGGTAGGACATATCAACTTGTTTTAAAAGAGTGATTTAGCATATATGAGGTAGGAATATAAAAGAAAGGGACTTATTTATTAAATGTCACTTTATCCATCAGTTTCACACTCAATTCCTCTTCAAATGTTGCTGTAATTTACAGTTTCTGATAGCTTTGGAAAAATGGATAGAAACCCCAGGTTTTCTAAGATTCTGTAGATGTTTTAATGGGTCTAGAAATTATATTTAGCCAAAATGAAATAAAATTTTGAAAGATTTATTCATAGTTGTGAATAATGGTTATCTTATCCTGATATAGTCATAATGATGCTGTTCTTATGAATAGCTCAAAACACTTTGCAAATAAGATCTCATTAAACTTTACAACATCCCCGGGAAGAAGATCCCAGCTACTTTTTAACTGCATTATTCTTGCTTTGGCATGTAATATTTCTGTTTACTCAAATGTAGTGCACTTTAAGCACTGAGAAGGAGGCATGCTAAGAGAATAAATCTCTTAATCTTTATTATGTAGCTGGGGAAACTAAGTTACAACTATCTTCAGCCAATTTCCCATGTCTAAGCAGTGAATAAGAGCTCTTCTTGGTCTTGGTGATTTGGTTCAGCCCCATCTAACAGATAGGGAAGGTAGGTGGCACAGTGTTTAGAATTTTGTACAGCCTGGAATCAGGAGGACTCATCTTCCTGAGTTCAGATCTGACCTCAGTCCCTGGTCAAGTCACTTAACTCTGTTTACCTTGGTTTCCCCATCTGTAAAATGGGCTGGTGAAGGAAAAGGCAAACTAATATTTTTAGTATCTTTGCCAATAAAACTCCAAATGGAATCACAAAGTCAGGTGTAACTGAAAAATCATTCTTGGGATATGTGGTAGAGACTTGAAAAGAGAGAGGTTTTGCAGGACAAGCCAAGATGCAAGAAACAAGCTGGGGACCTGATCTGCAAAATCAGGGAGAAGGTTCCAAATGGAATGCTCCCAGGAGGAGGCAGTTGAAGCCAGGGGGACTTGGACTCTGTCTCTCTCTCTCTCTGGGAGTAGAAGCTGACCAGGGGAGAAACTGAAACTTGGACTCTGTCTCTCTCTCTGGGAGTAGAAGCTGACCAGGGGAGAAACTGAAACTTGGACTCTGTCTCTCTCTCTGGGGGTTGACTGACCAGGAGACTTTGGCTCTCAGGATTTTTCTGACCAAGCCTGGCTGAAGGGAGAAGAAGCTGAGAAACTAATATTATTAGTTTCTGTCCCAGACTGAAGGACCCTTGAGGGGGGCTTCTGAAATTAGGCTGAGAGACCTTAGTGGCTTTGTGAAGAAGAAAGAAGATTTTAAACAGTTGTCCTCCATCCACCTCTCTAACTGTCCCTCTGTCACAGTTGTGACTGGACTGATTTCCCAAACCCTCAAATTCTCCTTATAGTTTAGGGAAACCCTCATCCCTCTTTCCTCAGTTCTCTATCCTGTTGTTTTCCAATAAAACCCCTTGCCTGAGAAAGAAAAAAAGAGTAACTTCATAGTCCACTCATTTCAAAAAGCCACAAGTTTCAAAAAGAAACTGGGAGGGAGAAGCTGGAAGAAGGGAGGGGGGGTGAAGGAGTGTGTGGGATTTGGGAGTGAAGGGAGGAGGAGGTTAGGAAATAGATTGATCTATCAGCCATCAATAGAGATCAGTAGGCAGACCCCAGAGCATTCCCCTGCAGCAACATCTCTCAGCATCCCTTTTTCTCTAGTAGTATCTCTCAGTGTCACTCAAAGTACATCTATCCCCATTGTAACTAAACAGCCCTGAGGTGTGTCCCATACTAGCAGCTCTCTCTAGTCACAAGCCAGAGTACATCAGTCACTACAACAAGAAATAGTGTCACACAGATTACCATTTCTACTACAAATATATAACAGTCCAATCACCCTGTGCAAAAGAAATTTTATTTGATATAGATATATACATGCACTTAACATATTCACAACAGATATTTAAATAGATAGATATAAGAAAAGCTGACTGAATTCTGCTTAGAAAATTTGTGCATCATCCTTGGGGAGTACAAATCATGATAGTATGGGGATGGGATCAACATAACAAGACAGCAAGAACAGGAAAGGATTCTACAGTTCTTTTCTCCTACTTCACAAGTTCAGAGTTCTTTGGAGCCAGAAATAGAAAAACAAGGTGGCAGAGGGAAAAGGCAGCTTGACCTGCCTATTGAGTACTTTTTCTACTTTAATCTCTCATATTCATTGAAATCCAAAGAGAAGACCACTACTTTTACACTCTTGGATTTGGTGTACCACCAGCAGTTTTTGACTGAAGTTTTGACTGAAAAGCAAAAAAGATAGGAAGATAGGAAATAATGAAGGATTCTCTATAAGCTTCTTTTTGTTTGATTGTTGTCTCAATCCCCTAGTTCAGGCCCTTATCATTTCTTGTCTGGAATATTACAAGAACCTCTTAGCTGGTCTTTCTGCCTCAAGCCTCTATCCATTTCCTTGTTCTTTGTCTCCATAAAATTCTTTAGAAGTAGGTGCTTTTTTGTTGTTGTTGTTTGCTCATTTTTTTCCTATCTAATTTTAGGTAGGCTCTATTTTCTGGGAAGTTGGGATACCCTCTTAAACTTCAATCTTTCCTTGATGCTATTCTCAGCTTATTTTCTAGGTTTTTACCAGTTTCAGTTCTTGGAGAATGATGTGATGGTCTGAGGACTGAGAGCTTGGAGAGCCCCCTCCTCCTGCTGATTCAACTGACCCTTGGGATCCTGACAACTCAAAGACTTGCCTGAGGCTTGGTTGTAAAGTTTTGGTCTTAAGTTGATCTTGATCAGGTCAGGAACTACTTAAATTGTAGCCTCGGGCTTAGGAATAAACTTTTATTCTTTCTGTGTACTTGATCTAATCAGGCACACCCTTGATTGCCCTGTCCTGGAGCTCTGTTCTTACTTTTGGGCAAAAAGATTGGGGATCCTCCTGTGAACCATGTCTTCATTCCAAACTGTGAAATATGCCCTCATTCCAAGTCCAGACTTGGATTCCTGACTTCACTCTGGGCCTCTGGGCCCACAATGATCAGCCCAGACTGTCCTGGACTGGGAATATAGACTTCTCTACAGGTTTGAAATTTCAAAGGCCGTGGGTTGGCTTGTATCACTATTTGCCCAGGCAGGATCTCAGGATCTGAATGTTGGTTTGTACTTAGGTTCAGAACCTGTGACAGCAGATGTGGGATGGGGATGTGTGGCTTGTTCTTGGCTTGTTCTTCCCTCCTTGCTACAGCCTCTTGCTGGCTCTACTCTCCTCTCACCCCAGTGCCCCCGATGTTTTCTGCCTACCTTTAGGGTTTTTCTTTTCTTGAAAATTGTTTCACTCTGTCTCCTTGTGGGTTCTTAAACTTCTATATTCATTTTGTGGTGATATTTTAATATTGGTTGGAGAGGATTCTCATGGTGACATAGAGTGACTCTGGTTTACTCCACCATCTTGGCTTCACCCTGGAAGTCCCTCTTTCAATCCATGCTTTGTAGAGCCGCTAACGAAATTTCCCTACCTTGCATAATTCACCATATTACTGCTCTGCTCAATAAACTCCAATAGCTCCCTGTTGCCTCAAGTATAACTTCTTTTGTCTGTAGTACAATTGAAATCTAATACTCATTTTTGTTCTCTCCTGTTGGTAACAAAAATTATCATATACAGTAGGACCTTGTTTTGCTAGACCAATATGTTATAAGACCCTTTGTAGAAGTTTGAAAATCATTCAGAATACCACACCCCATTATTTAATAAGTATTTCTTATATGAATAAACCTAGTCACTTTATGGTTTAGGCTTATCAGAGTCATCAGCATACCTGCTCTTGCACTTTGGGGCTATTAATAGTATCGAAATAGCATTAATGAAACAAAGAGAAACACTACTTTGAGGGGACAAAACTTGTTACATGTGAGAACTTGTATGGGACTAATATGGGAGTTAATATTTGACGCAAAACAGTATAATAATGGACACCAATGCTTCCCAGAGGAAGAATGAGCAAGATGAGGGAACTATTACAAGACTTTATTCCATTTGGGAAAATGGCTCCAATTTAGTACATAGTTAAACATTTTTATTTTATTTATTTTTTATTTTTTTCTCAATCACCAATCTCAAACACCTGAATTTACTTGTGTTGAGTTCATGTAACATGAGATCTCATTGTAACATGAGGTAATTACCTAAGTTCAAACTAGCTGAAGAGACTTGCCCTGGGGGCCCTTGGATGCCTAGGACCCTGCAACAGTAATCAGGTTTGGCAAAGAGGCATTTTCCTGTGGCACAGTAGTGAGAGTTTTCATGGAAACCACTGATGACTCTAGCTTCATTTAACCTCTGGCCCAAACCTAACTGCTTTATAAAAGAAGGTATGTAGGTTATATTGTGTAATATTGACAGGTAACAGAAAGGAGAACTATTCTACTCCCATTTGGGGGGAGGGAGAGAATGGGGCTATGAAAAAAATTGAAGCCACCATGGCAGAAAAGATAGTAAAAGAGTACCTAGCTACTTGAAATTAGCTTAAATCTGTCAGTTTGGACAAATTATATTCTGTGTCATAACCTTGTCTTGTCAAAGCATTGCAGTAAGGGAAAGCGATTAAAGGCTACCAGCCCAGTGAAGGTCAGGATCACACTTGAGTCCCTACCAGCAGCTAGTGAGAACCAAAGATGCCAACAGATCAAGTATAGTGAGCAGGGCTCTAGGCAGGGAACCAAAATGTAAGATCCAAAGGGTCAGGGATAGGAAAACAGACCAACTAAGAAAATGGAAACTGAGAGGTCAGAATCAAAGTTGCAAAGAAGTTAGTTTAACTTCATGAAGCCAGTCTACTGTAGAAACAAGTTATATTACAAATTTATTGTCTCTATATTTGACTGTGCTCTTGAGGCATAGGAGCCTTCTCCAATGTGGGGCCTTAAAGGGATCAGTGTTCAGAAAGCTGGAGTTCTGATGGCAAGATTATTCAAGAATTTGCAGGTGTGTTTGCTGAGATGCAGTGAATATCTTTGCAAAATCCTGGCAAATGCAAGAGTTACCAGAAACCTGGAAATGAGCAAATGTGGATTTTCAAAAAAACAGAAAAAAGTAGATTCTGCCAACCTTCAATTATGAAGTTTGATGTTGATATCCACAAAAATTTAGAGTGGATTATTAAATGATTAGTCTATAAGCACTTAGAAAGCAAAACAATAATCACTAGATATAAGCCCAGCCTCACTGAGAACAAGTTTTTCCAGACTAACTTAATTGTTTTGGTTTTTTTTTTGCCATCGTTGCTAGTTTGGTAGCTCAGAGAATGCTACAGTGTATCTACATTTCATCCAAACACTTGACAAATCCTCTCAATATTCTTTTATAAATCTTAATGTGTAGTCTGAGTTATAGTATAAGTAGAATCAAAACCTGTTTGAATTACAGGACCTAAACTATTAATTAGCAAATCATGTCAACCTGAAGAGGGAATTAGTGGAATATTACATCGCTTAGTTCCTTTCAACATTTTTATCAAAGACTTACATGAAGGCATTAACTGACATATTTGGCAAGTTCACAGATGGTATAAAGCCAAGAGGGATAACTAGTTGTCTGATGTATCAATATCAGTCCCACCCCCAAAGCCTCACTCCAGATTTGCCTACCCTTTACCCTGTGCCTTCTTGAACTCCTTTGCCATAATTTAGTTTTATATTTTTTACAGATTACATGTAAAGAAATTTTAATGGGCTTTTTTTCCCCTATTTTTCAATCCATGCTCCAGCCTCTCCTACTCTCCCAAGAGATCATGTAATATGATATAGATTATACATGTGCTATCATGCAATACATATATCCATGTTCATCAAGTTGTTGGAAAGGACACATATTGCTCACACTAGAGAAAAATTCATGAAGAAAATAAAGTGAAGAATGCTATAATTCAATCCACATTCATCCTCCATCAGGTCTGACTGGTCATTTAGTACTGTGTGTTAAGTGCCTAATCCATTCCATTGATCCACTACTTTATTTCTTATCCAGTACCAGATTGTTTTGGTGGTCGCCACTTTATGATAGTTTGAGACCCAGTGTAACCAAGGTATTTTCCTTCACTTTTTTCCTTCACTTGATATCCATTCCCTTTTGCTTTTCCAGACAAATTCTATTATTTTTTTTAATTCCATTAAATAACTTTGGGTAGTTTGATTGTTGACACTGCGTAGGCAAATTAATATAGGTAGAAGTTTTATTTTTATCACATTGAATCAGCCTAACCAGGAACAAGCAGTGTTTCTCCAATTGTTTAGATCTGACTTTATTTGTGTGAAAGGTGCTTTATAATTATGATCATATAGTTCTTGAATTTGTCTCAGCAGGTACTCCTGCTCTTTAAACTTCCTTCATTTTGACCTTCATTGCATTCTAGATCCCCAACTAGATAATTCTGCATTCCTGGCCATCCTTTCTACAACTGGCTACCCCTTTTTTCATTCTCCATTAGTCCTAGTGGAGGGGTAAGAATAAATCATACTCCCCATTGCCACTTCCAGACTCTTCATCTACCATCACTTGGCAAAATTATGACTCATTTCATATTTTTGTAGATTTATCGACTGACCTTCAGTAAATTCTCCTTCCTTTCTCAATAAGTTCAGTACTTTTCTCACAATATTCCTTTTGGTCCCACCCTTTGCCCTCATTCCTGGATATTTAAGTATGCATGTCGGTGTTTCCTCAATAAACATAACTATTCAGTTCCTTAAACTGCTCAGCTCCCAAGAGCTACCTCTCCACTTTACCTGAGCTACCTGCTATAATAGTCATACTTTTGATTATGCCATCACCCAGAAGTGTTCTCCTTCAATGTCCAAGAACTCAAAAATCCCTTTATCTGACTGTAATCACTTAATCATTCCATCTCTCTCAATGTCTCACTACTCTGAAACCTATATTTAATTTAACCATCACCTCCTGTACCTCCAGCCCATCAATCCCTGTTTTGGCTACATTCTTCACTTTTTTCTAATCTTTAGTACTTGGTATGTCAACTCTACCTTATTCTTTACTCTCAAATCCTTTTCTCCCTTTTCCTGTTACTAATGATGTTCTTTTCTTCCTACTTTCATGCTAGAAGAAACCATGAAATTGTGACTTGAAACATGAAACTATGTAGTGGACTGGGTCCTCCAAAAATTTGTTACCTAATCTCAACTGGACTACCATTGCAGAAAGGCAGTCTTTCTAATCATTCCTAATCAATTATTTAACCTACTCACCACAGTAGGCATTTCAAACCTTTTTGTCTCTCTTCAAGTATCTCCTCTACCTCCATACTCACAGTAGAGAACTTTACCACATAATTCATCAAAAAATCCCCTCTCTTCAACTCACTTTCCCCTTACTTTATTCCACACATGGCTGATTCCTTAATTGCCAGTTTCATTTACATTTTCTTAGTCTTTAACCTCCTTTACTTCCCTGCGGTATTTGACATTATTTTCTACTTTCTCCAGGATACCCTTTTCCTTTGGGGATCTTGTGACATTGCTCTCTCTTACATGACCCTTCAGTCTCCTTCTTCATGTATATCACATATCCCCCAAGGTTCTGTTTTAGCACCTTTTCTGTTGATGGACCCTCCTAGTGATCTCTTCATCAGCTCCTGTGGGTTCAGTTACTCTCCCTTTGTCGATGATTCCCAGATCCATTTATTCAACACTAGTTTCTCTCTTAAGCTACAGTCCTGCTTGGAGAACTTTGGAGACTTTAAACTCAATCCTAGAGATATCTCAAAATGAGCATGTCCAAAATAGATTTCATTGTCTTTCCCCCAACAACTGACACCTCTTTTAAACTTTTCTATTACTGAACCATCATCCTAAAAAAAGCGAGCATTCGTGACAGCAATTTGGAATCATACAAAGAATGACCAAAATTCCCATACCCCTTGACCCAGAGATTCTACTGCTAGGATTATAACCCTCCAAGGAAGGCAATGGAAAAGAATAATAAAAGCTCCACATATACATAAATATTTATATTTAGCTATGTAGTACCAGACCTAGAGTCAAGAATATAAGTTCAAATCTATCCTCAAAAACTTAATAGCTATACAACCTCGGGCAGCCCCAATTTCCTCAACTATAAAATTAGAATAATAATAGCCCCTGTCTTACTGGCTTATTGTGAAGATCAAATAAGAATATATTTGTAAGTCTTCATCACAGTGCCTGGTAAATAGTAGGAGCTTAATAAATATCATTTCCCATCCCATCCCACCATGACTTGCTATAATAGCAAAGAACCAAAACAAAGATGGAGTCTATTTGCTTAAATAAATTACTGTATCTGAATGTTGTGAAAGGATCAATGGCCTCCCTGATGCAGATTTTTTATTGATGCACACAAAATGCAAAAGAATTATCAAAAAAAAAAAAGAAGAAAGACAAAGCTACCCCCAGGACCTGATTGGCTCTAGCTTCTCTGACATGACTTCCTGGTCATCTGAGGGCATAAAAAGTTCCAACCATGTGGAGTCTGAGCCTCTCATGCATGGTGGGTATAAAGGTCACACAAGTTGCCATTCCCTGATGACTTGATAACCAGACACATTTCCATATGGATATGAGGGAGATTGCACCCAGAGAAGCAATTTGTACCCTTGTTCAATGTCCTTCCTATGTTAGAGTAATATAAGCCACCGCCTTTTTTAGGTGTTCAGTGATTTACAAGTGCCTTATTCCATCTAAAATTAAACTAGAAGCATTCAAACTGGGCCTCCAACAAACAGAATATTATTAAGCTATAAGAAATTGTGAATATGATAAGTACAGAGAAACATGGGAAGATGTGCATGAAGTGATTCAGTTAGAGTAAACAAACAGAAAAGCAATAAGAACAATGACCAAAACAGTATAAATGGAAACAACAACAAAATCAAACTGAATAAGGCAAAATTATGAAAACCAAACTGGCCTTGAAATGAAGTTTTCATAAGATTTTTTTCTCCTCGCTCTCCTTTGCAGAGGAGTAAAATATTGTATGTAATTTTTAGTTTTTTTTTCAATTCATTGGTTAGTCTTGCTAATTTTTTTTCTTTCCTCGTTTCTATTTATTATAAAGAATGGCTCCCTGGGAGTGGTGAAAAGGGATGCAATGGGAAATAAACATGATGTTAAAAGTTACCACTAAAATCTGTTTAATTGGGGGGACAGGGACAGTTTGGCAGATCAGTGGATAGAGTTCTAGGCCTAGAGTCGGGTAGACCTGGATTCAAGTCTGTCCTCAGACAGTTCCTAACTGCTTAACCTTGGGCAAGCCACTTAATTCCATTTGCCTAACCCTTACCCTTAGGCAGAAAGTTGGGGTTTTAAATGAAAAAGAAAAGTTTGAAAAAACCATAAAAATGAAACTTTTTAAATTAAAAAAAAATGTAAGCCAGCTAGTAAGAAGGGAAGGCACAGAAAGAGTGAGGGAAGGAATTTTGAACTCAATTTTTTTTAAATGTAAAAATTATTTTTACATGTAATTGAGGGGAAAATAAAATATTCTGGTCCCTGAGTTTTATTATATTAGTACTGTTAAAGCTGAATCTGGATGACCACTTCTCAGGTATGTTGTCGCAGGGATTTAGCACATCAGGGAGAAGCTATATTAAAATTGTTTCCAAGATCCCTTCAGACTTCCAGGTTCCATGTTTCCTCTATTGTTGGCAAAACATATATTTCAATAGTCTTCTCTAGACTTCGACTGAATGTTCATTGGCATAATTGAATATTCACATTTTTTTGTATCTGAAAGTTAAATGTATATTCCATAGGTATACTCTGTCATGTTGTATTTTTCCCCAGTCAGTTACACAAGTAACAAATAACTACACTTTTCATTATGATGAGAAATTATTTGAAAAATATTGTGGCAATTTTTATTAATGGTCATTTTTTCTTTAAGGTAAAATGTGCTCCTCAGCAAGATTGTGATGCTTCTACCAAAATGAAGTGCAAGATACCAGTTGTTCTCCTTGCCTGTGGCTCCTTTAACCCCATTACAAATATGCACCTGCGTTTATTTGAAGTAGCTAGAGATCATCTTCACCAAACAGGTCAGCAAAATAGATTTCACAAATCTTTTGTTGTTGACAATGCTATTTAGACTGAATAAAGTTGACATTTTAGGTTCTTTGGGTTTTTACTATTTTATTGTTTAAACTACTGTATTAGATTAGAATTTATATCATCTCCAGTAAAAAGTACTTACTAAAAATATACTTACTATATCATTTTCAGTATTTTTTCTGAGTAAAATAATACTTAAACAGGTCATATTCCTGTCATTGTGATTACATATTTTTAGTAGTTCACAGCAGTTATATTGAATACCAATAAGAGGTTTGATACTTCATAGAACATTTGGTCACATCATTTCAATTCCAATTTAAAATATGTAATAAAATTAGAGGATAAGGTATATACTTTATAACTCCTATCCCGGGATGGGTACCCAAGCACATTAATTGATGGCGATATTGACATTTTCTCTTTCATGACCATATCCTTTCCAAAGGTCACATGTAAGGAATTAACAGTTACACACACACACACACACACACACACACACACACACACACACACACACATCTCTAGGAGATCCTGAAATGTATGCATTGGCAACAAGAAACAAATACTGGTTTATATGTTTGACTCTAGATAGACACACAAATATCTATCTATAGATAAATTGATGTGCATTTGTGTATATATATATTTTTCTAGAGATATAGATATCTCAACTTCATCCGACTTTATTTTAATCCTATTTCACAAACACATATTTGGTTTGAATCCATGACTTTATTAGTATAGGGAACTCTATAGAGCCCCCCTTCATAGCTGCAGACACATTTATAGGGTTGCCCAGTGCAATATTAAGATTATATGATTAGCTTTTGCCTAATATGCATCAGAGGCAGAATTTGAATTCATTTCTTCCTAACTCTAAAACTAGCCCTCTTTAGCTCTCTATACCACACTGCTTCTCTCAGCAGCCATATTATATACATTATCCCAAATGCCCAACATGATTCAACTATAAGAATAGAGAGTTTTAATTTAAAATGCTGGGAGTGGATCTCTAAAATGTAGAGTATTTGTTGACATCAAAATACCAATTTTGAGAATTTAGTTAATAAACATTTAAACCCCAAGGATATAAAGAAAGGCAAAAAATGGTCCTTGGTCTTAAGGAGGTCACAATCTAATGGGGAAATAACATAGAAACAGCTATGTACAAACAAGCTACATACAAGATAAAATGGAAATAATCAGCAGAGAATTAAGAAGGAAAAGCTTTCTGCAGAAGGTGGGATTTTAGCTAAGACCTGAAGGAAGGCAGGAGACAGAGATTAGGAGGAAGAGTGTAAAAAGTACTTGTTCATTTTGTGAATCTCTTTAACCCATTATGATTTGAAATAGTACATTTAATATGTAGCTAATCCCTAATCACTTTTTTGTAGAAAAAAATCACAGGCACCTGTAAACATTTAAAATTATTATCAAAAGAATTCCATGAATTGGCATATTTATTTGGATGGAAATATCTTTATTGTTACCATGTAATTGAATCAGTGTTCAAAAAAAGAAAGCAATGTCTGATTACTTCTCTTTTTTAAAAAAACAACTTTTTAAAAACATTATTTTTAAAGAAATAGTTTCTAGTGTGGTTAATAAACTTTGTAAGAATAAAACTAACACTTGCCTAGAAAAGTCATAAAATCTATCTATATGTCTGTCCCTCTCCTCATTTCTTTCTACCAAATATACTCTCTCACTCTCTCCCAGTCTCTCATTCCTACTCTCTCTCAGTAATCTTGTTTTGTTTGATTCTTATTGCCATCAAACAATACCATAGATTAAGATTTTAAGATACAAAAGTAGGACGGCCAACATTTTATTCCATGAGATGAGTAGATATTAATTGATATACATATTATGTAATCTTAGAACTATAAGGAACATTAGATATCATCTCATCCTACTCCCTCATTTTATAAATGAGGAAATTGAGGCACAAAGTGGTCAACACTGGACAAGTATTAGGAAGCAGATCCAAAATTTGAACTTAAATGTGTTGACACCAAGGTCAATGCCCTTTTCATTATATGATGAGACCTTTTATGATTTCTCTTAATAGGATATTTGGACAAGGTTTTTTTGCATTCATTTTCTCAGAATTTGTTCCTTTTAGAAATTTGTGTTATTTCTCAATTGTTTCTGTCGTGTCCAACTCTTTGTGACCCCATTTAGAGTTTTCTTGCAAAGATACCAAAGTGGTTTGCCATTTCCTGCTCATTTTATGAATGAGAAAACTGAATAAATAGACTTGCCCAAGGTCACCCATCTATTAAGTGTATGAGGCCAGATTTAAACTTGGGTTTTCCTGACTCCAGGCTTGGTACTCTGTCCACTGTGCTGCCTAGCCGCCTCTTGTGTGTTGTAGGATTTGCCAAAGTTCTCAACAAGTATATTCCTTAACTTTAGACTAGAAGGACTTCCTAAAGCCATGTTGACCTCAAGTTGTACAAATTCTTAGATTTTGAATAGGTCCTTAAAACATGGATTCACATGAAGATGAGGCATCACTTCTACTTTCTTAGAGTTAAAATGGCTCACAGAGATCTCCTCAAGCCTAAATCAGAATTCCTTCTACCCTGTCAACAAGTGGTCATCCAGACTCCACTTAAAATTCTGGTAGAACTCACTAACTGAGGAAGCAGCTCATCTAGCAAGCCCAGCTCTACTTCTCTACAACCTTTAACCAATATTCCTAGGTCTTTGTAGTTGCTCCAAGCAGAGTAGTTCTTATTCCCTTTATTGCCTCTTGATTTTGTTGTTAAATGTAGAAGATATATAGCAAAAGTATGATGATTTGTTATATTTTGTTGTATTTTTCAATGTGCTTTCACAAACTTAAAGTGTAAATCCTGTTTTTTTATTTAGAATATATTAGTGAATATATTGCTCACTACCTTATATTTAATAACATCCCAGGTATATCTTTTTTTTAAAATCTTATATCATTTTAATTATACTAAAAGAGCTTCATTGATTATAAAATTGGGTCATAAATCCAAAGAGAGAGTTATTACCTTCTGTATTGATTTAGGAAGGGATGCTAGGGTTTCAGATTCAAAAGAGTGCACAAGAAACTCCCACCCATTTTTGTGTGCCCTTTAAAATAATTCTGGATGTGATATATTCATTTAGTGCTATTAAAAATAGAAAACCAAGCCCATCATAACTAGTGTTTTAATTTTTTCTGTTATATATCTTGCAATAATGGTAGTGTTAAATTGACATGGTTCTAACAAACAGAGTTGCAGGGCATTCTTATTTGCCCCTACATTTTTGTGGACCGTGCTACTCCTCTCTTTTTGAGTTCCTCTTTTTGTCAAAGTTATTCCCTTAGCCTTTTCCCTCTAGAAGTGACTTACCTTTCAAACAAGCCAAGGAAGAAAGCAAAACCCACAGCTAAATGCCAGTCCAGCAAGTCTCAGAAGCTACTATTGCTGACTCATTAACTAGAGGAACCCCAGTATAAATGCTCTTTTTGCCCAGGGAAAGTTATAAAAATGAATCATTAACTCATTTCTGTATATCTGAGCCCACACACAAAAATCATGCTTTGGAAAAATATTGAAAATTTTGTCTCCCTCCCAATAAATGCCCTAATCATCTCCTCTCAACTGTATTCCAATACTAATGCACACAGTTTCAGTCATAGTTGCCATCTTAAGAAACAAAGTAAATAAAAATGCCAAAAGATAAAGATTTAAGAGACAAATTTCTCCCCAACTTGAGGGAATGCATCAAACGTAAGGCCTTTCTTAAAGGATGAAAAGGGAGTGAAAATGAAATGAGAAGAGAGAGGAAGGGAAGAGTAGAGAAGGGGAAAGAAAAGGAAGGAAAGAAGGTAGAAAGACTAGGAAGGAAGGAGGGAAGAAGAGAGGGAGAAAAACTGATATTAACTATATCATGACCTCTCCTTCCTCAAATTCTTTATAATGGGAGAAACGAGGCTATGAGTCATGTCAGTTGTCTCTACCATTCTGAAAATTTGAACAAAACTCCATGATGCATGGATTAGGCATGGCCAAGACAATGTTACATATATAGTTGAGAACAATCAAGGATACTGTTATAAATTAATTAAGCAGCATTCCATAGTGCCCACTACGTGCCAGCCATGGTGGTTATAAAGATGGAATCCCTTCAAGGAGCTTATATTCTATTGAGGGAAAACTACATTTGCACAGTTAAATATTTACAAAATATGTATTGTTGTGCAGTTTCTTTTCAGTCATGTATGACTCTTCTTGCCCCTGTTTGAGGTTTCCTTCTCTAAAATACTGGAGTTGTTTGTCATTTCCTTATCTAACTCATTTGACAGGTGAAGAAACTGAGACAAACAGGTTTAAATGATTTGCCCAGGGTCACATAGCTAATAAGTGTTTTAGGCTGGGTTTGAACTCAGAAAGATGAGTTTTCCTGACTCCAGGCCCAGCACTCTACCCATTGTACAACCTAGCTGCCCATCTAAAGATTGTGCTTTGGTTTAAAAAAAAATCAGGGGGGTTCTCTCTTCCTATAATTTTGAAACAAAGGAGAGAGTAGGAAAAGATGTTGAGTGGATTTTTGGTATAGAAGAGGAGAGAAGAGTCACTGAAAAGCAAAGGCCATTTCTTTTACTTTTCTCATATCCTAGCACACTTTTATGAGCATTTTGATGGGCTGTTTTATCAGTGTGGGTACACTTTTGATGGGGATACTAATAAGTAATTATCTGTTCAATAAATATTAAAAAATATTTACTGAACAAATAAATTATTGAATTAGCACCGCAGTTTTATTAATTTTTTCCATTCTCCCAAGAGTATCGTAATTCTTCTTGAGTCCCCACAATGGAACTTATTCTTTCATTAGTAATACAGAGTTCAGTATGTATAGATATTCTAATAACAGAGTTCAGTGGGGATAGGAATCCTAATAGCAGAATGGAACCAAGTGAAGAAAAATAAATATAAGTAACCCCAACAAACTTAACCATAGTAAAAAAAGTTCAAAAGAGGTTAAATAAAGATATTTGACCTCTATTTTTCCTCATAATAGTATCATTTCTAAATAACTACTTTCTAAAAGGGTTATAATAAATAAATGAATCAACAGTTTTATATTGAGAAATTAATGTACTAAACATAATGCCTGGCATATTGTAAGGAATACAAAGAAAAAGCAAAAACAGTACCTTGTCCTCACAGAGCTTATATTCTAATGGGAAAGATAACATCATCCATATCATTGTTCTAAATTAATTATGATGACATTTCCTTCCATTTATGTTTATCACTTTATAGCTTTCAAAATACTTTCATATACATTCACTTACCTAACTTTATAAACAATCCTGTGAGGAAACCTGGGTAAGTATCCCCACTTCCCCCTCACCCCCAAGAAACTAGAGCTTGATGAGGTTAAATGGTTTTTCCCAAAGCTATAAAATGTTTCATCGTGAGGCATGTTTAACCTGTTCTGTCATATCTTTATTTTATACATTCTGCCAGATTACAGAATATATACATTTTCAAAGAATACATCAAATTGTAAAATGGCAAAAACTTGGAGCATTGTTATTTGTCAAGCTGGATAAATATTATCTAAGAGCATCCCTATGAAACACATCAAAACAGCAGTGAAATGAATAAAATAAGCTTCTAATGGATCTAATAAAAAATTAAGGGTATCTCACGTTTCATGTTTGATCTGCAGCAATTGTTTTTCAGTACTGAGGGAGTAGAAGTCTCTGCACTGCATTTTATCCCTTAGCATTAAAATCCTCATTATAGCAGCCAGATTTAGCCTAAAAACAGCAAAATGAACTATTTAAAATATTTTTCAAGGAACTCTTAAAAACCCTTCAGGAATTCTTGTGGCTTCACAGACCATAGTTTGCAATGTTGGCCCAAGATTTAGTACTCTTTCTTTCTTGCCTCTAAAATCAGCAGTTGTTTCTTTTTTTTTTTAAGTAATCAATTAATTGATAAAAATCCATTAAGCACCTTTTACATTCCAGGCACTATGTTCTATGTCCTGCTAATTCACAGGAGCTACAAAAAGAGGCAAAAGACAGACCCTGCTCTTAAGGAGCTTACATTCAAACTGGGACAATATGCAAACAAATAGTTATAATGGAAACTATATACAGGATAAATAGGAAATAAATAACCGAGAGAGTCACTGGATTTAAGAAGCATTGGAAAAAGCTTCTTATAAAAGGTAGAATTTTGTGGTCAGCTGGGTGGCTCAGTGGATTGAGAGTCAGGCCTAGAGGTAGGAGGTTCTGGGTTCAAATGTGGTTTCAGATGCTTCCTAACTGGGTGACCCTGAGCAAGTCACTTAACCCCCATTGCCTAGTCCTTCACACTCTTCTGCCTTAGAACTAATATACAATATTGGTTCTAAGACAGAAGGTAAGGGTTTAAAAAAAAACAACTTCTGTTTTAAACTATTTCTTGGTTTATCAAAGCCTGGCTAAGAAGAAATTCCAAGTCTTTTCCTTTATACTCTTATAACATTTATTTAATGCTGTATTTGACAACATGAGTCTACTTCTGCCAGCAAGAAAATAAATGATTCTTTATTACACATGCATATCCTTTGGATTGGGCAAGATATAGTATATGTGTTTGTGGCACCTTCAATGAGGTAGCACTTTACAATGAAGAAAAATATTGAGGCAAACAGAGTTCAGTGACTTGCCCAGAGTCACACAGCTAGTAAATGTCTGAGGCCAGTTTTGAACTCATATCTTCCAGACTCCAGCACAAACACTATCCACTGACCCCGTAGCTGCCTTTTGATGGGCACTATGGATGTAAATAGAGGGTTATTTATAAAAGGAGAGCACTGGAATTGGGAAAAAGAAAATCTATATTCATACCTTAGTTCTTATACTTACTAATCATAGCAATTATCTTCAGAGAGAATGAAAGTTTGGAAGATTTGTAAAGGAAGGCATGGAAGCAGTAGGGTGGAACTGTGTGGAGTATCCATGTTTACAGAATAGAAAGAACAAGAAAAATTAGTGGAGACAGAAAATGATTCCGGTCTGAGAAGCGAGAGGACCACAATGGTATAATGCCAGAGAAGCCAAAGGAGTAAAACAGATATAAGGAGGTTAACAGTGTGAAATCTCAGAAAGATCAAAGAATGAGAAAAAGTCTTTAGATTTGTCTAGCAGAATATCATTGCTGACCGATGAGAGACTTTTCATCCAGTATTGGAAGAAAATTAGATTTCCACGGTTTGAATAAAACCCTATTACAAAACTACAGTGATCAAAATCATTTGCTACTAGTTTAAAAAATAGATAAATTAGTGGAACAAATTAAATGGAACCCATGGAAGGAAATGAACATATTAGAATGATGTTTTATAACTTCAAAGACCCCAACTTCTGGGGCAAGGACTCACTTTTCAATAAAAATTTCCAGGAAAACTAGAAAATAGTCTGATAGAAAGGTTTAGACCAACATAACATAGGGTACATTAGTATAAGTTATTTATATGTGTGTGTGTGTGTTATATCAATTCTTTTTGTAGTGGCAAAAAACTTGAAATGTTGGAGTGCCCATCAGTTGGGAAATACCTGAACAAATTGTGGCATATGAATAGAATAGAATGTATAAAAAGGCACAATATCCTACAAACCTGGGGCAACATTTATGAATTAATACAAAGAGAAGTGAGTAAAACCTGGAGACTAGTTTATACAATAATGATAACATTTAAGGGCAGCTAGGTGGCTCAGTGGATAGAGAGCCAGGACCAGATACAAGAGATCCTGAGTTCAAATTTGGTCTCAGATACATCCTGGCTGCACAAGTCACTTAATCTCCAGTGTTCAACCTTTACCATTCTTCTGCCTTAGGACCGATACATTTCTGAGCTGGAAGGTAAGGGTTGATAATAATAATAATAATAATATTGTAAAGAAAGAACAACATTGAAAGACTTAAGAATACTGATCAGTGCAGTGACTAATCACATTTCCAAATGACTGGTGATGAAATTCTCTACCCCCCCCCCCCATTCCTGACAAAAAGATGATGGACTTACAATGTAGAATGAAACATACATTTTCTGCCAAATGACAAAAAAGTCCAATATGGGGATTTATTTTGCTTAACTGTACATAGCTAATACAAGGAATTTTAGAGTGTTTTTTCCCCTTTTGGTTTAGGGAGAGAAAGGAATAATGAGAGGTTTGTGGATAAATTTACCAAAATAAAAACAAAGAATAAGAAAACAGAGCCATTGAATAATTTTTAAATGTATAAAAAGATAAGATTTTAAAGGTCAGTAGAAAAGTCAGGACAGCTTTGAAAAATAACACATTAAATTTATTACACTACAAAGATAAGTTCATTGTCCATAACACAGGTTTTTGGCTTCATGTAAATGTTCTTTTTCTGTTATATGTATGAAAATGCTCTTCTTAATTGTGTTGGTTAAATTCAGATTTTTTTAGAAGATGGAACAAAAGAGTGAGTGTACATAAAAAATAAAAATAGCCACTTTAGACCATTCTTTCTCAAAGTTGGGCAATGAAAAAGAAAAATATGATTTGGTGTTTTGAACATAAGCATTGTCAAAAAGGTTTTTAAAAGTTGGAGGTTTTTTGTTTTGTTTTTTAAGATAGGGGAGGTCTGAACACGTTTATGGGCCAGCTAGATGACTCAGTGGATAGAGAGTGCCAGGCCTGGAGTCATGAACATTTGAGTTCAAATCCAGGCTCAGACACTTACTGGCTTGTAACCTTGGGCAAATCACTTAACCCTGTTTGCCTCAGTTTCCTCATCTGTAAATTGAGCTGGAGAAGGAAGTAGCAAACCAGTGCAATATTTTTGTACAGAAAACCCCAAAAGGGGTCATGGAGAGTCAGACATAACTGACAGTTACTAAACAACAACAAAAAACATGCTTATGGTCAGAGAGGAAGGCATCAGTTGAGGAAGACACTGTATCTAGTGGGAGGAAAGGACACAATTGATAACTCAAGGAGAAGATGGGCATATGGTCCTAGATCTCAGAGGGGGTTAACCTAGAAGGGAAGATGGAAATTTTTCTCTTAAGCAGTATGAAAAGAAGAGTTAAGAAACAGTAGTGTGTAAAGATAAAGGTCAGTGTTGGAAGGTAGAAGTAAGAAGAGATAAGAAAGCTCACTCCAGATGTCCTCAATCTTCTCAGTGAAGTATAAGCCAGAGCTACCCGCTGAGAATAAGAAAAGATGGAATTGGATCCTTTCTCTGGCCTGGACTCCCTGCTGCTCTTTCCTCGTCCACTTGGGCATTTGCTGACCTCAATGTAATAAGTGAACCACAGGATATATTTTACTCATTTCACCTATTCCTTCCTTGGATTGACCTCCAATTTAAGAAGTTGCAAATGCTTGACTTAGTAAGTTGCAAATGCTTGACTTAGTATAACATTCTACAGTATAGTGATTAGATCAGTTTTATTTAGTGTCCCTATATCTATTCAGAGAAGTAAGAAAACAAAATATTTTTCTGCTATTTTCTATTATCACTCCCTGATACTTTACGAGACTATTTTCTAACTAGTGTGCCCCATATACTGTTGGCGCTATGCAATGAATTGCATCATAAAGATAACGGTACAATCTGAAACTATCCTTTACTTCCTTTTTGCAACCTGAAGGGGAAAAATATTTTATTACTACCAGTTTTTTTCCTCTAAGAGTTTAAGTTGAAATTGAAGACTATTTATTATAATAACATTTAAACTAACAATTTTCTTTGGTGAAAGAAAATGTGTACTCCCTGGTGTCTGATCAGTGTCCAACTTGATGAATTTCACAGTAGCTACTGCTGTGACTTTAACTTTGATTTTCCATTACAAAATGTATGTTAAGAGAATTAAATACCTCATGATAAGGTGGTGCAATATAATCCAGAGATAAGGTTGAAGTGTAAGCTATAATAATTCCATTTAAGACTGCAACAGTGCCAACTTCTATGCTCCTGAGCTTTAGAGAATACCATGAGACCTAAAATAAATAGTCTGTAAATTCAGTATGTTATTTTAATATTGGACTAGCTCAGAAAGTTTTTAATCAAATAGAGCTATTTAATATATATTCATGGGTAATTTTTCAGGTTGTTCTGAAGCACTACTCATTTACACATTTCTAATTTAAATTACTTTTTTCTGGAGGAAACTGATTAGAAACATTGAATCAATGATGTTCAAATTCTAGCAGTCATTCTAGACTATTTTTTTTTTTCATTTAAATAGAGAGATTGAGGATTTGAGGGCATAATTATTTTATCTGAAATTCCTTAGAGAGTCATTTTTGACTAACAACAAGCCAAAATTTTTTCTTTCCTTTAAAGTTCTACCCTGGTAAGTTACTAATTAAAGTAGGTAAGTCATAGGATTTAGAGCTGGAAGTGACCTCAGTGATCCCTTCAACCTTATTTTACAGATGAAAACTTTAGTCCCTGAGAGGTGGGATGACTTGTCCAAGGTCTCACAAGTGTAATAAATAAAAGATTTTAAAAGCTGTTCTTAGGAAAATATGATTTTCATGCCACCTGTAATAGTTCTTTGCTGTAACAGTGTTCTTAGGTTACATGTTTTGAGACTAATATTTAAATGCTTTATAATAAGGTCCTCAGCTCCTTCCTTTGGACCCCATTCAACTCTTACCCCTGCTCTATTATTAATAACTCTTCATTTTCCTGAATCTCTTTACACTCTGTCCATCTTCTTGAACTTATAAAAATCTAAATCTCCAAAAGATAGTGTTTCCCTAGCTACTGTTTCCAGGACTAGGACTCTTTCCTCATCTCTTATCCTTCATCCCTCCTCCTGCTATCCAACCAATTTGCTGGTTCAAAAAGAAGAGATAAATTCCTTGCTCCTCATTCTCACTTACATGCTGTTACTTTGCCAAATCTCATTCATTAACCTCTCTTCCTTGTTTACTTTGTCTTCATCACTCATTTCAGCCCTTGTTGTAATCCTTCACAAATCTCTAATTCATTCTCCCTCTTTTCTTAAGTTATTCAGTAACTGACTCATTCTTACTCTCACTCCAAGTCTAGCCTTCCTAATTGGTGCCTTGAGAGTACATACACATTGGCATCCCCTTGAATGCCTTGACCTTCCATTAAACTTCCAGGACCTCTGTGATCATTTCACCTCAACCAACAATAGGGATGTTAATACCTTTGGTGTTACCATAACCCATAACCCATAACTCTTATAATCCAAAATTCTGAAACTCATGTCTCAAATCACAACTTTATAGCCCTCAGTTTCTCCCCTTGTTTCAAAAAATGTTCTTTCTCTTCATCGTGACCTCCAGTTCCTCAACCTCTTTTTTTTTGTGCTTTCTTTTTCAGTCTGCCATTCCTGATTTGGCCTTCTTTCACAATCTTATCTTCTTGAACCTACCACCAAACTGAGGTTATATTATCAGCTACCCTTGTATACCATACCTCCTTGTCTCATCTCCACTTATGCTCACCAAACTCAACCCTGAGTTATGCCCATCATCTACAGTCCTATTCCTACCCATATACTGCCAAAATCCTGTGGAGAAAGTCTTGTGACTGTGCTACTTGGATCCATTACAAATTCATGATGTCAGTTGCATTATCATTGCTGTACAGCAGCCCTTTTATTTTTCCCTCGTAGCATATATTCCAAAACCTCCTTTCTCTTCTGGCCACAAACAACACTTCTCTACCCACTGCTATAAATAAGGGAAACAACTCCTATATTCCTGAAAAGGGGGTCATATACTGTAAAGTTCTTTCTTCTCTACTCTTCCCTTTCTCCCAACCTCCTCTTCATTCACTCCTTTACTAAAATCTTTGGTAAAGAGGTATTTGTGCTCTTTGATTTAGCTAACTGACCTGTTTTTATGCTTTGAGCCTGTCTCTTCCCATCTCCTGCCACTGATCATCTTTCTTTTCCTCAATTTCTTTATCCACTGACTCTTTCCCAGCCATCTACAAACATGCTCAGATACATCCTATACTTAAAAATATTGTGTTACTAACTGAGAATGTCATAGCTACTTTGTAGGGGAAAAGGAGCTAGAATCCAGTTTGCCTAGACCTATTTTTGACTAGCAAACAAACTTAACTTTTGGCTAATTTGTCAAAATCTATAACCTGATCTTTGTTAACCATTAATGATTGTAGTGGCTAGAGAGCTGACTTTAGGTCCCACCTCTAACATATTTTAGCTTTGTGACTATGCAATTCAGAGCTAAATGCAGCTTTCTAAAACTATTAAGTTGTTGCAAAGTTGCTGTTGTGTAATGATAAACGTAGTTTCCTCACTTAGGAGTTCTTATATCAATGAAATAATAATCCAGGCTCTATCTCTATCCCCAGAAATGGGGATCTTTTATCAATCCAATAATCATTTATCTGTGTCTATTATTTTCAAGACACTATATTAGGTGCTGAGGATAAAAATATGAAATTTGACATCTAAAGGAACCTGCAGCCCTCTCAGGAAGCTAACACCTGTATAGAAGACATAGTAAGTACGGAGGAAGAGTGCTTACAGAGTATTGAGAGAAATTCAATGAAGGAGAAATCTGTTCATTGGCAGTAGGACTAAAAATATTCTCTTTCTGAACAAGTACTTATTCTTGGAGATCTTTGTGAAGCAGTCCCAGAGAGGTAGCCCCAAAGGAAGATATGAGACTGAAAGACAAAAAGATTAGGGTAGAGATACCACCCAAACTATTCAATTGAGTAGAAAGTGCTGACATATAAAATAAACTCTACCTGGGGATTGGAAAAGAGATGATTTAACTCACCATAGGCTAAGATAGAGTTAAAAATAGAGAACTCTTTGATCAATATAAGAAGAAAGCATTCTATTCCCATAGCCCTCTGGTTTCCCTAATCAGAGACACTGTAGCTTGTTACTTAAGTAACAAGGATTCCAGTGTAGACTTTATAGTAAAGGCCTAGGTGTTAGAATTCTATGCAAGTTCCTTAGGGCTAGATGGCAAGAATTGTGAGTGGGAGAATTTTTAAAGCTTTTGATACATGGATTTTTAAATTAGCCTCATGAATGGTACACTATTGAAATAAATATAAAACGGGTCCATAATCCTTGAATGTATATCATACTCTTTTTGGAAAATATTTTATATTGATGATATTCTTAATTTTTTGGTATTAAGAAAGTTTTTTGTCAACAGTGTAATTTTGGAGTGGGTAATGGGAAATGATCCTTCTATAAATCAATGAAAAGTTATATATTGTGCTTTTATTGACATTAAAGTCCATAATAAGATAATCATCATCTCTACCACTGCAGTTTTCTGTTAGGTGTCAGCCTTGATAATATCATAATGCAGTTCCTTCAGACTAAGTCCCTACTGATCAAAGAATGGACTATAGATCCTATTTTACATAACCACCAATATTAGCACCAAGTATATAATCTTGATGACCCATGCAGTGCAGTTGAAGAATTAATGGATTTACTAACTGATTATTCAGCAACATTTCAACTTACTAAGTAGGGAAGGAAATTAGCCTGTTTTAATTTTGTCCATAAAATTATGCTCTCTGTTTAGCTACAGCATTTAAGTTGGTGATGACCTAGTTTACAGAATCCCATAGCAGATCTTAGACGGTATTCTTTAGTATAATAATAAGTACATTGAGAAAATTTAGTGGAAAATGACAAGGATGTTAGCACATCATCAAAGTTCACAAGATTTCTACAGGTTTAAAGTTAGGTCTTACCTTAATTTCAAAAACAGACCATGCAATTGAAGGCATTGCCTATTAACAAAATACCTTTCCCTTCTGATCTGCATAACTTACTTGACTTCATATCATGTTTAATTTTGATGTATTGATGTCTGATGATAGAAAACAATATTGCCTTAGTTCAATATGATCATTATGTTTTCAGGAATGATCAAAGAAGATGGTTCAAAGTGTGGTTAGGCAGAGGAAAATCAGTTAACAATAATCAACAAGCATTTATTAAATGCTTATTATATAGTATGCATCAGAAAGGGATTAAACAATTAAAATTTATTTATAGGAAAATCTCAATCATTGATAAAAGAGCTTATAGAATTGAAATATAGAAATTAAAGGTAAAGACAATCATTGGTTTCAACCTCTTTTTCAATCTTCCAGTAAACAAATTCAGATGATTTTTGACCTTTCTGGATATTCTACATTAAGGACTCTGAGCAAGTTGAGGAATCTTGCAAAATACTCCCATATTCAGCTAGATAATTTATTTGAGCCCAGAGTTGAGTGATCCAAAAATGAAATTCATCTAATCCTCTCCTTATGATAATGTTATCCTTAAAGGCACAACAGCAAACAGCAAACCAGTGGTAAATAAACTGAATACAATTTTACTGCCTTCTTGTTCCTCTATACATTCCCTATGTGATCGAATAATGGTGAGCAGCAGAAAGTAACAACAGTGAAGGACCAAACAGCCCATGTGAGGAATGATTGACTTTTGAAAATCAAGAGGCCTCATGATTTGGAAGTTATTCAGAGCATTTTGGTTTGGGTTTTTAACTAGAAGACTTAAGTTAAAGGGGAGATTTACTATGGTATAGTAGAAAAAAGGAAAAGCTAAATGATTAAAAAGGAAAATTTGGGAGATTAGAGGATCATTGTAAGAGGGCAGGTTTTAATGCATTAAGGAAATTTAATTTCCTAAGGCTCCAAATAAATGAATTTTAATTCAATTTATCTGTAGCCTATGTCACCCAACTGTGGATTCATGTTAACTATTGTATTTGTTGTGGAATATTTTGGAAAATAAATGTAATTCAGTTGATTCAAATTCCTGTACCAGTTTAGCTGTGTATCTCCAAATTATCTGAACTCAAATTGTTCTTTACTATCTGACCACACTAAGAGCATGCAATTTAAAAGTAAAATATTTAATTGGGATCAAAAGAATTAACTAGCATAGAAAAAATTTTCACACATTCCTAAGGTATTGGAATCTAGTCTCTACCTTTCCCTCCCACCCACCCACCCCAATTTTCTAGAACATTAAGGAGACAAGAAAATAATTGCTTCATTGAAAGAGATGACTTGTAAAACTGAGGTAGTAAAGCTGAGGTTCCAGTTTTATCCTTTAGTACCTTGAATACCTATTCATAGTATTTCTCAGTCTCTAATACCTCTACACAACCTGAATATCTCCTCTGCTTGTTCTATGGCAAGTCTCTGGGAGGTTCTCAGGATTAGGCGAGCACTTCTAGACTAATGGCTGATACCATTGGCAGACTCTCTCCACACAGCTATCATCTTCTCTAATCCCAAAATCTCCTCCACATAGACTCTGCATTTCCTGATACAATTTCCAGTCCTCACAGGCTTATGGAAAACCAAGTCCTGGAAAAACATTGTGTAGTGAATGACTTCTCTCTGGCCTGAAGAAATAATGTGAAATGTCAAACCTAAATTAACCCATTTCTCTTCAAAGAACCCCAGTTAAACAGCAAATATGCAACGAAAGTCTAAAGTACATAGAACACTATGCTAGGCACTGGAAGAGATACAAAATTTAGATGAGATATGGTCTCTTCCTTCTTAGAGATTACAGCTTAGTAATAAAGAATTTGGTAATTGTAAAAGCACAAGAATTTTAAATTGCCCAAAGCCAAAAGATTGAGAGGAAAACCACAGAATTATTTTTAATAGGAGGGAAATAGCAAAGGATACTAAAGATCTTTCTATCAAAGATCAAAAAGAGAGTTTAAGATTATTGAATGAGAGAAAAATGTCGATTCTTTGCAAAGTTTTCAGAAACTGCAAACAAAAGAAAACAAGACATTTGGAAATGAAAGAAATAAACACCTCACAGAAAATATCATGTACATTTTTTTTAATCCAAGAGACCTGAGGAGTTTTTATATTCTGTATGTAACATCTAAGTTAGTTCAAAGAAAAAAAAATCCATGTGCAGAGAGAAATGAGAAAAACTAAAGGAAAATCGGCACAGAAGAGAATCCTATTTCAAAGGGCACTGAGGGACATTTGAAAGAAACACCCAAAATGAATAGACTTGAAAGAAACCAAGCTTTGGTTCTGTTAGGACTAATTGTTGTTCTAGACAGTTTACATTTTACTTCAAATTTAATTGATAGAAACTGGATTGATTTTCATCTTGCACCCTACCTCAGTGTGGCAGAGCCAAGAGTGAAACTCTCTTTGAAATTGATGGAGACCTAATACTAGCATTAGTAGTACCATGGATATGTAGAGCAGGACAAGAAATGAGCTGTTTAATTATTTTTCAGTTTTATTTATGACTTGTTTTTACCCCATAGTCACAGGCTGTCCCTAATCCTTTGAATACATTCCAATATTCTTCTTCTCCTAGATTCCCAAGCTTCCTTCAAAGTCCAGCTCAAATGCCAACTCCTAGATGAAGCTTCTTCCTGACCCCTGAAGCCCCAACCCTCTCTGCTGCCAAAATGGTCTCGTACCTACTTCGTTGTTTGTTTTGGCAAACCTTTACCTTCTGTCTTAGAATCAATATTAAGTTTCTGTTCCAAGACAGAAGAGCAATAGGGGCTAAGTAATTGATATTAAATGATTTTCCCAGGGTCATGCAGCTAGCAAGTGTCTGAGGCCATATTTGAACCTAGGTCCTTCTGACTCCAGCCCTAACACTTTATCCATTGTGCCACCTAACTGCCCCTTCCTTTGTATATATTCTACTTTGCCCACATAATATTTTATTTCCCCAATACACTATAAGTTTCTTGATTGAAGCTAAACTTATTTATTTTTATCCTTGTATCCTAGGCACTCAGCATTGTGCCTGGCACTTAATAGTTGCTTATTACCAAATTTTGCTTGTTTATTGACGGATTTTTTTTCCAAATCCAAGATTGGTCATTGCATTTAAGTTAAATATAGTCACTTTTGATTATTGTTTTTCTTTTTGCTACTCTAGTCATTATATGTGCTGTTATTCTAGCTCTGCCTTCACTCTGCATCAGTACATACAAACCTTCCCTTGGTTCTCTGAATTCCTCATATTTTTCATTTTTATGGTATAATAATAACAATCTTTTTTCATAAATATACCACAGTTTGTTCATCCATTATCCAGAAGATGGATACATACTTTGTTTCCATTTGTTTGCTACCACAAAAAGTTAAGTGGGTTAATTTAGAAGATGTGTTAATAAATGTTTGACTTGGAAAATCAAAAACTTTGTACATAAATCTACTAAAGAAAGTTAAAAATAGAAAAAATAAACACAATTGGGACTAAAATTTCAGTCAAACCTCAACTAGATTTCCTTTCATGCTTGCTCAATTTTAATGCCAAGTTTATTTTAGCAATAATGATAATAACAATATAGCATGTACATAGTTCTTTAAAGTTTGCAGCACTCTTTGCAAACAATACCTCATTTTATCCATCCTACAGCCCTGTGAGGTAGGTGCTATTACTGTCATTTTATAGATGAGGAAATTGAGACAGAAGGTCACCCAACTGAGTGCATGTCTAAGGATGGATTTGAACTTCAGTTTTCTGTATACCAAGTCCCGTCCTCCATCTACTGTGTCACCTAGTTGCCTGGTTGCACCTATGGTCTTTGTTGTTTATTTAATGCCATAGTCTCTTTATTTACTAGATCATTTATAGCACCAACTGATTCATTTATTTTTTTGGATTGGTTTTTGTCTCCATGGCCTTTAAAGTTCTGTGCAGGGATAATGGTCAGGATGAAGGAAGATAAAGAATTAAAAAAAAAAAAAGCAAATCAAGCCATCTCATTGCACCTTATAGGGAATTTAGTGTTCCCCCACAGAAAGAAAAGCTGTGTAGATAGGGTTATATAACTAGAGAAGGTGAATGGAACTATTTTGAGTTAAGATACCCATTATTTATAGTCTATCTTTGTTTTGCTGCCTCTCGTTGGCCTCACGCAGGCCAGCACACATTTAATAGACTTTCTGCTATTCGCCCATGCTTACCCTCATCACTAAAAGTAGAAGTCCTCTCTCCTTCACTGTGACCTCAAGAGGAAATCACAGAATCACAAACTTGGAGTTGGGGGGATCTTCAAGATCATCAAGTTCAAGACTGAAACATCAGGTGCCCCCCAAAAGGCACTGAGAAAGCAAAGCTGGGATTGGAACCCAGGTCCTCTGATTCCAAATCCAGGGCCTTTCTCCTGTTTATTTTTCCTTTGAAATATATTTCGCATGCCACCTTTCCAATCCTGTCTTCCATATACAAGCTTCATCTTGTGTGCCCATTCCTGTGGCTTTTCTCTTAGTTCAGTCTCCTATCACCTCATAGCCAGATTACCAGAGTAGTAGCTTCTTCTTGGGTTATCTAATCTATCCATCACAGTGCTGATCAGTTAGTCGTACAATACTGCTTTTGCCATGTCTTTTTATCCCTGTTTTTATGGAATTTACAGAAGATACTATGCATGTGCAACAGAATGCAGTAGGAGTGTGCAGGATGATCAGGGAGGACTAGCACTAGTATAAGGCCAGTGTTCTGTGCTCTATGGTGCCACCTAGCTGCCATGGGAGGACTAGCACCTATGGCATAAGGCCAGTGTTCTATGCGCTATGGTGCCACCTAGCCGCCATGGGAGGACTAGCACCTTTGGTAATAAGGCCAGTGTTCTGTGCGCTATGGCGCCACCTAGCTGCTCAGGGAGGACTAGCACCCATAGTATAAGGCCAGTGTTCTGTACACCATGGTGCAACCTAGCTGTCCAGGGAGGACTAGCGCCTCTGGTGGGAGCCTGGTGGTGGAGCCCTTTCCAGGGCTGCTCTTTGATCTTCAGTGTCTACCTTCACCAATCCTCACCCGTGGCTTCAAGAAGCATGCTCAGCCATCATGCCCCAAGAAGACCATCTTGGCAGACAGACTGACAAGCCTCAAAATATATACGTCCCTGGTGGAAGGGGAGGATGAAAACAATTTGTTCCAACAGCTATGAAGTCAGCTGAAGCAGGTGCTGTGGAGCACTTAGAGCTCAGTCAGAGATCCAAGAAGCCAAAGTCATCCGCTGCATCCAGAGCCATTGCTGATTCCCTAACTTTGGTCCGGCCACTGGACTTCAGTGACTGAAAAAGAGAGTGAGGCCGATGACTTTGTGACCCGCTGACTCACTTCAATTCAATTCATTCACTAGTCAAGACATCAGCCCATGATATCATTGGTCTGCCTCAAAATGAAGGGCAAACAACCCCCACAGGACGCAGTGCCTGTGCAGCCTCTCTAGATTAGACCATTACAGAATTCAAGGAAGGGAAGGTGACGAAGGAGCTTTGAAGGATGCGGAGGATCTCAGAGGTTAGTCTTGGGCGGGGAGGAGTATTCTCTTTGTAGAGGGCAGACAAGAAGGTGGGAAAGCACCAGACATATACAAGAGACGGAGAACACTGTGCTTTGGCTTGTCATTACTTATGGAACAAATTTCACGCTTCTTAACCTGGCTCTTAAGGCCTCAACTGGCTTTCAAAACAATATTCTATTTCTTACAGTCCATTGAAATGGCCTCTTTGTGGTTACCCTCCTAAGAGCGCTTCTATCTCTTCATCTCTCTGCCTTTCCACTTCTCACTCCCCTGCTTCTCTGTAAGGCACTGCTGTTGTTCCGTTGTGTCTGATTCTTTTTCACCCTGTGAACCACAGCATACCAGTACTGTCCATAGGGTTTTGTTCCTGGTGAAAATACTGGAGGGGGTTGCCATTTCCTTCTCCAGTGGATTAAGACATAGATTTAGTGACTTGCTCAGGATCACACCTCTAATAAGTGTCTGAGACTGGATTTGAGCTCAAGTCCTCCTTCCTCTGGGCCAGGCACTCTGTCCACTGAGCCATCCAGCTGCCCAGATAGGTAGAAATAACAAGGAGCTTACCTATTACCCTTACCACTCAGCATGGCGCCTTACTCAAAATAGGCAATTAGTAACTACCTTGACTGGCTGACTAGCCACTCTCGATTCACTTATGTTACCATTCTTGAACAATCCATTAAGACAGGAATTTAAAGATCAAAATTGAAAAATAATATTATATGATATGTACAGAATAAATCTCTATTTTAATCATCCTAAATAGGAAAGTTCAAACCATGTTTTTATTATCTCTTGCTTAGAAATGTATAATGGTGGTAGAATGTAATCAGAGTGAATAATATTCAGACCTTAGTCCTTGAATCACTTACTATTCTTTCATATATATTTATATAAAACTTATGGCTATTCAAGATTTCTACTTTCTGTGTCAGAATATTATCTTACATTAGACCCTACAGTATATAAAGTAGTAATGTAGATTTCTTTGTTAATGGTGATTGCAAAAGCAGTTCCGAAGTCACATAACTGTAAGGAACACTGATCAAAGTCATTTAAAATCTGGCAAAGCCTCATTAATTCACATTAATAACTGGGCAATCCATTACAAATTACCAGACTTTGAACATTAGAATACATTAGAATACAAAGTATAAAAGCAGCAAAGTTGCAAAACATTTTTCTCAATTGTTTTGACAAGTGTAGTTTTGTTTTAAATATTTATAGTAATTCGTAATAATAGGGTGATATAAATGTGCTGAGGCATACTTTGTGAAAATAATGAAATCTTTATAGTCCCAAATGTTATTAAGCCATTGCCTCAGAGTAGTATGAGGCTGCAGGAATGTTTTTAAATGCTAAAAGAATCCTTTTAAAGTTCTGGCAGAAATCAGTCAATTTGTTTCTGGAAGTAGATCCTAGCTTCATCCCAAGTAATTTTATAGAGAGATTGAGGGCTCTGAATCAATTAAGCATGCAAACAGTAATTAATGTTTGTGCAGTATACTATGCTAGGTGGTGATGACACAGAGACACATAAAATAGTCCCTCCCCTCAAGGAGTTTATGTTTGTACTATCAGAGGTAGTATCTAAAGATACATGGCATGTATACAAAACAAATGCAAGGAAATTTTGTGAAGGAGGGAACTAGCAGCTGGACTGAATGGGAAGGGCTTCATATAGAAGGTGGTGTTTGAGCCAAAAATCAGTGGAAACCAGGAATTCCGAGAAACAAAGGTGAGGAAGAAGTTCACTGAAGGTCTGAAGGACTGTCTCCTGAAAGGCACATAGGCAGAAGATAAAAGAAGGCCAGTTTGGAAGGATTGTAAAGTGAAGTAATCATGTATAAAGAGACTGCAAAGGTAGGTCAGAAAGTGTTTTACATGCCAGACAAGTTTCTATTTGATCCTAGCGGTCATAGGGAACCATTGGAATTCATGAAATAGTGGTGTGGCACAGTCATGCCTGCACTTTATGAAAATCACTTTGTAGCTGTGTGGAGGACGTTGTGGTTGACCCTGCTTTGCTCCTTGGGTTCAGTGATCTATAGCATCTGGTTTCTGATTACTTTTTCTCCTGATGCTTTAGGTGTATACCTAATCCCTTTTCTCTTTGTCAGAGTCTATAGAATAGGAGGAGATCAGAAGGTGTTATCAAAGACATTGACCATTTGAGTATTCAAAAGATGTAGACCTCAGAAGCTTGCATCAAAGCCCAGGCAAAAAAACTTTCTTAGGAATACATAAAGGTTCAAACAGACACACCTGATAGGCTGAACCAGAATAAAATGTAATTGTGAAAGATTTTTAAATATAAAATAAGAATACAATAATACAACACAGTCATTTTTTAAAAAAATAATACATAAAATATAAGGAAACACAAAGTGTGTTCAGAGAAATTAATTCAGAAAAACTACCTAGTTAACCAGATTACTGACAGCCACAAGGTTCTACAAAAAAGGTTATTCCCACCTACTTTTCTTCCTTCTTCCTTTTCCTAAAACTCTAGTGTATAACAAGCCAGCCTACTCAAGCTTAGAAACCCAAATCCTTCTAATATTTCCCACGGTATGCACATTAGAACTATTGGGAATAGCTTTAGTTTTTTGACATACAAACCAATTTGCCTGCTTTGCTGATTTTGGTGACATTCTTCTATCTTCTTCCACCAAAGTTCATTCTTTTAAGATTTATTTGTAAGTATTTACAACCTGTTCCTCTGCTCTTCTCCCCCAAATAACAACCCTCTAGAGCTCACACGAATTGGGCCTGATTCTTGGGGGCCTTTTCCAAATTGAGTTGGTTCCTCTCTTTGGTTCATTATGTCCCTCTCCAGAATTTGGATCCTGCGAAACCTCTAAAATAAAGCTTAGGTATATGTTGGGTCTATATTTCTCTAAGTGTGGGTGACAGGATCTCCAACTCTTGGTGTAATAAATGTATGTTGGGTATAGAATAGCCTTTAGTTCAGCTTTTGTGAGTCATGGAATCTCAGACAAAAAAAAAATTATATACCCTATAATTCCATTAAATTGATTAGAGAGCTCATAAAATTGATTAAGATCTCCCTTGATCAACTTCTTTTACACATACATGAGTACAGGAATATGCTCTATTATTATTATTAGAAGTAAAGAAAAAGGAAAAGGACAGATCTTTAGCTACAGTTCCCCATGCCTGACTTGACATTCATGACGAACACCATCATAACATCTATCTTCCTTCTGGTTTCCAAAAACCCCAGATCACCCTTGGGCTGAGTTAGATCCATCTCATTGGTCCAGTCTCTGATCTCAAATTCGCTCTCAGTCCATAAGGAAGGTTTTTGATTACACATCAAAGTGGTCATTTTCACTCACTTTTCTACCAATTAGCTTGATAAATTTTCTTCTGCCCTGGACCAAGAAAAAGACAAAGAAATACACATGGGTAAAAATACCTCAGTTATTTACCTGGATAAAATTGCCTCGGAAACTTGAATAATCCAACTCAATTCTGAAAAATACATACAAAAGGTCTTTAGTTATAACTTAGACTTGAAGAATTGTATTGTGAGTCTCTTCCTGCAATAAGTCTTGGATCATGTCAAGAAATTGTATCCCAAAAAGTCTTAGTGCAATTTTAGATTTTAGAAGCTTAAAATTCCACTAAGACTTTTTGGGATACTATGTAATTGTACACCATTGCTTTTAATTAATATCTTAAAATAGGTCAATCAGTAAAACTGAGACTGAGTGATTTTAGCAGTAAAGATGAAGTTCTATTCAAAAAGATCTAAACTTGCCTCTATAATTCAGATTTTTGTTCTCTTGAGGAAAAACTTGAAATTTATAAACACTGATATAGTCTTAGAACTTATGCCTTTAATTATGAGATTATTAGCCTCTCCTGAGGAGACTATATGTAAGGTCAAAAAGGCTTCCTGGGTCTGCTGGGTCTAGTGCCATGTTGGCAAAACTGTGGCACAGGTGCCAGAGTGGCACGGAGACTACTCCTTTCCTCTCTCCACAGCGTCCAAGGACATTTTTTGCATGCCCCACCGCTCTGTCCAGCTACCCAATGTAAGCACTTACTCCCTCTGCTGTCTGGAGTAAATTGGGGGGGGGGGGGGTACAGGCAGCTTGAAGGGTAGTTTGGGCACTATCTCAAAAACATTTGCTAAATCTGGTTTAGTGTGACTGATCTATTGGGGAATGTTAGGAAAGTCTCAGGAGCTAACAAGGAAAACAAAAAAGAAGGATCATAAATCTGGACCTTAAAACTCTCAGTTTATAGATGAGGAAGTTTAGGCATCTAGCCTTTCATTTGGGGCATGGGCTGACCACCAGCCTATGCCACCTTGATTGACAGTCTTTGTTATCAAAAAGATAAAGAATTCTAATAAAATAAAAAAGAAGTTGACTAAGAGTGAACAATGCCACCTATCCACATCAAAAAAAAAGACAGAAATTAATGCAGCTAGCTGGCATGCTAGAAAAGCCTATTGAATTATTGCTGCATTTTGACAGGGATAAGGAAGTGAGGTAGGGAGTAGTTAAGCTTCATGAGAACCATTGCCTGAAGTGAGAGAGAGGCTTATGCCTTAGGAATAAAGACAATAAATAAATCTAGATCTCAGGATCCTTACCCTTTTCTGAGAATTTGGAAGACTCTCGTAGAAAAAAAAATTGTTAATAGGAACTATATAACTGGATAGGACATAAGAGATAATCTAATTCATACCCTTTACTTCATAAACAAGAAAACTGAAGCCCATATTGGTGTTTAATATTGTTGATGTTAATTTAAAATATATGCATGCCCATTATCTAAATTTTTATCATCACTCGGTGATTTATTGCTTCTTCCATAGAAGAGATATACAGTCTTTCTTGCTTTTCTATTTAATCTTTTTTTTTGCTTAATTCTTTATTTTTATTGATTTACCTCACCTGAATGTTCCAAAAGTAACCATTGTTTTTTCAGTGTTCATACCCACTCAGAAAGATAAACTAAATCATCAGATGTGGTATATTTGTAGCAAAGAAATAATTCAGAAAACCAAATATAGGCATCCAAAAATTGCAAATATACAAAATTCTTACATATTGATAACCTTTAAGGTCTAATTCAATTGCCACCAGATTTTTCCATGAAACCTTCTTTAATCTCCTTAACTATAAGTGATGGCATCCTCTTTGAATCTCTCATAATGTTTTATTTGTGTACCTTTTTTAGGTACCTCATTCTCCTTTATTTTGCTGCTATTTGTGTATATGTTCTGTCCTTCATTCAGGCCTCCTAGAGAACAGGAGTCATTTCTTATTTCATCTTTATACCAGAAGGGCTTTGCATAGTGCTTCTGTATATTCTAAACATTTGTTGAATTCCTTGATTAAGAGCTCAATTTTGGACTGACAACTAGTCTCCTTGAAAGTCACATCCCTTTCATTTTAGTGTGTTTTTAATGTTTTTTCTTGTCAATTTAAATGGCACCAAATTGAAGATTCTTTACTGTTCTGCTACAAATTAAAATAAACTAATTTTTGGTCAGCTTCTGCCTCCTATACAAGAAAATGAGAAGGGAAACCAACACCTCCTCCAGTCAAGCCCCATCAAGGAAAGCATGTGAATGCACCTACTTCCACAAACCTTAATTTAAAAATATGCTAATGTACCCAGTTGATAGGCTTTTTCTGATGTGATATATTGCTTTAGATCTTAACTCTGATCCTGGCTCTACCTTTTGAGCTCATTGTTGTCTTTTTGCCCACAGGTTTCACCAAGTTACATGGACAAGTTGTTTAGTCATGAGGATCATAGGATAATAAAATTTGGAGTGGAGATCATCTATTCCATTCACACTGATATTCTTTCATTCTTCCTAACTTCCTAATTCCTTGGCACCCTTAAATTCCATGATATAATTCTTCACTCTACTTCAGCTCTACATAGGGATGGTTACACACAGGATCTCACCATTACTCCTAAGTGTTCTAGTTCTTTAATTGAAAATTTTGACATTTTTTTATCTGACCATAACTTCTTATGATTCCATCTCTCCCTACCTCCTCTAAACCTATTCTTTAATTTATAGCCCCTCTACCCCTTTATTCCCTCTGCTTTCCAAGGCCTTTAGCTATATGGGACTTCACTTTCCTCACTTTCCAGTGTCAACTCTATCATTTGCTAATTTATCCCTGAATGGTCCTCTGCTCTCTAATCACATCACCCCCATCTCCTGTCACCATCATCTCTTTCCAGACTTCAGCTCTGTTATTCCTACTGTCCATGTCCTCCTCACCTACTCATAGGCTGGAGCCTAGAATAGAGCTGCAGCAAGTCACATAAACATGCTGAGTACCTTATAAATGTTATCTCACTTCAAATGGGCCCTCACTGAAGCAAGGGGATCCTTTTATTTCTCTGTAATTGATTGCCCCGTCTCTTCCCCACAGAGCTATTCCAGACTATCTATTGCCTTCTCAGACTTCTCACATATCCCCCTACTCCCAGCCACTCAACAGAGACCTTCAACTGTTACTTTATTGAGAAAAATGATGCTCCATTTGCCATAAGCTCCATTTTTGTCCTCTTTTTTCTTGACAAGCTAACCCTGTTAGTCCTAAGAAGGTTCAGGGAGAGGAGTTACATGAGAAGGGTAGCTCAAAAGAATGCCCCAGGACCAAGAAGCAAGTGTTCTGAGGAAGTAGCATCCCATGACCTGCATTGACAAACTGTAGAACTGGAGACTAGGAGGGCATGAGCAAGAGAGGGAATAGCAACATCCATGAGAGCCACAGTTCTAGACTCCAAACCTGGAACTGTGGGTATTGTGGGCATCCCTTCCTTTATTAGGGGAAGCTTGTCCCTTTTTTTCAATACTTATCTCTACTTCTTAAAGTTTTTTTTTAATTAATCTTTCTGTTCAATTGTCTTTTCTTCTATTTATCATGATAAATATAATTAACCACCACATTTCTCATCCATGTGTGTAATTGTTCAAATGCAAAAGTTAGAAGCAATATGGGAGTGCCCTGATGACTAGATTAGTAGATTTTACATCTATAGTTTATTTCTTCTGGAGGAGTTTTCTGACTGGGGGCTCAGAGCTATAGAAAGAAGATTCTTAAGGGCAGCTAAGCGGCTCAGTGGATTGAGAGTCAGGTCCAGAGACAGAAGGTCCTGGGTTCAAATGTGGCCTCAGACACTTCCTAGCTGTGTGACCCTGGGCAAGTCACTTAACCCCCATTCCCTAGCCCATATCACTCTTCTGCCTTAGAACCAATAGCCAGTATTGGTTCTAAGGTGGAAGGTAAGGGAGAAAGAAGGAAAAGAAGAAGGAAAGAGAGAGAGTTACTGATTCATTATTATAACTTCACAGAGCAGAAAGAGAAACAACATATACTGAAACCTTTCTCACTAGGTAATGAGTCAGCAGTTTGCTCAGGGGGAGACTGAATAGGAGGAAGACATTGCTATTTTTCTTCACCTTATTTCCCATAACCCAATTTGAAAACACCAGTTCTTCCAGAAGAGGCACTAAGGAAATTGCCAGGAGGGAAGAGCCAGTGGAGTCCCGCCCAAAAGGAGGTGGGACAAATACTACACCCTCCCACACACTACTACCACCACTATCATGGCACCACACAACCACAGTATTTCATTTGAATCTCTTCAGATGAAAAAGCCAAGGCCCAAAAAGCCTAAGTAATTTTCCTGAAGTCACATAAGTAGCAGAGCTGAGATTCAGAACCCAGTCTTCCAATTCCAAATCCAATGTTCTTTCCAGAACATTAGGCTGCTTCTCCAATAGCTAACTTTTTTTGTTACAGGCAAAGCCTGTACCTCAGCCAACCCATTATCAGTTGATTGGGCCCAGGCATACATGTAGTATCTCAGAATGCCTTAGCAAGCACCCTAGAGGATTCTGAGGCCCTGCTCTGTAAGACTCATCCTTGGCCAGGCCCAGCTTGTAGAATAAGACCTTTTAATGAGTATTATTGTTCACTGGAAACTGAGAAAGAGAAAGCCTTTTCTGCTTTTAAAAAAGAAAGATAACTTTTTGGCTTTTAATGAGCCATCTCTTATTCAAAACTTAAAATATCATCTTTACTTATGAGTTCTTACAGTGCTTACAACTGAATCATATTTTTCAGTTGACATTCTTATTTACATATTTCATTAACATAGCCACCCAGATGCAAAGTGAACTGCTTGTCAGGTAAAGAGAGGACTGTATGCTATGCTTAGCTGTTTTAAATAACATCCCTTTATTACCTTTTCTAAAATCTACCAGTTTGGGGCCAAAGGAATCACATGTAACTGTTGTTCCCATGTCATTGGAAAATATAATAATCTCATTAAGTAACATGCAGATAATTGGGAACAAATGCTCTTCATAAACAAAATCTTCATTTCATCATTCATATTGCTGTCTCAGTGCAGTGGTTTGAATTCAGAATTGACTAGCTTTATTTTTAGTTAGCCCAATTCTCTATGTTATAAGTGAATTTTTGAATAAGGCATTTATATACTCATTCAGCTCTTTTTTAATGTTGTTTAGTGGTGCTAATACTCCCATAATAGGATTTTGAACAGTATAAACTGATGAATAGATACATTGATTTTCAAGACTTTGCATAAATTTCAGAATCCGTTATGTATAGTCATAAAGGAATAAAATATCTCTACTCTCTCTTACCAAGGAATGTACCAGGTGATTGAAGGCATAATTTCCCCAGTAAATGACAACTATGGAAAGAAAGATCTTGCAGCTGCAAAACACCGGGTAGCGATGGTACAACTTGCGCTACAGACTTCCAACTGGATTCGAGTGGATCAATGGGAGAGTGAACAAAAGGACTGGATAGAAACAGTGAAGGTGTTGAGGTAATGATAGCATTTTTTTTTTTGTGGCTGGGATGACAAGAAAATCACAGGGAGTTCATAGAAAACTTGATTTAAAAAAAACAAACAAACCTCCCAAAAGGTGATGATTAGGCTTTTGGATAAGCTTTCTTAATCACAAATAAGGAAATGTTTACCTTTGAGAGAAACCCACAAGTTAACTGTTAAGGGTCATTTAGCTACAACAATGGAAAGATCCATATAATTTTAATTTTTGTCTTTTTTTTTTTTAGTAAACCAAAAACTACTCCTGAGAGTAGTGATTAGGTCATTGACTACCTTATCTGATATGCACAACATAAACAGTGATTTCATTTTCCCCATAGTGCACATATGCAGAACCAAATCAAAAAGAAAAAAATATGTCCCTCATATCATCTTAATAGTTAGCATTTACTTACTAAACGAGAGAAAAGAGTTGTTACAAAAAAGTCCAGAAAAACAGACCAATTTTATTCTACATCTTTTTCAACATTCAACATCCACTATATTACCAAAATCATCTTCTGGTTTATGTTTATTTAGACAGTTAAGTCCCCCCAAAAGTAGTACTTTAAGTTTTGCAAAGTACTTTGTAAATATTATTTTATTTTATCCTCATAGCTACCCTGGGAAGTAGGTATCATTCTTATCCTCATTTTGCAAATGAATCTGCATTGAGCCAGACAAAGGTTAAGTGACCAACTAGTTAAATGTCTGAGACTGGATTTGGGTCCAGGTTTTCCAAAATTACAAAGAAGCAACACCTTTTAAATGACTTATTGGATCTGTTTATTACAAAATTGGTATTTGATTCCAACATTGTTCTATCTTCTGCTTCATTTGGATTTCCAACAAAGAGAAAGCTTGGAAGATTAAAGAAGTAGGCTCATAATAACTGTCTTTAAGTATTCAATGAGCTGTCATATGCAAGAGGGAACTGGATTTGGGGGTTTTTTTTCTGGCTTTAGCATGCAGAACCTGATGTAATGAGTGGAAGTTGCAGAAAAATGCATTTAATATAAGGAAAACTATAATGCTTAAAACTGCCTTACAATGAAATGAATTGTCTCAAAAAGTAGGGAGTTCCCCGTCTCTGGAAATTCTCAAGAGGAATCTAGGTGACTTGTTAAGGATATTTAGAAGGAATCTCTTTTCAGCTTCAAGTGGGAGCAGATGATCTCTGAAGTCTCTTTCAACTCTGAGATCCTATGATTATTTATCATGTATGATCATAGGCACAACTAGTTTTTGAGTCATGTAAAAATACTGATTAACAAGTGAAATATATACCTTAAACAGAGAATCAGTTTTGCTGAATGTTGTGTCATTATATTATAGCCAATGCTATGGTGATAAAGGGGAGAAAAAAGTTGTTACATAAAAGTCCAGAAAGAATAGACCCATTTATTCAACTTTATGCCTAAATCTATATTATCAAAATCATCTTCTGGTTTATTTGTTTAAACAGTTATGCAAAAAAAAAAAGACTATATCTGAAGGTGCCAAAAGATGGCATGTGGCCTCCAGGATGCAAGGCAGTGTAGAACACTGGAAACAACCCTAATTTGAATGTTTTGTAATAAATATGGACTGAGGATTACCTGGATTCAAATCATGACTCATGTTTAATAATTGTATGTTGACAGGCAAGTCATATAAGTTATGTGAACCTCATTTTTCTACAAAATAAAGATAATACTTTAATTCCTACCACACAAGGCTGCTATGAGCTTCATATGTTAAATATTTGCCACTTTTGAAGTACTACATAGATATAACCAATGTTCACATAAGATACTCTGGCCTCAAGTAGCCCAAGCGTCAGTTCTTAGGAAACCTTGATCCTAAAGAAAAGGGATTGGTATTTTCCTCATACTCCATGGCCTATCCTATTCACCCCAGTGTGCTAGGGGAAATCTCTTAAGTAAAGCTTAGTTATGATGGCTCACATCTACCATCTTCCCAAAAGGGATTAATAGGTTGCCTTCTAGAAAAGGTACTCAGTATACAGAAAGTATAAGACAGCTATTGACTTCCCCCACCACAAAAGAGATGCTTAAAACCCAAAAGAATCATAACCACACATTGACAAATACTTAAAACATGATGAAACAGTAACCAATCCCTCCTGTTATACACCCCAAGGAGATAAAGACAGCTTTTTAGAGTGCTTCAATAGATATTTCATGTTCACTTTGGATTTCTACTGTGAAAAACTTGCCAGTCCAGATATATAGGCTGGCAAGACCCCAAACTTTAAATCTTTTGGCTTTAAAATTCTACTAGCAATTCTGTTCTTTTCTAAGAAGCTGATGTTTTTTTGGAAACCAGCTTCGTAATTCTCCAACTAACAAAGTAGACATCAAGTCTGAAAACATCCATCTCTCAGGATTGCTCTTCAACCTCCTGCTCTTAGAGAAAGATACCTAAAGCAGAGGAGACAAGCAGAGTCTTGTGGTTCATTCTTTCTTTTAGGCAAGCATATATCCTCACAGGCCTGTGATATTTTTAAGGGCAGAGAAGGGAATGGAGTTCCCTCTTTTCCTCATTTCAAGTCCAGGGAGCAGCTATGTTCCAAGCCAGGCAAAACTAAGAGAAGCAAGCAGACAGACAGAAAGAGAGAAAAAGAGAAGATGGTGAGTAATAGCAGAAGAGAGAGAGAGAGAGAGAGAGAGAGAGAGAGAGAGAGAGAGAGAGAGAGAGAGAGAGAGAGAGAGAGAGAGAGAGAGAGAGAGAGAGAGAGAGAGAGAGAGAGAGAGAGAGAGAGAGGAGAGGAGAGGAGAGGAATGGAGAAAGAAAGAGGACAGAAAGAAGAAGAGAGAAAAAGAAAGTGCAGGGAAGGAGAGAGGAGAGAAATAAAGGGAAAGAGATGGAATCCCAGTGGTTCTAAACCTCTAGTTCCCAATGTAGAAACCCCATTTACCCAATCCCTTTCTTCCATCTATCTCAAACCAAGGCCCCCATGGTCCCAATCCAGATCTGCCTGCCATTTCCACTGTACCTTCTGAAATGCCTGCTCCATAATAAACTTCTTTTGCTCTTAAACCTCTCCCTTTCTTATCACTTCCATCTTCTATCACCCAGAGACTTGATGCCATCCTGATTATGCCATTTCCTTCCACACTTTCCAGTACTGCTTGTCCTTTCAGTAATACCCCTAACTCACTTCCAGTCTCTCCTACCACTATCATGCTCCTCCTTTAAAGTTCATACTGTCTAAAATTATTATATAATCCAGGTCCTGGTGGCCATATATCTATCAACTCCTGGGACATCCTCATTCTTACCCTAGTGAGTTTAGTACCTGGCTCACTCTCTTTCTCTTCTGAACTCTTGCCATCAAAATAGGAGATGTCAATATACATATTGATACTCTCTCAAATAACTTAACTTCTGAGTTCCTTAATCTACTCAGTTCCCAGATCCTACTCTACCTGTACTACAGGCAAAGATGGTCATGCCTTTGATTATACCATCAGCCACAAATGTACCATTTCCATTTCATAAATTTCAAGATTACTTTATCTGAACCTAATCTTTTAGTCTTTCATTTTTCCCTTAGTCTTCTGACAACTAACCTTATTCTTTTTCCTCACTGTGACCTCCATTCCCTCTGTCCTTCAGTACTTTCCCAGACCATCACCCATATATTGGCTACATTCCCTTCTGTTTGCTCTCCACAATATTTAAAGAATCCCTTCATCTCTAACTCTCCTCTCTTCTCAAATCCCTAGCCCTCTTGTACTGTTATCTGTCACATGCTGCCAAAGCTTCAACCCTAGATGACTCTTACCCTTTATCTCCTTCATATGCTATTGAACAGAACTGGAAGAAATCATAAAAATCACCCTGATTAAGTCCACTACAAACTTATTTGATTTCAGTTGGACACTCACTGCAGCAAGGCAATCATTCTACTTTCTAATTAACGTTTCATAGTAACTGTTTCCAACTTTTTAATTTGTTCTCAACCTTCCCTTTCTGTTGAGAATCTTGCCTTATACTTCAATGAAAAAAAAAATTGAGGACATTAACTGAGAGTTTCCTCTTCTTCCTCCCCCTCATCTCAAATCACTCAAATATCTTCCTCTACTATCTCTTTTTTCACTGTGGTCTACAGTAAAAAGGTAGCCCTTCTCCTTAACAAGACAAACCTACAGGCAGCCTGATCTCATCCTTTTCCAGAAGACCAACTCCCCATTGTTCCCATTTTATGTCTTATCTCAAATTTCTCCTCCACCTCTACTAAATTCCTGAAGACCAATCCATGTCTCTCTCATCCTTAAAAGACACTCATTTGATCCTATTAATCCCTGATAGCTGTTGTCCCATATCTCTCCTTTTCTGAGCTAAAACCCCTGAGAAAGTTGTCTATTCTAGACAATTTTGTTTCCTCCCAATCTTTTCCAACTTTTCTACAGTCTGACTTCTGATGTCATCTCTTAAGTAAAACTTCTCTGTCTGGAGTTACCAATGAACTCTTAATTGTCAAAACTAGTGGCTTTTTATCAGTCCTCATCCTTCTTGACATCTCTGCAGCAATTTGACAGCTACTCTCCTCCTGAATATTCCTGCCTCTCTAGCTTTTCATGACATTGCTTTCTTCCTGTTTTTCCTCCTATATATGTTACCAGTCCTCTGTTTCTTTCATTGTTCCTTCATCTAATTCATACCCACCAATTATGGGTGTCTCCCATGAACCCTCTTCTAGTCTTCCTCTAGTCTAGACTCACATGATGATCTTGTCATCTTGAATAAGTTCAGTAATAATCTGTGTAAATGATTCCCAAATCCAGCCCTAATCTTTATCCTGAGCTCCAATATCTCATCACCATTTGCTTTTGGACATCTTCAACTGATTGTTCATTAGACGCCTCAAACTCAACAGGTCCAAAATATCTCATCATCTTCCTTCCAAAACCCTCCCCTCTTCCCACCTTTTGCAAAGATCACCACCATCTTCTTAGTCAACCAGACTCTCAACCCTTGTGTGTCATCCTTGACGCTCATTCAATCATATCCCATATCTCACGTATTCAATTAGTTGTCAAATCTTGTATCACCTTCATAATACTTCTAGTATGTATCCCCTTCTCTCCACTCACATGGCCACCAACACCCTATTTCAGGTATGTACTATTATAACCTTCTAATTGATCTCACTGCTGAAATCTCTTCCTACTCCAATTCATCTTCCACCAAATTTTTCCTAAAATATACATCTTTTTTTTTTAAACCTTTATCAATAATGTGTATTGGTTCCAAGGCAGAAGAGTGGTCAGGGCTAGGCAATGGGGGTTAAGTGACTTGCCCAGGGTCACACAGCTGGGAAGTATCAGAGGTCAGATTTGAACCCAGAACCTCCTGTCTCTGGACCTAGCTCTCAATCCACTGAGCCACCTAGCTGCCCCCTAAAATGTACATCTTACAACATCACTTCCAAACACTATAAATTCCACTGTAAATTCAATAAATTCCAGTGGTTCCCTATTACTTCCAGAATCAAATATATAGCCCTCTGTCATTTCAAACTCTTTGTAACTTTCTGACTTTTCCAGTCTTCTTTTTTCCTTTCCCTCCATCCGACCTAATGGCTGTCCCTCACAACTCTTCCTTTCTATACTCTGCCTTTTACTGGCTCTCTCCCATGCATGAGGTGCTCTCCCTCCTCACGTCTGCCACCTTTGGAATTCCTCCAGACTCCATCTCAAGTCTCACCTTCTGTCGCAGGCCTTTCCTGTTTTTACTGCTAGTGCCTTCTAATCCAAGATCTGTATATATCCTGAATCTACCTAGTTATTTATATATATATATATATAATATTTAGAATGTGATATATTTATATATATATAATGTGATATATATATTTAGAATGTGAGAAATCAGGTACTTTATCCTTTTTTTTTATCCACAACACTTAACACAGTATACATAAATCTTTTTCTTACAACTTTTCAGTTTCCTTATCAATAGAATCAATAGAATAAGGGAATATTAGATGATTTCTAATACGCTTTCAACCTTAACATTCTGTGGTTCTGTTTTAAAATTTGGATTGAATTCTTAGCACCATGTTCTCATTGTTCAAATCTTGGGGTCTCCAAAGTCAAGTTTTTATTTAAAGTATTAAAAAAAGTCTATAAATCTAGAAATATTTATTCAGAAGGTACTTAATTGGATTTTTTAAAGTTGGGATTAGTGCACAGCATAGATAATTTAGCTATTTAAATGATCCATGCACTTTCAGTATGCAGGCTCTGCATATTAGTGTAATGAGTTATTGACTTGCATTTGGGAGACTTTAAGGTAGAAGTGCCAGTGAAGCACAAACTTATGCCTGTAAAACTTGAAAGCTTTTTTTTTTTTTTTGGTATCCTGTTGCCAGAGGGGATTGTGGTATTTATTTGCCAAGTCCTGGTGGTAACAAACACTGCTGAATGGGATTGTAAATTGGGGATTGTAGATTTTACATGCTGTGTATCACTGAGGCCCTTGGGAAGAGAGAAACAATTGATAAATGAGAATAATTCATAGATTTCTTATTAATCATATTTTATTTTCACTTTTCAAGGAAGAAGGCCCCAGTCATTAAGGAGGAATATATACTTTACTAGCTAGTTTTTGTGCACTTTATAGGCAAGATACTTAAAGTACATTCACATCTCTTGCAATATATATATAGAAGACATGAATTAAACTTTATTATACAGTATTTTTAAAAGAAGTTCTCCATTAGTCTAAAAAAAAATCTTGTACTAAAAATTATTCAACATCACTATATAGAGATCATTTTGTAAGAATGAGTCACATAGAGCAATACGGCTATATATAAGCCCAGTTCTCCTTCTTCACTTCAAAATAACTTTCCTGTTAAAACATAAATAGTAGATATTCTTCAGATGTAACAAATATAATAATAAAAGAAATATGAACAAAAGCTAAAGAATAAAATCAATAAATGGTTGAAAAACCATTTATTAAGCCCTTAAAATATATTCAAGGACTTGTGATAAATGCTAGGAATACAAATACAAAAGGGAAACAATTCCTCCCTTTGAGATACTTCCTTTCTAACATGGAAAGATAATATGTAAAAAGAAGTGATGGCCAAGGAAGGAAATTGTGGACTAGAAAGTCACAAGGATGATAATTAATAGGGTAGCTAATTAAGATGCTTTTTCCAGGAAAAAAATGAAAGTATTGATTACTATGTCTGGAATAGAAGGTGGGAAGGAGAGGTTCTGTGGAAAGGGGAGTGGTTCAGAGCAGATAGCAAGTTAGTTATCTCAGGTAGATGGCTCACTGTGATGCAAAGCATGGCTGGAATGTGAGTTGGCTATATCAGTGGACTAGTTCAGTTTCTACTTGCTCACCAGTCAAAAAAGCTCTGTCCCAGGGCAAGAATTCAGAAGCTGAGTGGATTAATACACCCTTTAACTGGGGTGTGATTTCTAGAAGTCTAGTCATAGAAATAGAAATGTAGGTGGTGAGATATGGGGCAGCAACAGAGTAAATGACAGTATAACATAGAGTAATGATATCTAGATTATTGTTTGTCCTTCAGTTTCAAAGAGGAACAGCCATATCAATGGGTGATATCTTGATTTGTGCATGAATTGAATTTAAGTGAAGCAGAGTTACCCAAAGTCTTCATTCTCATTCTTTCTTCCAAAGTCATCAAAGTGCATTGGCCAGATAAAAGTCTGGATGATTGGTGATGGCTCTGGATGCAGTGGAAGACCTTGGTATCTTTAATGTCTGACCAAGCTCTAGGCATTCCATGGTACCTTTTCTGACTTCCTTCATGAATGTTGGAAATAAATTTTTTCCCATTTGCCCATTCTGCCATTCCCACACATTTGAGGTAGACACCCTTGTAACTCACCAATGGATTTATGACCATTTGGTTACCCTCAACCTGGGTTAGCCCATCTCCTAAAACAGTTTTGCCAGGATGTGGCTGTTATACATACTATAGTTTTTTGGAGCCACAGGTGAGAGTTGTGAGTGCCAGATGGACACCAATTATGGATGAGATATCTGGAAAAGGGATTGGCAAGTCCTCATACCAGTTGTGCTGGTCCTCCTTGAATACCCATGCATCTCAATTAGATATCAGATGTCTAGATTAGTGAGTTAATATCATGGAAACAGCTAAAATTATATTTTAGAAAAGTATGAGAGTGAGGTAACGTACCAAAAATTTGTAATTCATCTAAAGTAATCCTTAGGATAAAATTTATATCTTAAAAGGTTAGATTTTAAAATAGAAAAAGAAAGGCATTGTTAATTGGGCATGAAATTTTTTAAGTGGAAAATGAATAAATTAACCCCCCTAAAAAGATCAAGCAAAAAAGAAATTAAAAATTAAAACAAAGACTAGTGAACTGATAAGTCAAAAAAGACTTTTAAACCAACAAAATTGATAAGCCCACTAAAATTTTTAAAGTGAATATGAGACCAATTTGTGAAAATAAAAAACAAACCAAGTAAATTGATGATGAATAGAAGAAATAAGGAATATTGTCAGAAAATTCTTTACCCAAACATATCACTAAAACTGAGTTTATAAAAAAAACAGATAAATACCTATAAAAATAAATAGCTAAATTGATAAAAGTATCCCTAATATTGATATAAAATTTACATGAAATATTAAAAGCTATGGCAGCTCATCTTCTCCTACAAGAAATTCATTTAGACCAAAGTGGATTTGTCTGTCAAATATACAAGAATGATTTATCATTAGGAAAACTCTCTCTCTCTCTCTCTCTCTCTCTCTCTCTCTCTCTCTCTCTTCTCTTTCTTTCTCCATATGTGTATATGTATGTGTTTATACACATCCAAAAAAAAAACCCAATATAATTGCTATCAATAGATGCAGGAAAACCTGAAATAAAATGCAACTAATTTATGCCAAAGAACAATAGGAATGAAAGAGGCTTTTTCTTAGGGTTAACAAAGCAATTTATCTTAAATCAAGACCTCTCATTATTTGTAAAGGAAAAATATTAGAAATTATTTAATTAAGTTCAGAGGTAAAAGGAAGAATGCCCCCTCTCTCCACTGCTGGTTATTAAAGTATTAAAAATGCTAACTACAATAACAAGATAAGGAAGAAATGGGTAAAAAGATAGTTAGCCTTTTTGTGGATGACATAGAATAATAGATATAGAATCTAGCACCATCATGTTGCAGATGAAGAAACTAAAGCCCAGAGATGTAAAGGGACTTCTCTAAGTTAACATAGGTAATGTTGGCAGAGACAGGATCTGTACATGCTGGTTTACTTAGAAAGCCTTAGAAAAATCAACAAAGAAAATAACTGATACAATTAATAGATTTACCCAAGTATCAAAATATTAAATAAATTCATAAAATCATTCACATTTCTTTGTGTTGCCACAAAAGTCAGGAAAGATAGAAATGCCATTTAAAATGACAATAAAGTGCATAAAATATATATAGTAGTTATCCTACCAAGAAAGATGTATCTCTACATCTACAAAATAGTTTAGGGAAGAACTAAATAATTGGAGAGAGAATTCAGAGTTCATGACCAGGCTAGGCCAACTTAAGCAAGATGAGATTGTATAAATTAATATAGCATTATGAACAGTCAAAGACACTATTGGGAAGGCAAAAAATAATATGAAGGAATTTTATGTCAAGAATTTAAAGGAAACTGATGTCAAAAAAAAAGAATGAAGGCAACCTAAAATCATCAAAAGAATAATTATTTTTTTTAAGATTTGGTATTGATTAAAGAATCACGTAAAATAAAATTTAAAATTAAAAAAAGATTTGATACTAAGCAGAGTAGTCTTTTACATCAGTGTATATTTGGTTTTATTTTGGGGTTTTGGTTATATATGACTTTGCTCTTACAACAGTGATCAATATGGAAGTGTATTTTGTGTGACAATAAAAACAATGAAGGACAGAAAAAAAAAGAATTTATTCTAAGGGCAAAAAAATCAATAAGTAGACACAGCCAGGTAGCTCGGGAGATAGTCAAGCCTAGCTCATGGCCTCAGATACTTCCTAGTCGTGTGACCCTGAGCATGTCATTTAAGCTTAATTGCCTAGATCTTACTGCTCTTCTGCCTTTCTAGTATCAATCTAAGACAGAAGGTAAGGGTTTTAGGGGGTAAAAAAAGTCAATAAGTAGATCAGTGGAACCAATCTAATAAATAAGACCTTGAAGCATATGAGTGTTTGATATATTCAGGAAACAAACTACTTATTCTTTATTTGTAAAGAACTGATGGAAAAAACTGGAAAAGAGTTTGGTAGAAAATTTTATCCAAGATTTATGGATAAATCAAAGGCAATTTTGAATATGTAAAATTTTGTAGCTTTTGGACAAACTAAATAAATGGTACAAATAAATTCATACAAACAATTTTAATAAGAAAATTATGGATCAGAAAAAAATTGAAATTGACATCTCTGGTAAAATATATGACTAAGATTATTTTCCCAATAAATGAGTAAAGGATGTTAATAAACAATTTTCAAAGAAAAAAGTCATTATCAACTTTATAGAGAAATACAAATTAAAATTACACTTCAGTAATCCATCAATTTGGCAATTATGATAAAATATATGTAAAAGATACAGACAATTACATTCATAGTGTTCATGGAGCTATGAATTAGTCTACTCATTCTGGAAAACAATTTGGAATTATTTTTTAAATTTATTGAGCTATTCATACTCTTTGATCCAATGATCCCTTTCCTTAATTTTTAACCCAAGGAGTACGGTGGCAAAAAATAAATGACACAAAAATAAATATATCAGAATACTGAGAGTACCATTGTTTGTAGTAGCAAAAGGAGAGAAAAAAAATTATATGTCCATTTGCTGGAAATTAGTTGAACAATGTAATAGAGGCTCTTTAACTATGGTATTTTGGGTAAGAGAAAGTGCTGGAACAGTAACACTAGGAAATAAGGGTAGAGGAGAAGCTGGGATTCTCACTCCTTCCCCCTATCCCACTTCCTGTCCTTCTCTCTCAGTTGGTCTTAACAGTTCTCAGATGGTAAGTTGACAGCAGCTTTTAAAAGATTACTTACACACTATAGTATCTTCTAAAAGGGATTTATTTTAAAGAAGGAAGGTTAAGGAATTGGGAGAGGGAAGAGGAATTAGGATCTCCCTAATTTTCTATAAGTACAATATAGGAAAGTAAAGTTATTTGTCTTTAAGGGGATATTATTGATGAACTGAAAGAATCTTCAGAGCTATACTCCAATCTTTCAATGTGAAGTCAATAGCCAGGAATCCAGAGCGGTCTATCTGCCAGCTCCTTCCTCAGAGTCCAAAAGGAAAGAGATGACCAGTTTCAGGTGCTAACATTTAACTTCCTCCCTCCTGACCAGATTCTTCTTTGGAATCTTTCCTTCTCTCCTTTATTGATAGTCCTTCAAGCTTCCATCCCTTGCATCTGATTGCAAATCTCTCTGTTGTGGTAATCAGTTTCTCACAAGTGAAAATATGTATATTGGAATGTTATTATATCATAAGGAATGACAATATTGAGAATTCCTTTAAACGTGAGAAGATTTGTATGAATTCATGCAAGGAGAAAAAAGAATTTGAAAAATAGTTTACAATAATATAAATGAAGAATATGCTACAAAACAACAGAAATCAAATAAAATACAGTGATCACTCTTATTCTCAATTTCTATTAAGAAATAAACAATGAAAATGGAAATTAGTCAGAATTAGGATTTTAAACAATTTTACTTAACTCTTTTTAGAGAAGATACTTTGGGGGTTGTTTAAATACTGATTATTGTGTCCAAATAAACTTTATCAATATAAAAAAGGAAAAAGATGGATTACATAGTCGGCTCTCAGTTATTCATACAACTTGCAAATACCTCATCTCTATTTAGCTGTAGAAACAAAATGACAGGAGAACACAGTTTTAGAATTCAGTCTAAAACAGAAAGACATTTAATATAACCTTTGTGTAGCCCAGTACCCATCTAGCTCAGACTTGCTTTATATAGCTTAAGACTTAATGGGGTAAAAGAAGGAAAGTAGTCATTAAATGATCAATAAAGCAGATATTCCACTCTTAAAACAGTCAAAATTGATCACAGTAGTTGCAGTAACTTTCATGTCAACAGCAGAAGGCAAAAATGGACTATGATTAAATCTGTCATATTTTTAGCAATTTCTAGCATTATCAAAGTACATGCCTTAAACCCAGGATTTTTTCTTTTTTTAATCCAAATTTCCCTAATAACTAGCGGAGAAAAATTAATTGCCTTTTATCATTTAGGGTTAACCTCACAGCTTAACTGTACAACAGCATAAAAGTTTGTTCTTCACAGTTTGCAAAAACACTACCAATGGGGGCAGCTGGGAGCTCAGTGGATTGAGAGCCAGGCCAAGAGATGGGAGATCTTAGGTTCAAATCTGGCCTCAGGCACTTCCTAGCTGTGTGACCCTGGGCAAGTCACTTAACCCCCATTGCTTAGCCCTCACCACTCTTCTGCCTTGGAGCCAATAACAGTATTGATTCTAAGACAGAAGGTAAGGGTTTAAAAAAATTTTTTTAAATTTCCTAAATCATACTATTCTTAGCCCAGGAATAGAAGTTATTTTTTTTGGAGGGAGGTCTCCATCTTGCATCCTGTAATAGAAGCCAAAAGAGCATTTGCATCGTGACAATGAAGTGATACATCAAAGTTAATCGAGGACATTTTTGTTAACTTTTTTCTCTTAATTTTGCTACCAGTTTGCTCAGGGAAGGAAGAGAAGTAACAGAGTCTAGATCAAATTTGTTTGCCCTTTTCATTAAACTGGGTAGTGTGAAACCTGTGCCACTCTGTATATATCAGTGTCTTGAGGACATTGAAGTTCATGAAACTTTCTTGCTACTTAGGTCTTTTTTTACCACAACTGGGATGACCTTTTGAGGAACTGGGCTTTTGGGGGGGAGTGACTAGCCATCTGACATTTGGTATGGGTTCCAATAAAACAGCAATCCAATGAAGTTTCATGGAAAACTTAGTGCGTAACATTGATTATGTATGTGAGCTTTTGTTTGATTGGCGTTTCCAACAGTTTTTTCCCTTTCTCTATAGGGGGGACTTCTGGGAAGCTATGGAGATTATTGCACAGGACAGTTGCAGATTATCCTGCTCAATCAGAAAGTGAAACCCTTGACTTCTAATTCTGATTTAGTCCCTTAGATTAAGATCTAGGCTAGCACTGTGGCACCATCCTCAAAACAAAAATGGAATTTATGTGGGAAAAATACGATTGATCTAGAATGCATGATCTTTGAAAGGAGAAATTTCTATGTTTGTTTCTATAGCCCCAGCGCCTAAAACATAGTTGTTGCTTAATAAATGTTTGCCGAATTGAATGTTCTCAATTATTTATTTTGCCTAATTTCATGGACATATCCATTATGTAAAGTGGGGTTGATCTATTTTAGGAACTTCTGGGAAAGCAGAACACTCAGAACCTGACCTTAGCAATAAAACATAGGATTCCACTGAAAATGAAAACCCATATACATATGAAATACATTGCGAACAAGTTCAATGAATGCAGAAGGAGTAAAGTATCTTGGGGGCAGCTAGGTCGTGTAGTAGATAGAGCCTGGAGTCAGTAGGACCTGAGTTCAAGTTTGACTTCAGATACTGATTGCATGATTCTAGGCAAGCCCCTTAACCCTGTGTGCCTCAATTTCCTCATCTGTAAAATGAGCTGGAGAAGGAAATGGCGAATTACTCCAGTATCTCTGCCAAGAAAACTACAAATAGGGTCATGCGGAGATTGACAATGAGTGAACCACAAAAGAGTGTTTTAAGTGTTGTGAGAGATAAGTAGGTAGAAAGTTAAACAGGAAAGGCTTTCTAGAGATTTTGAATTATGAGCTAGATCTTTAAAAGAGACATCATTTAGGACAGGAAAAATTGAGCATCACTTTCTGTATGAACTGTATAAGACAAAGGACACTACTGTCACCTAGCAGCCCACCGGGGAATCTGGAAACATCAGTCAGTCAATAAACATTTATTAAACACCTACTCTGTGTTAGGCACTGTGCTTGGTGCTTAGAATACAAATATGTTTAACTGATTCTAGGGAATATCCTCCCTCTTACTCCTCACTAACTCCCTTCCACCCCAATTTTACTGCTATTATCCTTAACCTAATCCTTCTCTTCCTGAGCAGAACCTCAGAAGCCCTGCCCTCACCCCTCCCACACCCCACAGATCTCTCACCTCTTTCTCCCAATCTCCATCCAGGACCACCTGCCACTCCCAGTCACATTGGACTGACTTTTCTCCCCCAAGATTCCCTAAATAGATGAGCATAAAGAAACCCCTCATTCTTGCTGCAAATGTTGTAATGGGGGGGGGGGGTGAATATCGTATTTCTGACATTCCAGACTGAAATTCTGAACACATTTTCTCATGGATACATTGTTATTTGTGGTGATTCCGTTTATAGCATATGCTTAGTACTGTAGTTAGGTACATTTTAGACTAAAAATTTTCTGAATTTCTAGCACCCTGCAAAATAAGGGGAAATGCCTTCAAAATTCCAAGAAGCAGAGTAACAATTAAAAAAAATACAACCCATTTATCAAGTGGAAGTTGCTTGTATTTGATTTTTCTTAAATCCATAGATGCCTAGATTTTCAGTAATCCACATTTTTTGAGAGGTCTTACCTATAATCTTGTAATGGGGTATGTGTGTTTTCTTAGAGAAATAAGGAGTATTCAATGAATATTTTTAAAAGGGAAGACTTAGGACATTCTGCATCATTTTTATTTATTCCTAACAGATTTTACAATAAATGCTAAATATAATGTATTCATGAATTATTTCATTCAAAGCTGAAATGACTTTAGTCAAACGGTGATTTTAAAGTCTTAAACTAAAGTCATTGCGTTGTATATCTATGATCATTAACTCATATAGAAACTTTTTTTGTAACAAAAATACAGACACCACTACGATGAATTGCTCAAATCCTTATCCAAAAGGAAAGAGGCCACAAGCTCCATGGTGGGCACTGAAATACCTCCTGAAGATATCACAACTCCGACTCTTACAGGTTTGTCATTACTATAAATAGTACTTTTTTTTTCTTAAATGAAGAAAATACTATAGAACAAAGACTAGTAGTGTAAATTTTTGAGAAGCTAAATGAAACAATGGGTTTGAATACAGGAGCCCTGAATTTGAATCCTCTTCCTAACATGAGCCAGTCCCATGACCATGAGTAAATCATTTCACCATTCTTGGACACTTAAGTTTCCATGTCTGTAAGAGGTATAAAAAGTTTCCTCCCTACCTACAAGGTTGTCATACTGGCAGTGATACTAGATCTAGAAGCCCTTCTAATTCAGCACGCTTCTCCCCATATTATAGATCAGGTACCTGAGGGTTAGAGAAACCATATACAATATACTGAACCCCTGGTCACTTAGAATTCATAGTCTGAATTCAAATTCAGGTCTCCTGACTGTAGGCCCTGGGACCTTGCAACTTCTCACACTGAGGAGTAGAGCAGCCCCTTTGCTTTGGAATTATTGGCTTATCGAAAGAAATAGCACTTGTAGCTGTAAAATGGACAAGTCTCTTCTACACAGACTCTTAATTGTTAGAATTTTTTATTTGGAAAAGAGGGTGATAGTTGTTGCTTCAAAAATCCTGGAGTCAAAATCTTTTATTAGGAATAAAATGTTACCATGATTTTAAACAATGAAAGAATGTATTACACACTCTGAACTGGCCCTTCAAAATAAAATTTGTTAAGCAGGTGCTAAAATATTTTGAAATTCTAAACATAAATTTGAATTATGATAGTATTTAATAGATGAGCTTTTCTTGTTCCTGTTAATTCCCAGGGTTTTTACAGTATTTACATAGCATGACTTAAATCTCACGAGGTACATTTAGGGAGGCATTCTGCTAAGACAGTCCTCCCAAAAGGAAAGCGTTCCTACTTCTGACTTTTATCATCTATATAATCCTGGGTAAGACATTTAAATTTCCTTGAACTTCACTTTCTTCATCTGTGAAATGAGAGGATTGGACTAGATGGCCTCTGAGATCCCTTCTGGTTCTAGACCCTGACCTATAATCCTGTGTAAGATCCATTTTAAATATTAATTTACTGGTTCTAACCTATCTTCCTAGGCTTATTCAACATTACTCCCCTTCACATACTCTTTGAAACAGCCTAAGTGGCCTTCTCACTTTTTCTCATACATGAGATTATATCCCTTATTTCCACTCTTGTAAAGACTGGCCTCTATGCTTAGAATAATACTCCCACTTCCTCTCACCCCTTAGAGTCCCTAGAAGTCAGCTCAAAGGCAATCTTTTCCATGAGGCTTGTCTTGATTTCCCCCAATCTGCTCATTCCTCTCCCAAACAATTAACTTATATGTATATTGTGTATACATATATTATATTATACAATGTATAAATGTATACATTTATGTCTGTGTAGTGTGCCTATGGAATGGAATCTTACTGAATACAAGAACTGTTGCCATCCTGGAGGGGGAGAACCTCAGAAATAGACTTCTCGTGTGTGCCCCAAGACAAATATGCAAGCCCAGAGATTCCCTAGATATAACTCGGAATCCATGAGCACAAGTGGCTTTCAGTGGATGAAACTTCTTTTTATTAAGTGCTTAAGTCTGAATAGCTTTTCTGACAGTCTTACTGCCTCCTAGGAGAATGGGCTTTCTGAAAGAAAAAGGAAGGAAGGAAGGAAGGAAGGAAGGAAGGAAGGAAGGAAGGAAGGAAGGAAGGAAGGAAGGAAGGAAGGAAGGAAGGACAATTTATGGGGGCAGCTGGGTAGCTCAGTGGATTGAGAGCCAGGCCTAGAGATGGGAGGTCCTAGGTTCAAATCTGACCTCAGACACTTCCCAGCTGTGTGACCCTGGGCAAGTCACTTGACCCCCATTGCCTAGCCTTTACCACTCTTCTACCTTGGAACCAATACACATTATTAACTACAAGACAGAAGGTAAGGGTTTTAAAAAAAAAGAAAGAACAATTTGTCTCATTCTGCTTTTGAATTATTAGTGGTAGTAGTCTCTCGGTAGCCGAGAATGACTTTTCTTTGTGCATTTTCATCTATGGTGTATAGATGAGTGTGCACAAAGATACTTGTGCATGAAGAAGATTTAAGTGGACAAGTCGATGCACAGAGACAGTCCCACTCTCTCGGTGTTGGAAGCCTGGGTCCAGTGGCACGAAAAGTCGTTACACCTGGAGACTTCCTCAGCTGCATTGGATGGCCGTGTTGTCCTTTGTGCTCCAACACGCTCTAAGCACTCCACAGTGCTTTGCTGCGTCGCCATCTCAGCCGTTGAACCTTCTTATTGGTTTCTTCCACCTGTTCGGCTGAAGCAGTCTTCACATGTCTTCACAGTCTTCACAGTCTTTTGAATTATTATTCATAATAAAATCAGTTGATTGGATTCTTGCTCAAATGTTGATTTTTGAATTCTATAACATAAGAGAACTAGTCTGAGATCCCTTCTGGCTCTAAATCTAAAATTCTCTGATCCTAAAAGTACAAAGTAATGAGAAATATTATATAGCATTATATATAGTATATAATAGATATGCATTTAAAATCCCTACTAAATACATCAGGTATTCTATTGTTCAGCTTATTCAGGAAATACTTTTTAAGTCCCCACTACATGCAAAGTACTATTCAAGGCTCTAAACTGGATTCAACTAAAACTAAGCTGGCTTCCCTGACCTCAAACAACTTGCAGCATTATGGGAAAGAGAAGACATCTCCACATATAACTCTAATATGGGGTAGAATGTAAAATGTAATTAAAGGTACAAAATGCTCTGGTAATTCAGAGGAGGGGAATGTAGAATGATGATGAATAATAAAAGAAACATTCTTCTCTTGGTCTGCTCTCATGAAATCTCAGACTTTGGAATGGACTTCAAAGGTCGTAGAATTTAAGGCCAAAAGGGACCTTACTGATCTCTTGGTCCAGTTTAGTTTACAAAAGATGGACTTTAGAGCCAGTGAGCTAAAGTGACTTGCCCAATGTTGTCCGGGTGGTAAATGGTAGAGCTGGGATTTAGTTCATGTTGTCTGGCTACAAACCAATTACCTTGGAAATTATGAATCTCATTTCTGACATTCTTTGTCAAGTGGTCATCCTGCCTCTGCCAGTTACAGTTGATGCACTACTTTCAGAGTCAGAGGACTTGCTCTCATAGTTGGGAAGTTTTTTCTTATATTGAGCTAAAATCTACCACTTTTTAGTTTCTGCCCATTGATCCTGCTTCTGCCCTGTGGGAGCACGCAGAACAAGTCTAATCCCTCTTCCACATGAGTGTAGCATATTACTTTTCTGCTGCTTCATTTTCTCGCTGCCAGGAAAAGTATTTCTCCCATCATTTCTGTGATTTGCTGCCCTCCTTAGAATCACTTACATATTCTTGTTCATCTCTGAACTCTGCTCTACTTTAGCTTGTGAAGCTTCTATATTGATGATATCTTAAGTCCCTTCACTGTCCCCCTTGATTCTTATATATGATTCTCTAAAGTATGTGCTCACCTCTTTGGTTACTTTGCTGAATTTAGTTTCATGTACTGGATGGTATTTCCTTTCCTTTTTTATAGGAAGAAACACTTGGTCTTGTTTCATTTTAAATTGAATATGCTGTTTTCAAGTCTGAGTCGCCTTACATGAATGACTGTCACCTTTCAAATTATCTTCTTTTTCTCTGACTCTGTCTCTCTGTCTGTTTCTCTCTCACCTTTTCTCCCTCTCCCCCTCTCCCTCCCTTCCCTTCTCCCTCCTTTCTTACCTTCTTCCTTTTCCTCTCCCTCCCTCTCCATCCTTCCTTCTCTTCTTCCCTTACCTGACTTCATCTAATGGCAGCCTTGTATTTTCAAGAATCCAGCCACATCCTGTAGGCTGCTGGTGGCTGTTGCTCCTCTAGCTAACCCCTTCTCCTTCTCTGCTTGACACCACCGAGTTTTAGAATTCATTTCAGTGACCATTATTGATTTGGGCCACCAAACAAAACATCTGAAAAAAAAATGGTACAGATTCTTTGGCACAGACTGCAGATTTTTGTACTCATTTGAATTGTAGCCCAGGCAGAGGCCCACGGGCTTTAGGACCATTATCCATTGAGGATGCAGCCTTTCATTGTTGTTATTTAGTGAGCTGCCAGAGAACACTGAGGACATTATATTTGTTTCACTTTATTGCCTTTAGGACAAGTTATATTGGTCGTCTTTTTGCAACACCAGCAATTTGTTCTCTTGAGCTTGAAAAGCAGAAGCTACTCAGTCTGAAGAATTTCATAGGAAATATTTGAATTCCTTTGTTAGGATGGATGATGGTTTTTTGTAGAGTTGAAATCTGAGGCAGGCTTAGTTGCTAGAGGCAATCCATCGTTGTGTACTGCTTGCCATTGTAGAACAGGAAGGACTGTCACTGCTAACGGGAGCTTTGATGTGCTACTGGGTGCTCTTTTACCTAATAGGCAATATTTGGGACACATTCTCCTTTATTTTCATCATTAACTTAATTGAGTAATACTCCAGGCTAAACATCAGTTTCCTATTGGAAGTAAGTAGCCTTTCTTTGGTGGGAAGGGAAGAATTATGCCAGAAGAGATAAAAGTGATTTTCCTAGGATCACATGCATTAGAAGAACACTCTGCTCCCCAATGCTTGATCTACCTAGAAATTATCTGAATATTTTAAAGATTAAAGGCTAGAATCTGCACATATAATTAAAGAAGTTATAAAACACTATCTGATGGCCTGATATCAGCGGAAATAACATTAAAAGAGGACACATAAGTGTCACCACTTCACCCAGAGACTATGGAGCCCTTCTACCTGATCTGCATCCTCTTATATGTATTGTCTCATTCTATTAAAATATGAGTAGCTTGAGAGGAGGGATTGTCTAGCTTTTAAGGCCTCACTGCTCCACATTTAAATTTCCCGGGCACTATCTTCTCCTCTTAGAGCTGATGCCAGGAGCTTGTCTTTGTCTCATGTTTTTTAAATTTTATTGAAACTTCACTTTTCATCCCTCATCTTCTGTGATCACTGAAATAAGGTACTGGGCTTCCTGACTTTCTGGGTCCTTGAGCCAACTTGATTCTTTGAGTTAAGAGACCTAAGCCCACAGATTTCTAATTTGCCTAAGCCTTCCAATTTCTTATTAAATTTCTAATTATTCCTCTCCTGCATCTACTATTGCCACTATCTTTGGACAACTTAGTCTCAATATTTGATTATTTTTTCTTTCAAATATTTCTAACCCTGAGGATTCATTTCCTTTTTTTTAACCTTACTTTCCACCTTAGGATCAATATTGTGTATTGGTTCTAAGGCAAAAGAGTGGCAAAGGCTAGGCAATGGGGGTTAAGTGACTTTACCAGGGCCACCCAGTATAATGTGTGAAGGAGAGATGGGAAAAAATGCAGCAAAGGCTGGAAAAGCAAGGACTCCAGAACTGTCAATCAAGATGGATATTCTATTTAGAATGGGGACCAGGAAGGACCATTGAAAAAGAAGGAGACAAACTGAAAAACTGGGTCTCTTTGCCTTGGGACAGAAAGGAGGAAGGACAAAAGTCCTGCTCTCTGGTTTCTCTCTGCTATACTACAGTGAACTTGAGTCTTCAAAACTTGTTGACCATTTTCCCAAATCTGAACTCTATTTCCACTATCCTCCAATTTAGGAATTGATTTAAGATTAGGAAAACCCCAAAACCTCTCTCCCCTCAACTTCTTTTCCTTTCCCCTTCTTTTAAATAAAACCCTTACTTAATCTTAGAGAAGAGAAAGAGTGATTTATCTAATATACCAAAATACTCATTCTGAGATGATTTCAGTGAGACCAACAGAAGAAGAACTGGGGGTGGGGGGGGAGGAGGAAACAGAGAGGAGGGAGGAGATTGACAGATCTGATCTTGAAATGATCATCTCTCACTTAAAATAATCCCCTAATAAACCAGCTAGGAAGTATCTGAGGTCAGATTTGAACCTAGAACCTTCCATCTCAAGTCCTGGCTCTCAATCCACTGAGCCACCTAGCTACTCCCCAAGAATTCATTTTCTATAGTGTTTCTAAGGCAAAGGAAAGCACACAAATTCCCAAGATCATAGAATCATGACTCCAGAGCTGGGAGATATTTTAGCAGCTATCTAGTTCACCTCCTTCATTTTACAGATGAGGAAACTGAGGCTGAGCTAAATTAAGTGACTTGTCCAATGTCACACAAGTATAAAGCATCAGAAATGGTATTTGAATATGGGTCCCCTACAGACCCAGTGTTTTTTTACACTGTGATGTTTTCCTAACACACTAAGTAAAGATTTTTAGAATGATTAAAAAAAAAATTAATTGCTTCTACACTTAGTTTTCTGGACTAAACCTTTACTAAGACTTTCTTGGTTTAGCATATTATTCTATCATTCTGTTTTTCCTATCTCAGATTCAGGAATTAGGAAGCTTGTTATGTAAACTTCAGTCTTCTAGCACTTCCCAGGGCAGTTAACTAACCAGGTATCTGGAAATACTAATAAATAAGATAGTATTTGTTACCTCACAGTCATAAATCATACAAATTACCCCCCCAGAGTTTACAACAGATACTTCTCTTTTATAATGGCACGAGAATAAAACCTGGCAAATTTAGATCAGAGTCACAGAACCAGAAGGGGGTTTGGGCATTATCTAATCTAATTCCATCTTTTTATAGGCGAGAAGACCAAAGCTCAGAAGACATGATGTGACTTCCTAGTTAGTGGGCTCTTTCCAATATGGTTCTCATCAACACATGTTTATTGATTGCTAAGAGTCTAGTCTGAAATTATGAAAAGTATGAATTATGGACTATTTTAGCATCATTTGTATTACTCTCAAGTTGGAACTAACCAAGTAGAAGTCATGCTTTAATGGAGAGATAAAAATCATTGGTAATTAATCCATTCATGATAAATAAATGATTCTGCTAAAGGTGCTTCATAGTTTTCCCTATTAACTAAATTAAATTTCTCCCTCATGATATTTTTGCAATCCTAACACAGATGGTACAAAAGTATCCGCCAACTCAAGCTGGGTCCAAATCACTGCCCATTCTAAATTAGCAAGAATATTTTATGAGGCTTTAAAGAATATTAGTAAAGCATGTCTAGTTTTTGAATGAGGTCTCTCTCTCCACCCCACATACCCCAATATATGCAGTAGTATCTTTAAAACTGCACCTTCCTATTAGTACACTCTAGCATGACAATGTAATGAGAAGTATACTGTTCTGAGGATAGAATTACTTTATGAAAGAAGGAAAGGATGACTTTACTTTTAAAAGCAAATTTTAAAAGATAAATTTATTTTTATCATATTTATTTTTGTACTTCATAATTTTGCAAACAAGAGGAAACAAAGCTATACTGAGATAATAACAGATTACCTGGATGTTCTTCTAAGCATCCTGTGGTTAAAATGCAACAAACACATATCAATAGAACAAACTCCAGAGAATTGCCCAGATTCTTTGATCCTATTGGGATTTCATTGCATAAATTAATATTGGAAACAAATTGGCTATAATTGAGGCTGAGAAGGGTTTTTTTGTCATCATATTTCTTGTGACATAATTGAGCCTATAAATGTAAAGTATCTTTAACATTTAATAGGAAGTTATGACACAGAGTGAAACACCAGTGTTACTTTGGACCAAAACTATTTTTCTTCTATTGCAAAGGTTGACTATGACTTCCTCCCTCAAATTTTTTAGACCAGTTTTCCTGGACCTTTCTTTCACACTTATCTTGTTTTCAAAGTTATTTGTATCCTTTTCTTTTCCATCTCCCCCCATTCAGTTTTAAGGACGATGAGATCCCCAGAAATTAGCATGGTGTCCTGCCTCTGCTATAGGCTCTTAATAAACATTTGTTGGATAGAACTAAATTTACTACTGCAAAACTATAATCAGATATTCTCTCCTTTACCTTGTATATTACTTCCAAGTATTAAATGAGAAATTAACTAAATTTCCATATCATACAGCTATAGGTCTTTGTATGTTTTTTCTATTTTTTAACAACGCAAACATGAAAATATTTGAGTTCCTTCTATATTTTGATCAAAAAAATGAAATTGTCCAAATAAATACGATATCTTTAAAACAATATCTCCTGTAACTTCTCAGTGAATCTCCTTGTTTTTTCAGGTGTTCCAGAGTTAAAGCTGCTCTGTGGTGCAGATGTCCTGAAGACATTTCAAACACCCAAACTCTGGAAAGATGAACACATCCAAGAAATAGTTGAAAAGTTTGGTTTAGTATGTGTTAGCAGGGTTAACCATGACCTTCAACAATATATCTCTGAATCAACCATTTTAAGTCAGAATCAGCACAATATACATATAGTCAAGAATCCTGTACAGAGTGATTTGAGTGCCACATACATACGACAAGCCCTGTACCAAGGGCAGAGTGTGAAGTATCTGCTTCCGGACTCAGTCATTTCCTATATCAAGAACCATCACCTCTACCTGGAAGAGAGCAAATAGATATAATAAAAGGAATGGGAAGATGAAGGAAATGTAGTGGAGTGATAACACATTACATTGTCAAGTTCTCTGAATGTTCCATCTCTGTCCATAACAACCCTACACCACCAAAAAAACCCACAATTTTATTGGAACATCCTTCCTGGAGATATAGAAAACTGATTTCCTGTAGGAAAAATTACTAAGTTCTAAAGAAAAAAGTGTATTAACGAAATTACTGCATTGCAAGTTGATAAATTATGAGAAGAAAACCCTTTTGAGGTCATTATATTAAGAAGTTTATTGAAGCTTTATTCAGCATGTGAAATTTAGCTTCCACTGTTATTAATAGTTTATAAAACTAATATGGGATTTTTTTTGGTTTTGTGTTTTTTTAAGAATGGCAAAGTGTTCTTTGCTATATTATCAGTATTGTACATATTGAATTTCTTAAGTCTTTAAGCACAACATCCCATTCTTTATTGAAGATATTTGGCAGGGTGGTAATTACTTTATACACTGGACTTAGTAAGCTTTTGTTTTGGAAAGAATAGTACTAATTGAGCAATACCATAATGAGAAGTTCAGTAGTGACAAGTGTAGACTCATTGACTGTGTTCTCAGCACTTTCCTAAATGATATTGGATATTCCACAGAGAACCATTTAAGAGGAAAGCATTTCTGTTTGGTATTAATAAAAGTGAAAATTAAGCTATTTTCTAAGCAGATATTTTCACATATTTTAATGTAATAAATATTTACAATACTATTTTAGCAGAGTAATGATATTCCTGACTACAAATGCCAATGCCCCTATTTTTCAGGTTTCTTTAAAAAAATTTTTTTTGATTCACTTTGTTTTAACAGTATCTTTTGAATGTTTCATGTCTACATGTTAGCAAACATGAAAATAAAATTACATCAGAAAGTCTAATGAAATGTTATATATTTTTTCTTTTTTGAATTATTATGAATAGAGTACCTCAGGTTGCTTTTATCATCCATTGAAAGTTACCAGCTGGTGTGCCAGTGGAAGTTGAATGAGCCGAATCCCTCATAGCCAGGTACCAAAGGGACAGCAAAAAATCTTGCTCTACTTCTCTTTGTGATCAGGAATGTTTTATAATTTGAGCTGTTGGTGCTTTTATTCTCTTTTCTTTCCACAGGGGAACCTATTAACATGTATTCATTCTACTTCTGATTTGTTAAAAGACTTTCATTCAGATGGGTTTACATTTTCATACTTGCAGAGGAATTTCCAGTTCAACCAATGAGCATACATACCATGCAGAGAAAATTAACTTGTATGGTAAGCTTAGGCTAATGATTCTATATTCTTTGACATTCAAAATGCATTGTCTTGTCCTGGTTCTTCATCAAATCCACTCAGTCTTCTCATGCTACTAGTTCATTATTTCCTGAACTCACTTGCCCACCATCAAGGGTTGCTTTCCAGGGTACTGAAGCTACATTCCGTAGGACTATCCCAGCCCTTCTTGCTGTGATGGCTTGGTCAAAAAAGCTTTAAAGTTAAGCCAGAGGTTCTGGTTTTGACTGCTGGTTCTGCCATTTCCTAGCATTGTAACTATCAACAAGTCTCTTTCTCTGTCTCAGTTTCCTCTTCTATTTATAACCCTTGGTGTGAAAGGCTCCCTGCTTACTAGAAAGTCTTGGATACCTTTTAGGGATATCTCACTTTCTTCATCTTTTTTTGTTATTCAGCCATTTTCAGTAGGGTCTGACTTCATGACCTTATTTGGAGTTTTCATGGCAGAACAATATTTCTATGATTTGCCTTCTCCTTCTCCAGCTCATTTTACAGATAAGAAAACTGAGGCAAACAGGATTAAGTGAGTTGGCCAGAGTCACACAACTAGTAAGTATCTGAGGCCAGTTTTGAACTCCAGAAGATGTCTTCCTGACTCTGGCTATATACACTGTTCCACCTAACTGTAAGTGTCTAAGGCCAGATTTGAATTCAGAAAGATGAATCTTCCTGTGTCCAGGCCCAGTACCTTATCCACTGCACCACCTAGTTGTCCTTATTTGGTTCTTTGTCTCTACCCAAATGAACCGGGAACATCCAACTTGAAACTATCTCATTCACCTTGGGACAACCCTAGGAGATAGCTACTGCTGGTATTATTCTACCACTCACACTCATGAGGATTGATATAATAGTTTTATTTACAAATTAATGGGCACAGAAAGAACTTGCATTTGATTGACTAGAGAGTTCAATAGAAGCTTTCTTTTCTCAATAGATGAGCTTTTCAGCAAAGCCGTACTGCCTTGGCTATGGGACTGCAGAGAAGTGGGGTTCGTGCCTCCATGTTGTTGTTCAGGTATGCCCAACTTTCATGATGCCATTGACTATACTGCCCATGAGGTTTTCTTGGCAAAGATGTGAGAGTGCTTTGCCATTTCCTTCCCCAGTGGATTAAGGTAAACAGAGGTTGAGTGGCTTGCCCAGGGTCACACAGCAAGTTTCTCTGACTAGGCTCAGCACTCCATCCTAAGCCACCTCCGCTGCCTCTTTACTGATACTCTACTCTGAGGCTCTTTGGTCTACACTGTAGGGTTCTTACCATGTGAAATCATTAATCTCTGTGCCAGTTCATTCCTACCACATCCCCCACCCACCCCCATCCCCGTGTAAGTGGTTCTCTCTCCTTGCAAGCCCCTCCCTGTTCTTCTGTTGTTTGGGGACTTTTTACCAAGAGTCAAAGGTTTCTTAAGGGGCTGTACCATTAATAATGATCTCTGATATTTATTTAATGCTTTAAAGTTTGCAAAGAGCTTTGTATTGATTATCTCATTCACCTGAGGACAACCCTGTTGGGTAGCTATTACAGCTATTATTACCCCATTTTATCCACCCCCAGGTGCCTTGCCTCTCTGATTGGAGGCCTGGGGGGCAGAGCACTACTCTCTTTTTGATAATCCTTTATAGAGGACTCACAACCTTGCTATTAATTCCATTCTTCAGCAGCAGCTTCTTGGCTTCCACTCCTCAGATCTTGTCTCCACACAAAGTACTCCCTGTTACTTCCCGCACACCTCCATGGCTTCTAAGCTTCTTTTAATGGGCTGTCTTCTCCCATTAGATGGTAAGCTCCCTGAAGGCAGAGAGCGACTCTTTTTCTTATTTCTATCCCCAGAGCTTAGCATACTTAGTAGAAACTTATAAATATTTGCAGAGTTGAATCACATTTAAGAGGCTACATGACTTGCATATAAAGGAACAGTCATTAGGTCTTTCTGGCTCCAAATTCATCACCTTATCCACTCTGCAACATCTGTTCTCTGACATACCACTCCAATAAAAGTATGTTTTCAAAAAAGAAAACATTCGTAAAGCACTTTGCAAACCCTAAAGCATCATACATGTGCTAGCTATTACTATTACTGGGCATCTAGGTGGTACAGTGGCTAGAGTACTGGGCTGGGAATCAAGAAAACTCATCTCCCCAAATTCAAATCCAGCCTTGGATACTTAATAGCTAGGCAAATCACTCAAGTCATTTGTTGGCCTCAGTTTCCTCATCTGTAAAATGAGCTAGAGAAAGAGATGAGAAACCACTTAAGTATCTTTGCCAAGAAAGCCTTAACTGAGGTCATGAAGAATCAGACACAGCAAACAACAACTATCAACATTTCCAACTCTAGCTTACAGTGATTCATTTATCTCTTCGTTCCTCCATCTCTGAGCAATGTGCATCAGCACTGGCTCCAGGTTGAGGGGAACATAGCACTCCCTCCCAGCCCTTGTTTTCTATTTCCCCATCTTCCCTGGGAACCGCTGGGTGGCATTATTTAAATTGCCCTGGAACCACTTCTTGAAAGATCTCCAAAAGAAATAGGAGGGGCAGAATTAGCTGCTCTTATACCAAGGAAAAATGAGATGTGTAGTCCCTGGTGTATGTAAAAGGAGGATGCTTAACTAAATTATTTTTGATCATTACTAGCTCTAAATCCAAATATCCTACAATCCATGCTCCTCACTTCTCTTTCCAACAGTTCACAAACCTTATTCATCCAGCTTGTTCTAACTTACACCTTCTTTTCCTAAAGCAGCAGCATGCACTGGCCTCACATTCGTGATTTATGAGGCAGCATCATGGTAAAGATCAGGGTTTCATTCCTGCCTTGGATACCTACATCCCTTATAAGACGCTGAGCAAGTCACTTAATGTTTCAGCCTCAGTTTTCTAATTTGTGAAATAAGGATCACAATAGCCCCCACCTTACTAGGCTGTTGGGAGGATCAAATGAGATAAGTATCTCTTTGTAAACCTTGAAGCACTATAAGCTTAAATATCAGCTTATAAACTTAAACTTTACCAGGTTTTTTGGAATGCCATGAATAAATGTTAACTTATTACCTTCTCTTAGCTTGCCTTCTAATCTGTGGGTTGTGGGTCACAAAGTAAGAAACAGCCTCAGGGCACAGTGATGGCCTGAAAGATGGTCGCTATGACTAAATGGGATACCATAAAGGCTATGGGTTTAGGTTGGCATAGTCCTATGTACATGTACATGTGTATGCACTGTCACACAATTCAACCAATGTATATGATGTTATCAGGGGAAATAACATTAGAGAAGATTCATTTACAACTGTTTTGCCATTGTACCCTAAGGACCATGGGACCTTCCCACTTTGTAGCTGAAAATGTTATATGTCATCTCCCCCTTTTATCTTTTTAAATATAATTTTATTTATTTATTTTTAAATATTTTCCCATGGTTGCACAATTCATGTTCTCTCCCTCCCTTTTTCTCTTCCCCCTCCCAGAGCTGACAAGCAGCTCCACTGGGTTTTATTACTTCAACCTATTTCCATATTAATCATCTTTGTAAAAGAGTCATTCTTTAGAACCAAAACACTATATCATGTATCCATACAAACAAGTGATAAACAACATGTTTTCTTCTGGATTTCTACTCCCACAGTTCTTCCTCTGAATGTGGATAGAATCTTTCTCATAAGTCCCTCAGAATTGTCCTGGGTCATTGCATTGCTGCTAGTAACAAAATCCATTCCATTCGATTGTGCCACAGTGTTTCGGTTACTGTGTATGATGTTCTCCTGGTTCTGCTCATTTCACTCCACATCAGTTCATGGAGGTCTTTCCAGTTCATATAGAAGTCAAGCAGTTCATCATTCCTTATAGCACAATAGTATTCCATCACTATCTCCCCCTTTTAGAATGTTAATTCTTTGAGAGAAGCCTTAGAGGGTTTTTTTCTATTTGCATCTCCAATATCTAGCACAGTGTTTTGCCCATAGTAAAACCTTAATAAATGTTTTTCCCCCTTTGTTTCATGTATTCCTTGGAGGGAAAAGAACTGTACACTTTGCAAAAGTTGAACTTCTTAATGAAGGGGCAGCAGTAGAGATTATGAAATAAAAGATCTTAAGGTTACTGATGTAAATAAAAACCGATGACATTGTAGAAGTCATCATGTCATTGGCACTATTCTTTGAACTAATGTTAAGGCAACATCAATAAATCCTCAATTCTGAGCACTCACCATGATTTTAGTCTCCTCCTTCAGTGATAGGTAATACCTGGAGCTAGTTTTCTCTTTCATGTAAACTGTGGCTGCGTGTAAGAGCCGAGGCGGCATATTTATTGTACCATCCAGCAAGGCAGAGAATCTTACATAAGGCAAATTCTCTTTGGCTTTTATTAAAAGGTGTTTATTACAAGAAGTACATGAAAGAACCTAGTGTATCCCTTCACTTATGCCTATAGACAGGTTACTTAACAAAGCCCCAGTTTAACTAGAAATCCATTGAAGAACAAACCAACAAACCTTTAAGTGCTTCTTCTGGGAGTTGAGGGTAGATACATAGATCCTTGCCCTCAATACAGTCTATTTAGGAGACAAAACAGATAAGTGACTGACCTCTAAGAGTTCAGTTTTCTACTGAATGAGAAATATTTATATACAGAATTATTTACAGAATCAATATGTGTATGTGGCACATAGTGGGTTTGTAAGAACAGATGAGGTGACTCAGAAAGGCCCTCATAAAAAAAGATTCTTAAGCTGATTTCTGTGTATATTTTGTGGCAAGCTTTAGGAGGCTAACTAGTTCCCTTTGTAACCTTTATGATTATAAGTATTTCATTAGCTGACAGCCCACTCTTCTCACTCTGCAACCCTCTTTTTGACTCATTCCTTTTATTAATGTGATTCTAAGGCAATCAAGACATATGTTCTGATATTTCCTCAGAAATCAAAGAAATAACCTCTCTCCTCAGAAATCAGAGAAAGTCTTTTTCCCATAAGCTTTTTCTCCTATTTCTCAGACATCCTAATCTCATAGGTTTCAGTAAACATCAATTTTATATGTTAATGACTTATGCTAATTAACTGTCAAAAAACCTCTAAAACACACTGTTGAACATCTAAAGGGGGTCTTTGCTACAGACTGGGCATGGTAAGCCCTCCAGCTTTAACTGACCACAATTAAAGTTTCAATTGGCAGCTCAGAATGATGGCCCAGAGATTTCTTTATTTCTAACATTTACTAGCTATACGACGTGATAGCAGGGTAATAAAAAATATAAAGATGTATTTAAATATTTCAGCAGCATAATCACAATAACAAAAATAATAATTAGATTCACCTATGACCATCAACTGTAATTACAGGCTTTTACTTCAACTCTGTAAACAGTCTAAATATTCAGCTCTCTCAGGAAATCTTCAGGGAAATTTTCTCTACAACATATGTTAAAATCAGTTCTTTCTGAATATACCACTTTAGTCCTACTCAAATATAACAATTAACTCTTTTCTCTCAGGAATGAATTTCTCTTAGTCCTTTCTTTCAATCCCTAACACAGTCTGTCTCCAGCCAAGACCAGTAAGAGTCAGCAGAAGACAGTTAAATTATGTAAAAAATATTATTATTTAAATTGCAAAGTTTAAATTCCTTTTAAGAAGAATTTTAGGTAAAGAAAGATGATACCTCTCTGAATCTAGAAACCGAACTGTTGGAGAAGACACCATGAAGAAGCCTCCAGACCACAAGCAGCACAAGAAGATCAAGAATGAACTTTGGGTGGGGTTGATTAAACATTTATTTGTATGTATACTTTCATGCCAAGGGGTTTGCCCCCAACTGGTTTTTTGTCAATGAGTCCAACAATTATTGGTTTTGTTCTTTTTTTTTCCTTATCCTCAAATTATTGTTATCTTTAAATTGATTATGTTTTCATGATCCTTTGGGGAAGTCCTTCCCAAATGATCACACAGAGAAATGTAAAAATAGAGATTTGAACCCCAGACTCCGATCCCCAGAAGTCCTTGGCCACTTCCCAGAATGCTTTGTAATCTCACTAAGATCCTTACCTGGGCAAGATCAAAAATTTCTATTTAAACTGGTTGTAAAGCCTACCAGCGCTCTTCCTGTTTCCGCTTCCAAGCAAATGCATCTCCTATGATGTAGGTGAGGTTGAATGGGCCTCTTGGCCCACCTAGTCACGTGCTTTCTTACTTGCATTTTCTTTAAATTCTTAACCTTTAATAAACATTATAAAAATATAATACTTCTAGCAGAGAGAAACTAATTTTAATCTTAACAGTTTGGTGTAACCACTTCAGGAAAACAAAATACTTCAATCTTCTGATTCTTTATTAAATTCAGCCTTTAATAGCTAGTGCCTAGTTTGTTTGTTTTTTAAGCCACATTTCTCTGGCCAAGGTTTTTTACTCTCGCAAAGCTGCTGCTCGTTCCAGCCATTAGATAGCTCACCAGCTCCTGGCCTGGCCCTTCCCTGCCTGCCTGCAGCTATCCACTTCGGACTTTCTTGAGCACTCTGTTCTCACCTGGTGCCCGCTCTCCCGGCCCTGCCTGCCTGTGTTCCTGCCTGCAGCCATCCGCTCCAGACCTGTTTGCTGTTTTGCCACTCACCAGATCTCACTCACCTGCTGCCCTGCTGCCTGCAATCCCAACCCAGATGAACCTCCCAGCCCAGCAATCCTGACTCAAGCCCAGGACTCATTTCTACCAGCTGGTAAAGATGGGGAGGTCATTTTCCCTTAGCCTCCACATGGACTGGGGGCAAGGGATTGTAGGAGGGGAGAAAGAAGAAGGAAAGAAAAAAGACTTTCCCAAACAGGAACTTACAAGCAATGGGCTATTTAAAAGGATATCTTTTTTTTAAGCATATTTTTTTATCTATTTAAAAGGATTCTTTCATTTACATGTAATCATGTGATCCAGGGGCAAACTTCAGCTCCCTTTTTAGCTGACTTTGAAATTCCTAAAATCCACTCTTACTATGGGGAGGAAACTCAGCGGCTCAATGAATTGAGAGCCAGGCCTAGAGACGGGAGATCCTGGATTAAAATCTGGCCTCAGATACTTCCAAGCTGTGTGGCCCTGGATAGGTCGCTTAAACCCCATTGTTTAACCATTCTCCTGCCTTCTGACAATAGGCATCTAAATGGATAAAAAAAAAACCCAAGGAACCTTAAAGAGATTGGAGGTTATATTTTAAGGCATTTTCAGACTCCAATGTTTTATAAAAATCTCTGTATTCTATTGAATTTTACTGTTTGCTTTGTTTAAGATTTAACTTTGTGATTTTAAGTTCATATATTACTGCATTCTGTATTATTCTGTTATACTGTTCATTTTAATGTACTGAGTTTTAACTACTGTTATATTCTGTTGCATTTACCCTATAACCATACTGAATGAACAAACATTGAGTAAGTTCATATAAAAAACAGCTTTTTTATTTTTGACTTTGTTAATTGTCACATAGAGGATAGATGGACTTCATCAGAACTGGTTACAATTGTATAACAACCTTTGGAAAATTTAATGGGCCAAATATCTCAATTGATTTTAAGGGTTTTTTTAGACATGATTTTTAGAATTTCCTTAACAATCTCTGATCATTTTTGCCTGCCCCTACCATGAGGTAAGGCCCATTCTAGTAGCTGAAGTGAAATACAATTTAAACTCCAACCTTCCTGCATATGAATGGAAGTTGAGCAGTTAATCTCAGGGCATTTGTACCCCCCAAAAGCCTGCAAAAAAAGGAGTATCTCTCATTTATAACTCTTCAGCTCACTACTTTACTTCCACCAGAATGATATCTAGATTTCTTGATGATGTTCTAAACCCAAAATGAGTTTTACTTTGTTTAAAAATATGTTTATTACCAAGGTTGAAAGATTTGCTACGTTTGTAAAAACTTGTGACAAATATCCATCGATTCATAGGCTTTTTAAAAATGCCATACAGCAACTTATATGTGAAATATGATAGTGTGTTTGTTTGCTATTGTAATTAATTGAGCTATTGAGAATTTTGGGGATATTGATAACCTACATATTTGTAATACTGTTCTTTACAAATGGAAACCGTTACCTTGTAACATTCATTTGCTCATACTCACAGTGGATCATGGCCAGATATGAAGAGGAAATGGATCTCATTTTTGGTGAGAAAGCCTTGTATTCTACATTTTTAGCTGGCACAGAGTGTCAATGATTATAAGCTATATTTTTGAATTTTTTAAACTCTTATTATATTTTTCTTGCATGTGTAATATACTATTTCAGTTTTTTTTCTCTCCTTTTTTATATTTGAAGCACATGTCACCAGCATTAAGATTTTCTTTAACTTTTTTGATTTTGCAGTAATATAAGTTTAAAATACATTTGCTAATGCATGCCCCAAAAGCTTGAGACTATAAAAATGATGCCACTAATTATTTTAAAAAATTATGGGACTTTGCTTAATAATTCTGTGATTCCAGATCAAGATATACACAAAAGAGCCATTGCACAGGGCCAAAGATAAGCCAATCCAGGATGGATTGGTGCACTTCTAGGCCAATATAAGGGTCTTGAACCTAGTGTGAAGACTTGAGGTTACTATGTTTAACATTTGTTACAACATAGGCTTTCCTTGTGTCCACACTCACTCTGAAAATACAGACAAGTATCCCAAACCTTGGCCTGTAGTTGGCTCCTATAATCTGGTCCCTTTTTCTGTCTTTCATAGTGTAGTACCTTTCTGTAGTCCTGACGACTGACTGGGTAAATGCATCATTGCTTAGATCATTTTAATTGGGCCCTGATTCAAGGACCTGTTATAGATTTATTTTTCCTTTACTTAGAATTTTTACACATAAGACTTTGATATTCTATATTTTCATCCAGAAATTTTCTTTTTCTTTTGGATTTTTCTGATGCCTTTTTAAATTTCTCTTGCCAATTGATTCATATACCTCAGCCATGCATCCCTAAGTGACCCTGTATTTTTTCAATCACCCTCAACCATACTGTTAAGGTTAAAATTTGGGTCAAACTGTGGCAGGTAAATATTAGTTTCTCTCTGGTAGAAGTATTATATTTTATGAGGTTTATTAAAGGTTAAGAATTTAAAGAAAATACAAGTAAGAAAGCACGTGCCTAGGTGGGCCAAGAGGCCCATTCAACCTCACCTACATCATGGGAGACACGTCTGCTTGGAAGCGGAAACAGGAAGAGTGCCGGTAGGCTTTACAACCAGTTTAAATAGAAATTTTTGATCTTGCCCAGGTGAGGATCTCAGTGAGATTACAAAGCACTCTGGGAAGTGGCCAAGGACTTCTGGGGATTGGAGTCCGGGGTACAAATCTTCATTTTTATAATTGCCAATCCCAAGATTCTACTCTGTCTCAGAGATACAGTAACAGTATCCCTAGCCCTTGAGGGGAATGGGGCTTATTGAGGTTTAGGGCACATTTCTATATGTTTATATTATCTCTCCCAATAGAATATAAGCTCCTTAAGGGCAGTGACTATTTCATTTTTATCTTTGTTTCCTCAATGCTTACACACATAGTAGATACTTATTAAGTATATATTAATTGTTACTGCTCATTATAATCTTTTACTATATTACATAATTATATATATAATATACATAAATAAATTACATAATAATTTACTATAGTACATTTATATTCTCTGTCCCCTAACTAGACTGTAAACTCCTTAATAGAGTAGTACACCCCACTTTCGTGATTTATATAAATTGTTATTATTGATCTTTGCAGATATTACTTTAATACATGCTTCATTTTTATGGGGTTCCATGATACGTTCCATATGACAACTTCTCTGTTCCTAGATGCAGATCACCACCACCTTTCTATCTTAGTAGAAATTTCATTAAGTTGCCATAAGCATAAACAACTTCTCTCCAGGTGCCCAAAATGCTTATGATGAGCTTCTCCTCATTTAACATGTCTAATTCTCAGACAGCCAACATACTTGCTATTATTGAACTCTCTCCAGCTTGGTAGACTTGCCCCAATTTACCTTCAAGAACTCAAAATTGCATTCAATTTGGTTCCCAAGGTAATTTAACACATTTTGTGATATATCACAAAAACATCACTTTGTAATCCTTTTTTTCTCTTACTAAAATTTAAAATTCACAATTTTCTTTCAAATATTAAGTAGTTGTACATTCTAATTTCTTTTCATTAATTCATATGAAGATAGATATGTATTTGTACCTATATGTAATATTATGGGACAAATAAATACAATTATGCTTTCAATATATTATATGGACATTGACAAAAAACTGGATTTTAACATTTCTTTCCATCCTATCTAGTTCTCCTTTTGTATTTCATTAGCAGGGGTGCATTTTTTTTAATTTTATAATAACTGAATGATAGTTAATTTTTTCTCCTGGGTAAATATGCTTTTTATTGCATTTACATATATGTGTGTATATGCAATAGAATTTCTATTCTTAAATAATGGTTTGTGTGTCATAGCATACTTTGTCCAAATATTATACACTTTGTATTCTAGCCTAGGGAAACAAATTTTTCATTTTTATCATCCTCTATGTCACTCGGGATAGGAAGATATGAAATTGCCTTTTAAACCTACAGTGTGTTCCATACTGGCAAGGTAAGTTCAGTAATTGGGTTAATATATGAATATGAATTTTTTCATCACTGTACTCTCACTTATTATTGTATCAGTGTTTTGGTCCTCACTTTTTGCATGGATTTGCTTGCACTTGGTTCAGATTCTATATGTGTTTTTTTTAATTAACATCTTATGTGCCTATATATCTTAATCAAATCAGCATATAAGAAGCTTATTTTTTATGTATACACATCATATACATACAAATACGTATTGCATATATGTATTGCTGTAGCTCAAACAAAATAATCACCTGGGAGTCTATGATGATAAAAAGAATGCTTCCTCCTTGTTATTTTTGCTCTACATATTACAAATATTATACTGTTTACAAAAAACACAGAGTAGGAAACATAAATCCCCAGTCTATCTGGTGAAATGCAGTTTTCTGCTTTAATTTATTTCTATGTGGAAATGAGAGATGTTAAATAGCCAGATTCTCTAGCCAGGTTTGTTTTCATTGTTTACTTAACTTTGACTTTCTCCAGATAGATAATTAAGGCCTCAATTCATGGATTGTCAATTCTCATGGCCACTCCGGACTAATCTCCACCCATCTAGGCATTTTGCTTTGTCCCCACCTAAAAAGAAAAAAAGAAAGAAAAAACCTTACTCCATCTGCCCAAGATCTTAATAATTCACTGCCGTTTCATGTAAAAGTATAGTTTACTATACAACAAATGTACATCCTTAAAATATTTTTCTGTAAATGCATAGCATATAAAAACCAGAAGTGAAACAAATGAAGGGTGACTGATGAATTACAAATGAATTCTTCACTCAACAATTGAATTCCTTTAAATAGCAAGCACACCTAGTGAGCAAAATATTTTCCTTTGTACAAAATTTAAGTTATATACAACTTTCCAGGATCATATCATTCACATATGCAAAGTATGCTTGTATTGCCTTAATATTTGCCAAAGCAAAACTAAAGTATACAATTAATTTGTCTTAGACATAATTTACAGAAATTATTTCCTTAATAGGAAAATAAAATTAATTGCATTTAGGAATGAAGTTCTTCTACTATTAATGTCTAATAATAAATAATAACACATTTTATAGCACATTAATCCTTATAAGACATTATTTCTTTTTAATTTCACAATAGCTCTGTGAAGTAAGGACTATATATTTCTTCCATTATTTAGATACAATTGACCCTCCATTAGAAAATGCCTATTATGTTGTTTTTTCTCCTATTTTTTTTTGCATGTGTGAGTGCTTACAAAATTGGAAATTAAGGGAAGAGTCTACTTACAATCCATATTACATTAGCAGAAATTGTTAACATGGAAAAGGATAGTAAAGAAAGCCTTTGGAAATAGAAGGGGTTAGGGGAAGAATTATGGAAGAAGTAAAGGAAAAATAAGAATCTAGATAAAAAACGAATGAATAAGAAGGTTAAAGGAACTCTTAGCTCTGTACCTTATACCTAGTTTATATGCCAATAATAAATATATAGTATTAGTTTAGTTGAATATAGTAATTTTGGGGTTATATAGTGAGTATAGGAATAGAGTAGGGAAACCACTCAGAAGCAACCTCTGTGGAAAGATTTGTAGATCTGGGAAAGTGTAAATATTTATTATTAGAGTAAGATATTTCCAAATCCCTTTAACCTGTCCTTATTCTATTAAATACTTGTTATTTATAACATAGGGTTCTGTGTGTGTATCTCATCTCAGGGTCTGGCTCTGCCTGCACTGGGCTTGGGTAGCCTTCCCAAACCAGGTTACTCTTCTGATACTGGCCTAAATTAACATCCAATCCCATCCCCCAAACCCAATCATTATTTCACCTGTCACCTGATGCCAACACATTTACACAAATAAGATTAATGCATCTAAGATGAAAAGAAAAACAATCTATTGGAAAAAGTTTTTGCATCAGGTTTCTCAGACAAAAGTTTGGTCTTCTAGCTATATAGATAACTTAACAAAAATACATAAGAACAAAATCTGTTTACCAATAAATAATTGGTTAAAGAATATGAACAAACAGTTCTCAAAAGAATTGCAAACTATTAACAATCATATGAAAAAATACTTCAAATCTCTCATAATAAGAAAAGTGCAAATCAATATGACCCTATAATTTCACATCACACTCAAAAATTGTCAAAGATAACAAAATATGGGAATCATTTTGGAGGGGTTGCGAAAAGAGGGACACTAATAAATTATTGGTATAGTTGGTGCAACCATTTAGGAAAGCAATTTGGGATTAGAGGAAGAATGACTAAAATACCTTTTGACTTTGAGATTCCAGAGTTATAAAGCAACTATGCCCTCCTCATGATGGAGAGTCAGAAGGATACAAGGAAAAAAATTTTATGAGCACAGTGAATATTTTACTATTTGATTCTCTTCATTGTTAATTGCATCATTTCTTCTCATCTGCTAGATTTGAATATCTCAATTGCTAGATATAAACCCCTAAGAAAAAAGGTCAATGATAAGAAGAAAGGCTCCACATACATCAGAATATTTATAGCAGCATTATTTGTGGTAACAAAGAACTAGAAAAATGAAAAAAGTGCATTTGTAAAGCATAAGATACTTCATAAGCAAAACTTAAAAGATACCTTATTAGATTGTGTTTTTAAAATGCACATGTGAAGTAATGGGTAAAGAGAGAATAATTTAGCATTATGTGATATAGACAATTACACAATCAGATATCATAATAATTATAATAAGATGCTATTTATGTAGAACTTAAAAACAGTGACAAAATACTAAATTATGATTCTTATTTAGGGAGTAACAACCCACACTGGAAAATTCGAAGTAGATGAAGAAAACATATTACTTTTTAGTCATATTTATGAAATGATCAAAAAAAAAGACAATATGGGGTAGATGGGATGATGTTAACTGACAGTAGAGAAATGGAAGAGCAGCTCAATTATAATCTTGCTTCTCTTTTCTCTTTTCATTTTCTGTTCACATCTTTAATTTTTTTCTTTCTTTTTAGTTCCTTGTACATACCATATGAGTATCTTCAAGCAATCCCTGTTTTTCCTCCTCACCAAAATTGTCTATGTTATCTGTTCAAGATATATGTACTGATGAACCAACTCTCTAGGTGGCCCACTTAACTGTATATTATTTCTTCATTTATTTGCTTTTTCCAGTTTGAAATCAAAATGATCTATCTGCCAAGGAAAGATAAGGACAACCAAGAGGGCGTGTATGTGTGTGTGTCTGACTGGCTCTGTCTGTGTCTGTCTATTTCTGTGAAGTTTTCCTACCAACCACAAGGCGTGAAAATGTCCTTCAAACAATGTGATGGAACTATAGGGCTACTAAAACCACATAATGAACTTCTAGTGATTAGCAGAAAAGATTGTATGCTTTTGGAGTCTGCATTAAGGGGGAGAAAAAGCAAGCTGACCCTACTTTCAAAGTGAGCACTGTTAGTTGAGAATAGAGCTAGTTGTGTACTGGTCACCCTAGTTTTGCTTCTTCAGAACCAAGGTGGCTACTGCTGATCCTTGGGCATAGGTTCCAGTTTGGTCCAGAAATGCATAGCAAGACCCTAAGCCAGAGACTTGAAAAAATGGAAACTACAGTCCAACACTGGAAGCAACTCAATCATGGTCAAACTGAGTTAAGTTACAGAGAAAGAGAGATGGGGGGTGGGGGGGAGAAGATAAATATATTTCTGGTTGTGGTGGGAGAGTATGAACAGCATAGTTGGGGGAGGGGGGGTCTGGAAAGGTCTCTTCTAGGCAATGGTAATTAAGCTGAATCTCAAATGTAGCTAAGATTTCCAAGAGTCAGAGATAATGAGGGGCAAAATTCCAGGTTGGAGGTGAGGTGGGTTGGGCAGCAAATGTAAAATCACAAAAGTGGGAATGGAAATGGTGCATAGGCCAGTTCAGCTGGAATGTAGAACACTTGAAAGGGAGTAATTTGAAATTGGTATAGAAAAAGAGACTGAAACTTGATTATGATGGACTATGACCAATAAAAAGAGTTTGCATTTTATCCTGGAGGCCAGGAAGGTCCTTGATCAGAAGAATTACATGATCAAATCCATGCTTTAGGAATATCAATTTGGCAACTTATGTGGTGGTTAGATTGGAGAAGGTAGAAAATGGAGCCTGGAAGACAGATTTAAAACTCTCACTAGATCTTACTTTCTCTACCAGCTATTCTCTTGTGTATCTCCTACCTTTATCATCCAAATTCCTTGACAAAGTCATTTACATTCAATGCCCTCATTTCCTTTCCTCTTGCTCATTTCTAAACATTCAGCAGTGTGACTCCTGACCTCATCACTCAACTGCAAAGGCTCCCTCCCATGTGATCTCCTAATTGACAAATTTAATCATCTTTTCTCAGTCTTCAACTTCTTGACAACTTCTTGACAACTTTTGACACCATTGACCACCTTCATTTCTAGACTGCACAATTCTAAGGTTCTGCACCACTATTCTTTCTTATTTTCCCCCTGTCTGTCTGCTCCTTTTCATGATCATCATCCATATGCCTTTCCTGGGCCTTCTCTTTTCTGTTTCTTTTACTGAAGATAACACTTTAATAAGTCATTCAGTAGGCATTTTTTAAGAACCAACTATGTCTGGGCACTTGGGATGCAAAGAAAGTCACGAACTATTAAAAAAAAAGTCTTCAGGGAACACTCAAGACACTCATGGTCTAATGAAGGAAAACATATACAATTATAAACATACAAGATATATATATATGTATATACATATGGTAAACTAAAGATTATCTCAATGGGAAGGAATTAGAAGTGGGGAAGTGGAGGAGGGGGAGGAATATATCAGCAAAAGGTAAGACCTGAGAGCCCTAAAAGAAACCAGGAACAAAGACAGGGAGAGCATTCCAGAGTATTCCTCCAAGAAGGAGGGCTCGTGAAATGAAATGGAGTTGCGAGGTAGAGTGTCATATTCAAAGAATAGCAAAAAAAAGTTTCATGTTGCTGAATCACAGAGCATGTGGAAGGGGCCAAAGTGTTAGTAAACTGGAAAAGTAGGACAAGGCCAGGTTGTGAAAGGCTTTGATAGCCAAATAGTATTTCCTATTCCGTCCTGAGGTAATGTAGATAATCAACAGGAGTTAATTTAGTAGCAGTGCCAGGATCAGACCTGTACTTTTGGAAAGTCACTTTGGAAAATGAATGGAAGATGGACTGGAGTAATAAGAGACCTGAAGCAAAAAGGCCAAAAAGCAGGTAATTTCAATAATCTAGATGTAAAGTAATAAGGGCTGCACCAGCACAGTGATTCTGTCAGAGGAGACACTCAAAGGAACTTCAATGAAAAACGGTATAAAGGTAGAAATGATAGGATTGATAATAGCCCAAGACTTTTCTGAACTCCAATCCTATATCACAGTCTATTAGACATTATGAACTAGATGTCCCATGATGTTTCTCTAGAACCAACCCCTTTTCTGAGTTTCCCTATTACTATAAAATAACACCACCATCCTTCTAGTCACCTAGACTCTGTCATTTTTTGCTTCTTACTTCCACGAGCTCCACACACACACATCCCCAATCAATTGTCAAATCTTGTTTTTATTTCTAATATACATGGCACTGCTCCTGTTCATTCTACTCACTAAGCCACCCCACATCAAGCCCTCATCACCTTTCATCTGAATTGTTTTAGACATATTGAGTTTAAGATTTCTACGGGTCATCCAATTTAAGCTCTCTGAAAGGCAACCTGAGATAAAAGACAGGAAGTCAGCAGAGAGCTTAGGGCATGATAGGTTTGGGGAATAAAGGGTAACAGTTTGCTTCTCTCTTCTATCCCACAACTCTAAATTATCTTCACTCAAAAGCCTCATGTTTCTGAATGCATATTCTTTTCTAGCTCAGCCTGTTCCCAGTCACTCTTTCCACCTCTGAAGTGAATTAGAACTCTTTTCAATATAATATAAATTAACATAAATAGACTAACTTCTCAGTCACAAAGTGGCTCCTCAAAGTTCCACAGGTTGGATTCAAAATAGGCAAAAATATGAGCACATGTTATGTGTAACCTACAAGGACATACAACATAGTCTAACATAGTCTAACATAGTCAAACATAGTCTAAGAATTAGACCTTTGTTCACTAATGCCCAATTATATATATAAAATACTTTGAAAATTTTAATAGCATGTAAGTTATCATTATAATCATTCATCTGTCTCCCCCTGAAAAAGTGTAAGGGTAAATTTAGGGTTGAGACTGAATATAAATTTAATGGGTCACCAGAGATTTAATTCAAATCCCAAATAAAATGCTCAACTCCGTTTGGAAATTTCATGGAAATTAATATAGAGGAAAGGAATTAAGAAGAAGAGAGAGGGAAAAGGGTATAGGATTTCTCCGGCCTAGTCTGAGCCAAGGGGAGTCCTGAGATCTCTGCCACGAGGCCTCCTCAGAAGATTAGGGGCTTCCTAAGAGGATAGTGTTTTGGAAGGTAAAGGAAAAAGGAATCAGCCTAAACTCAGAGAGCTCAGAGAAGATGCCTCACCTGACCTACAATATTAAGCTTCTCCCAGTTACTGTATCAAGGACGCTCACCACCAAACCCGGACAATAGCTGCAGTCATGTAAAGATGCCAAGATGCTCAGCATGCTGCCACCAGCCACCTCTCCGCGAAAAGAGGCCAAAGAGAGGAAGTTACGCAGAATATATAGACCATTTTTACATCACTTTCCTGTGTCTCACATGTACCAATGGTAGCTTAAGCTTGACTTAGGACAGCCCAGGGGTCTGTCAGCTGTTTCTGATTTGTCATTTGCTAGCACATGTCTGTCATGGGCCATCCTTCTCAACATCCTTAAGTAGGGATGCAGACATTCCTGTTTTGTTAGACTAAGCAGGGTGGAGTCAATCTAAAACTCTCAAAAGAAATGAATGTTTTGGCAGACTGCAAGGTCAATATAAGTCAACAGGGTAATATGGCAGCCAAAAGTGCTAAAATCATTTCATTGCCTTAAGAGTGATATGTCTTTCTCTGATAAAGAAATCATTTGAAGATATGGATATATATCACATATATATTATACATTATATTACATACATATATATGCATATGTAACAGTTAAATTAATTTCTCTACTAAATTTAGTAGAAAGTAGTAAATTTAGTAGAAAAAAGTATTATATTTTTATTAAAGATTATTAGAAATCAAGGATAAAGAAAATACAAAATAAAAAAGCACGTGCCTAGGACACATAGCCCATTCCCAGCCACTTATATCTTGCCTGTGTTTGCTTAGAAGCAGAAGAAGAGAGACAAAGTAGGCAGTACAGTCAGTTTAAATACAATTTTGTTCTTGGCCCAGGCGGGGATCTCAGGTGAGATTATAGGACATTCTGGGAACTGCCAAGGACTTCTGGGTATTGAAGTCTGGGGTTCAAATCTCCATTACACATATACATACATACATATATATATATATATATAGGGGGGGAGAGAGAGGAAGGGAGGGAGGGAGAATTGATTCCAATTTCTAAGAATTCTCCGATTGATAATTATCAAAGGATTTGAATAGACAGTTTTCAAGAAAAGAAATCCAAGCCATCTATAACCATATGAAAAGATAATCCAAATCATTAATAATTAGAAAAATGTAAATTAATACAATTGTGAGCTTCTACTTCAATTTGGCAAAGTTGGGGAGTAAAGGAAAATTACCAAAAGAGCACAATATGTACAAAAATTTTATGGCACTCTTTTTGTTCCTCTTGGCAATGAACTGGAAATTAAAGAGAGACTCATCAACTGAGAAATGACTAAAAAAATATTACTTAGAAATGGAATACTATTATAAGAATTTCATCATAACAAATGTTGGAGGAGATGTGGAAAAATAAGGACACTAATACATTCTTGGTGGAACTATGAATTAATACTATCATAAGAGAGCAATTTGGAATTATACTTAAAGAGTTATAAAACTGAGCATACCTTTTGATTAACTTAGGAAATAAATTTAATAGTGTTATTACTAATTCTATAGTTTTTTAAGGAAGCATATACCATTATTATGCTTATTTCGCAAGATGATTAAAAAAGGAAAAGAAACTATATGTTTTAAAATATTTATAGCAGTTCTTTTTGTGGTAGAAAAGAAAAGGAAGGAATGTCCATCATTTTGGGAATGGCCAAAAAATTCTGGCATATGATTATAATGGAATACTCTATTATTATAAGAAATGACAAACAACATAATCACCAAAAAAAAAAAAATCCCCGGAAAGACATGAAGTGATGCAAAGTGAAGTGAACAGAACCAGGAGAACATTGTACATAATAATGTTTGATGATCAACTGTGAATGACTTAACTATTATCAACAAGGTAAGGATCCAGGGCACCTCCAAGAGACTTATGACAAAAAGTGATATCCACTGCTATATAAGGAACAGATAGAATCTGAATGCAGATTGAAACATATCATTCTTTACTTTATTTTTTCCATGATTTTTTTCTAGCATAATCAACATGTGTCCTGTTTCACAATATGATGATCAGGGAAATATGTATTATATGATAATATATGTACATCTTATGTTACCTGTCTTCTTGGAGAGGGAAGAGGAGTGGGAGGAAAGGAGAAAGAAAAGAATGAGACATTGATTTATGGACCTAGTGTATAAATGGAGATTTTGAACCCTAGAGTTCACTCCCCAGAAGTCCTTGGTGTTTCCCAGAATTCCCTATAATCTCACCTGAGTCTCCACGTAGATGAGATCACAATTGGTATTTAACTGGCAGTAACACCTACCACGCTCTCTTCTCTTCCATTGCAATGATGTAGTAAGTAAGCTAAGCGCAGGGATTTTGAATGGGCTAATCAGCCATGGGCATATGGTTTTTATTTTGTATCCTTGATTCTAATAAACCTTAATAAACCTCATTAAATATAATATTTTTATTAGTAGAGATATAATTAAATTTTTACACTAGCTAGTATGAGAATGTTTTTCTTAGATGAACATATTTATTATAATTTATTACACACTTATAACAAACCATATGTATCATGTTATTACAATATATTACAATTGTAGGTATAAAAAATATAAAAGTAAATATTTTTTTTAAAGAAAGGATGAACGAGATGGTTTGGAAAGATTTGCATGATCCAGTGCAGAAGTTAAGCAGAACAAGAAAACAATTTATGGTATAACAACACTGTAAAAATAAAGAATTTTGAAAGACTTAAAAACTGTTCAATGAAATGATCAGCCATGATATCTTTTACTCACCTCACAGAAAGATGTCGAATTAAATAAACAGCTTGGAATGTTCACTTTTGGAAATAATTAATATGGAATTTCGTGTGGCTTACATACATATCTGTAATAAGAATTCAGATTTTCTTTTAGAGGAGGGAGAGAAAATAAATGATCATTAATTGAAAAAATAAAAACAATAAAAATTGTAGGGGATGGGATGGGGGAGAGAGAGAGGTTAAGTGCCCAGAACAAGAGAGGTCATTTTCCTACTGTTCGCTGCCAATTCAGTTCTGGTTGCCACAGATAGGAAAATTATTGACAACCTGGATACATTTCAGAGAAAGAAAACCAGAAATGCCACACCAGGATAGATAGAAGATACTTGGAAATTTCGTCTGAAGAAGAGAAGATTTATGGGGCACATGATAGTTGTCTGAGTATTTGAAGAGCTGTAACATGGAAAAAGAATTAGACATTCTGCTTTGCCCCGAAGGATACAAGTACTCACATTGGTAGAAGTTGCAGAGATGTGTGTGTGTCAGCATGATTTAAAGAAAAACAAATACATGCAGAGCTGGCCAAAATGGGCTGCCTGGGGAGGTAGAGTGTGCTTTGACAAGCTATCTTCAAGTGGAGACTGGATGACCACTTATCACCCATGTTATCAATCCACTTTCAGGCTGCAAAAGCAGTAGTTGCACCCCAACTCCCTGACCTGAAGCCTTCCGCTTGTCCCTTCCCAGAAGGCTCAGTTTCTGAAAAACAACTCATACAAGACAGAGGCTTTTTAATTTTTTTTTAATTTTAGTAAGATTCTCCAAGTTAAAGGCTCATTTTTCTTTCTTTTCAAATCAGATTCAAACATGTTCAAGGCATTGTGTTAATCTCTAAGGGGCACAAAGATAAAAACATTGACATTAACATTCCCTGCCCCTATGAAGCTTGCAGTCTGCTGGGATTTCTTCTCATTTCTGGTAGGTTGAGCTGGAAGCATGTGCTAGTAAATATTTAATAACTTGCGATTCAAAAGAAAAAAATGTTCTATGACACTTTTAAATTTAATCTGCATTATTAACATTTTCTCCATCACTTTAAGTATAGCCAAACAATAAAGCAACAAATCAAGCCCTGATTTCTAGCATTTATGGATTTCCAAAGAGCAAATGCTCTCCCTGAAATTTTAAGAAATGAGCTGGTTCTAGCACACTCCTAAGCACCAATGCTTCCTTGACACTGTGCCCTTTTTTGTCAGTGCCCTCTTGACTCAGCTACCCCTTTCCTTCAGCTGCTTAATCAAATCAACAGCACTTCTCCCTCTTTTCGGACCTTTCCTTGAGGGAGTGGGTGCTTTGAGGCTATGAATTAGCTTCTAAGTAGTCTAAAAGAGGGAGGTGTTCATCTGAGTCTGGTGCTAAAACACTGAAGAACTAATTGACTTCTCAGTATTGTTATCAGCTGCTCTGGAGGATTTGCCTCTTATCTATGCTTAGCTATTCTGAACTGGCCCCATTCTTATTTTGCTTATCCTTCTTAGAATGGAACTAAGCAATCTGCCTCATGCTTTGTTTCCCTATGAATTCTCTATTCGTCCAGAGAATTTTTGACCTCACTAATCAAGCCTGTCCCATCCCCCAGATCCTCAGAAGAAAGATAAAGGCCCAGCTGCAGACTGGACTAAGCGGTTTCATAAACACACACACACACACACACACACAATACTGCCACCCTCTTTCAGAGGAAATGAGTAACCAGGTTCCTGTCCACCCAGGCAATACTGCCGATGGTTCTATCATGAACTAAGGAATTTATACAATGAGTATTCCTACAAGTCGGTGGGAGATGAAAGTCATTTCTTTTGCCAAATAATGTTCAAAGCAATCTGGATCATACTGGATGGGTCTCCATCTCTCCTTTCCTTGAGCCTCTTTGAGAAAGGTCACATTGGAGGAAATCTAAAGACTAAGGGACGCACCGAGAGAAGGGGGCATTCCTTCTCTACCTCTACTGACTTCTTGCTTTTAAAAAAGGAGTCAAAACAGATCAGGTAAACAGCTCATGGGAATTTATTTGCCTAAGATCACACATCTAGTTAGTAGCAGAACCTGGAATTTGCGCACAGGTCCCTGACGGAGCACTTTTGTTGTTGTTTTGTAGTGGTGGTTGTTTTTTAAACATTTGTCTTTCCCTATTAACACCCCCTATGAACCTTTCCTCATAACAAAATATATACTTAAGCAAACACACTAATACATCATTGACATGTGCATCATTCGGCATCTGTACCAAGAGGAGAAAGGTTTATTTCATCATTAATTCACTATAGAGGCAAAATGTCATCACAGTTTATCTGAGCTCTGGTGGTGTTAATGTTACTTTCTTATATGTTTCTGTGATCATCTCACTCAACTGACATTTATTAAGAATCTACTATGTGTCAGACTTTGTGCTAAGCACTAGAGATGGAAAGAAAGGCAGAAATGCATTCCCTGCCCTGTTGAGCTCATATTCCATTTCGGGAGTTAAAAATGCAAACTGTGTACAGAGAAATATACAGAGGTGGAACCCGCATGTCTCCCCTGTGGGTGCCCCCATGGGTGCCACCATTCCAGGGGGGGTCCATTGCTTCCCCACATAATTCCATGGCCACCCTCTCATCACCCCCCTCAAAGAAGACTAGCTGGTGAACATTGCCATGCTGACTGATGAAATACAAGGAGAACATCCCTGGAGGAAGAAGGATGCAATTTAGATGACATTGTGCAAAGAACTTTGACATGCTGAAAGCAATGAGGATGATGTAATTTGGGTTCCAAAGAATATCAGCTTGAAGAAGAATGACAGCCTTTCCAGTCTTCCAGAAGATGAGTTAAGCAAGAAATACATGATGAAAAGATGTTGTTTTACTGGAAGATGACCATCCCAGGCTACTCATCTTTGACAATTCCAGCAGGAAGAAGGGGAGAAACACCACCACAATCCTTTCAACAGAAGAGAATCCTAAAGCTTTGCTTGGTTACCATGGTAATGGCTCATGAAAGAATGATAAGACTCCAGTTAAGCCAACCTCAGCCATCAGAGGTCCTCAAGACCTAAGAATGATGGGTGTGTTTCACAATCAAAACCTTTTAAACATGACAGCCAGTGGCTCCTTAGGCAAAAGTGCCTTTAAAGATGGAGAATCTGCCCAGGACATAATACTGGGTAACATTTATGCAGAAATGTTATATTCACTGTGTAAGCATTTACTTTCTCAGAAGATGGACCTCATTTCCACAAATAAATATATTTCCAAAGGCTGGTCCTCAAAGAAGAGGAGGCTTAACATCACCTTGACAATGGAAAGTAGCTTTTTAAACATTAGTAAGAAATTCCATATTATCCCAGGTGAGAAAAATAGTCTAATTTAAAGAAAAGAATATAAGCAGAACTTTTTACCCTGTTCTGAGGCAGACATTGGCAAGGGCAGTGAATTGTTAACAACAAGCCCCACCTGCTTCCAAAGCATTTCTTCCCCTTTGAGGGAGGGAGGTCATATAAGCTTTCCTCTTGGGACTCTCTGTCCAGGACCATGAGCCTGAGATGAACAATCCCTCGCCCTTCTGGGAGCCACCCCAGGTCCCAGCCCCAGGTGGTCTCTGCCCCGTCCTCCCAAGTTTTACCCTTTGCAGCAGGGAGCCCCTGGAGGGGATATGTTGTTGCAGGAAAGGCATCTGTCCAGATCATTTGTGATAGTGTTCACTCCAAACACCCGAGCAAGTTTCTATGCCCTGTGAAAGACTTTGTCAGAAGCAATTTACTTCTGATGCCTCTGAAACATGTCCACCAACTGTCTTTCCTAGGGATAAAGTTACGAAGGCAAAAAAATCCTTGCCTTTTTGTTCAGAAGAGACATCCTGCAAAGCCTGGGATACAACAGACTACTTGTTTGACACACATTCCCAAGAAACAACTCAGAGGGCACAGGGGGTTTATTCCTCAAGAAATCTGGGCAAAAATCAAAAGTGCTGGCTCAGGGCAAATGCAGGTATTCCCTGGAAAGTGTAGGCCACTGAGATGGGTGCCAGGAGCCACAAAATCCCCTATGGGCATTGCCATGAGCTGATTTAATAATTGACTCACTTATATGCAAGAAACAACAAAAATGCCAACTCTACTAGATTGCAGAGAACATAGTAGGGGACAAAGTTTAAGGAGACAAGAGACTTGAACGTTACCAGATTGTGAATAAATTTGAGAGCCAAACCAAGGATTTTATATATATGATACTGAAGGTAAATTTATTGACCAAAGGAATGGTACGATGATACCTATGCTTTAGGAAAACCATTTTTGTAGCTGAAAGGAGGCTGAACTGGATGGAGAAGAGACTCAAGCCAGGGACATCCATCAGGAGGCTATTACAGTAGTAGGTGAAAGTATGAGGGTCTGGACCAAGTTGGTGCCAGTATCAGAGGCGAGAAAGACACTTATTTGAGAGATGTTGGGAAGGTAAAACTGACAAGACTTGGCACCAGATTCTGAATATGGGTTTGTGTGGGAGAAGTTAAGGATACGCCTGAGGTGAGCAGTTTGGGAAGTAGAAAGATGGTATTACCTTTTATAGTAATAAGGTGAAGAAAAGGAATAATGAGTCCTGTTTTGGACATGTTGAGCTAAAGAGATCTACAGGATAGACATTTTGAAACGCCCAATAGGCAGTTGGAGGTCAGAAGAGGGGTTAGAGCTAGATAAATAGAGCTGAGAATCATCTGTATAATTAAACCCATGTGAGCTGATGAGATCATCAAGTGAGATATTATAGAGAAAAGAAGAAGACCTCAGAAGGACCCTTGGGTCAAAGTATCTGTATGAATTAATGGGCTTTTTCTCACATAATTTCAAATTGTTTTCCAGAATGTTTGGACCAATTCACAGCTCTACTAGCAGTGGATGTATTTTTCCATAACCCCTCCAAAATGTATTCTTTCTATAATCATCTTTGCCAATTTAATTGATGTGAGGCAAAACTTAAGCTTTAATTTTTATTTCCTTTATTATTATTGATTTATAACATTATTTATTATATATATTTAAAATTCTTACCTTCTGATTAGAATCAATATTGATTCTATGGCAGAAGAGCAGCAAGGGTTAGACATTTGGGGTTAAGTGATTCACTGCGGGTCACCCAGCTAGCTAGAATGAGTGTGAGGTCAGATTTGAATCCAGGTCCTCCTGACTCCAGGACTGGTGCATTGATTAATATTTTAATTATTTGCATTTATTCTTCTAAAAGTTGTGTTCAGATTTTTTTCCCTGATCTGTATGTATGTGTGTGTGTGTGTGTGTGTGTGCAAATTCTCTATATGTCTTAGATATTAGTGCTTTGGTTTTGTTCATTCAGTTTTTTAAATTTTATATATTAAAGAGCTCTTTTATCTTTTATAATCAAAGCTATTCCTTACTTGTACATGAAGACTGACCGCCTGAGCTATGGATTTGAAAATCCTTAAGAGAGTTAATAGCTATGTCTGTATCCCAAAGAGATACTAAAAAGGGGGAAAGGACCTATTTGTACAAACATATTTATAGTTGTTCTTTTTGTGGCGGCAAAGAATTGGAAACTGAGAGGATGTCCATCAACTGGGGAATAACTGAACAAATTCTGGTATATGTTGGTGATGGAATACTATTGTGCTATAAGAAATGATAAGTGGGGGAGGAGGGGGGTTGCTGGGTAGCGTGGTAGCTCAGTGGATTGAGAGCCAGGCCCAGAGATGGGAGGTTCTAGGTTCAAATCTGGCCTCAGACACTTCCCAGCTGTGTGACCCTGGGCAAGTCACTTGACCCCCTTACTCAGCCCTTACCACTCTTCTGCCTTGGACCAATACCCCAGTATTACCAGAAGGTAAAGATTTAAAAAAAATAAATAAATGATAAGCAGGATGATTTCAGAAAAGGCTAAAAAAGATCTAAATGAACTGATGCAGAGCAGAATTGGGAGAATATTATACATAACAGAAATATTGTACCATGATCAACTGTGAAAACTTGGCTATTCTCAGCAATGCAATGATCTGGGCCAATTCTGAAGGACTGATAACAAAGAATGCTCTCCACCTCCAGAGAAAGAACTCTTGGAGTTGGATGGATGCAGATCAAAGCATACGATTTTTTGCTTTAGTTGATGTGGGTTTTTATTTTGGGATTTTGGCTTTGTATGAGTGTGTTTTACAACAATGACCAATATGGAACTGTGTTTTGCATGATAATACATGTATGGCCCAGATCAAATTGGTTACTGTGTCTAAGGAGGGGAAGGGAAGGGATAGAGGGGGGGCAATCTGGATCTTATAAGTTTGGAAAATATGTTGAAAATTATTATAACATGTAATTAGGAAAATAAAATATTTTGAATCAGAAAAAGAGAGAGAGAGAGAGAGGTAGTAGCCAATGAATGATAGAGGAATCATCCATGGTTGGAGGTTGAAAGATAATCCCTTAAAGACAACAGAATCTGCTGGGATCATAACCCCTCCTGACAGGAAGAAATCTTAACTCGTGCTCTAGAAAGATACCAATCGACCAAGCCCAGAATAGAGGTACCCCTAAGGAAAACTTCACAAGGACTCCATAAAGGGAGAATAGGAGTTCCCAGGCCAGGAGTCAGAAGGTGCAGAATGAGACATAAAAGACAAGTCCAATATGTTGTTATGTCTTACTTGACTGTATTCCTTTGTTATAAGGAAAGGTTCATTTGGGAAGGTTAGAAGCATTGGGAAATAGGAGTCATAGAAAGAAATAAGAGGATCGATAAGTTTATTTTAATTTCAGAGCAGGGAGAATTCGTTGTGATCTAGAATAGAGCAGTCACAAAAGGCTTCCTGAAAAAGTTGGGATTTGAGCTGGGCCTGAAAGGACTAGTAAGAGTGGAATAGATGTCAAATAGACATTCTAGGTGGGAGAATAACACATGAAAGGTCTCGGAGCTGGGAATGTGTGCACATCTGAGTCTGTGTGTTTCAGGAACAATGAGAATAACCTACTAGAGTAGAAGGTGCTTTTAAGGAAAAGATTAAAATCTCAGCTACAAAAGACCATAGAGATTATCTACTTCAGCCCTCATTTGATTCATATGAATTCTTTTCCTACATTCCTGACAAGTGATTATCTAGCCTGTGTTTAATTACCTCTAGGGACAGGGAGCTCATTGCCTCCAGAAGTAGCCATTCTGTTTTGGGATAGCTATGATTATTAGGGAGTTTTTCCTTATATTAAGCAGAAATCTGTGGTGCCCGTCCATTGCTTTTAGTTCTGCCCTTCAAAGCCAAATCTAATCCTTCTTGCACATGGCAAAAAAAAAAGTGTTATTCTCATATTTATGTAAAGTATATGCTGGCCATGTATGTGTATGTTTACACATGGGCTGTTTAAATGCAATTTGCAGGGAGGCATAGGCAAATCTATCTAGATCTGGATCAACACCTTCAAGGAGCACAGATTCCTCCCTGGAGGGAAGATAAAGAAGCTATGAAGCTGGTCTCTTTGCTCCTCTATAAAGATTGTCAGCAAAGTAGACATTTAAAGGCAGAAGAAATTAGAAATCATGTAATCTAACCTTAGAATTTCAAAGATAACGAAGGCTCCAAGAGGTTCAAATGAGATACCTAACATCACAAAGCTAGTAAGTAAGATCAGGATAGAGAGAGAGGTTATATAATATATATATACATATATATATATAATAGAAGGCACTGAGTACCAGGCTAATTAATACATTTGGACTTTATCCCATAAGTAACTGCTGGGAACTTTGAAGAGTTTTAAGCATGGATACTTCTCTCGTAGACTTGAAGACACTGGTTATCTGCAAGGCTTAAATAAACCAGCGATTTTTTCCTGTTTTTCTGATATCTTCAGGTTTCGTTGATCAGTTCTTAGACTTTTTTTGTAAATTCACCATCTATCCTTATGAACAGTAACAGATTCTTGCAGACCCTCTCAATATAGTATATCTGCCCTTCATTACCACTAATGAAACAGGATGCAAAATCTTGCTTTGAAGTCCACAGCCAAACATCTGTTCTGTAAACGCCAAGAGTCTGTTTTATTCTCATCAAGGATTGTTCCCTTGGCAAAGTTACCAGTTCACATTGCTGTTTGTACTACTCCAATTTTGAATTTTGAATCAACTTTAAAAGAACAAGATTTCATGGAACTCTATTGAATGCTTTGTAAAAATCAATTTGTGTTACACCAACTTCATTCCTTTCATCTTTTCATTGTGTCACTCAGCCCTGAACATGCAAAATCATCAGTCTGGCAAGATTTGTTCTCTTTAAATCTGCCCTAAGCTTGCTAAGTTCCATTAATTTTTAACTGTTTATCTATTTTTCTTCTTAGACTATATAGTCATTGATTTCAAAAGGAATTGAGGCTGGATTTATATCTGGATGGAAGGCAGTGCTGTGTAGCGGTTTGGGAGTTAAGAGAAATTTAAGTTCCAACCCTTCCTCCAATATATTAACAAGCTCTGTGACCACAGGAAAGACTCAACTTCTCTGAGCTTTAATTCTTCATCTAAATAAAGACAATATTAATCCCTGTAGGATCTACTTCCCAGAGTTATTGTGTGCATCGAAAGAGATAATGAATGTTATCCACTTTTGTACATTTTAAAGTGCTATAGAAATAGTAGCTGTTACTAAGGACCAATTTCCTTTCCTTAGATATCTTTCAGATCTAGGAAAACCACCGTGGTCCTAAATAACTCCCTATAATCATCAGTATATTCCTTTCATTCCAAGTCAAATAGATTCATGCCCATTTACCCATTAATATAGAAATAGCCTCAACCTTTCTGTAATTGAGGTCTCTCCATTTTTAAAGGATTCTATTAGGGGGCAGCTGCGTAGCTCAGTGGATTGAGAGTCTGGCTCAGAGATGGGAGGTCCAGGGTTCAAATCTGGCCTCAGATACTTACTAGCTGTGTGACCCTGGGCAAGTCACTTAACCCCCATTGTCTAGCCCTTACCATTCTTCTACCTTAGAAGCAATAGCCAGTATTGATTCTAAGATGGAAGGTAAGGGTTTTAAAAAAAAGGATTCCATTTAATTCAACAACCAAGAAGTATTTATGCAACACCTACTATATGTCAGATGTTATGCTAATTGCAGGGGAGACAAAAAAAGTCAATAATAATAATTTGTAAGATTAAAAAATAATATCCAAATACTTCAAGTATTATGTTTTATAAGAATTTATTAATAATTACTTGAAGAAAAGGAAAATGATAGCCTTAGCAAAGAGAGAGTTGCCCAGACCACAAAAAAGTGGGAAGAGCCAGAGAGGGCAGAGTTCACAGAAACTTATTTACAAAACACAAGGACACAATGTGGGAACCAAAGAAAAGAAGAATTTTGTGAAGAGGAAAAGGATTCTGGGAAATGGAGTCTTTAGGGTATAACTTTCTAATTACACAAATCCCTTTTATCAAGGAGCTCACAGCCCAGTGGGAGAAACCACATGCAATCAACCTTTGTTGTTGAGTCCTTTCAGTTATATCTGACTCTCCATGACCTCATTTGGCATTTTCTGGTAGAAAGACTGAAGGGGTTTGCCATTTCCTTCTCATTTTACAAATGAAGAAACTGAGGCAAACAGGGTTAGGTGACTTGCCCAAAGTCACACAGCTTAATAGCTAACCCTAACCTTAACCAGAAAACCCTAAATCTAACCCTAACCAAAAAACCCAAAACCCTAACCCTAACCCTAAAACCCTAACCCTAACCTTAACCGTAAAACTCTAAACCCTAACCCTAAAGCCAGATTTGACCTTAGGAAGTCTTCCTGACTCTAGGTCCAGTGCTCTTTCCATTCAACACCTAGCTACCCACAGTCAACCTACATACATGATAAAGTGGAAGAAAAGCACTAACACTGAGGACTGGGAAAAGTTTCTTACAGAGGGTGGAATTTAGCTAGGACTTGAAGGAAGCCTGAGATAGGAAAGAGAGAAAGCCAGAATGGGAGTTAACCAGGGAAAATGCATGGAGTTAAAAGAGGAAGTATCACGTGCAAGGAACAGTGAGGAAGCCGGTATTATTTAATCACAGAGTATTGGGATGAAAAGTAAGGAGCAAGGAGTAAAAAGCCTGGAAAAGTAAGAGAGCACCAGGAGTTGTACTAGACACTAGACAAAGACAAAGTCAAACCAACTCTTCCCTAGCTGAGTTTACATTCTGAATCCCAAAACAACATATACAAAAATACATCCATACAAAACAGATATTAGGCATACTGTCAGTTGGAAGGACCAGGTAGAGTGTTCATCAGAAGATGGTGCTTGAGCTGAGTCTTGAAGGAAGCCAGGAATTCTAAGATGCAAAGGGAAGGAGAGATAACCTTCCAGGCATGAGAGAATATCAGAGAAAAGATGTGGAGATGAAAGAATGCTGTCTAAGTCTGGTTGAATCCTAGAGGGTGTGGAAGAGAGTAATATGTCATGAGTTCAGAAAGTTGGTTTGGGACCAGGTTGTTAAGGATTCTAAATTCCGGGGGAATTTATATTTAATTTTAGAAGTTATAGTGAGTCCTCATAGGTTATTGAGTAGGGGTTGGGAGGTAACATGGTCAAACCTATACTTTACCCAAAGTTACTTGGAAGCTGGGGTGGAGGATGGATTGGGGTGATGAGAAGTTTGAAGAGGAGAACCCATGGAGAAGGTTATTACAGAAATTCAGGTGAGAGTGTCAAGGGCCTGAACTAGATGGTAAAGTTGTGAGAGTAGAAAAGGAGGAAATGTGAGAAGTTGTAGGAAGAAAAACAAGATTTGGTAATTGTTTAACTATTGTGGTAAGGGAGACTGTAAAATCAAGGTATTTATAAAGTCCATATTATGTGCCAGGTACTCTGCTAAACAATGGCAATACAAAGAAAAAAATGAGATCTGCCCCTTCCCAGAAGGAAGGAATTTATTGGAAACAACCATATAAAGAAAGTACAAATATACACAGAGACACATAGTGTCTGTGTGTCTTTATGTAATGTACACTTTCTCTGTAATATATTATAATGTATACATATTATATAGGCAGCTGGGTGGTGCTGCAGATGGGAGCACTAGCTTTAGAATCAGGACGATTCATCTGCCTAAGGTCATATCTGACCTCAGACACTTCCTAGTTGTATGACTCAGGGCAAGTCACTTAACTATTTGCCTCAGTTTGTCATCTGTAAAATGAGCTGGAGAATTAAATGACAACGCACTCCAGTAGCTTTGCTGAGAAAACCCCAAATAGGATCATTAAAGAGTTGGACAAGACCAAAACAACTCAAAACACTAGAGCAACAAAATACATATTATAGTGCGTATTTATATACAAAAATATAAATTCATTTGAATTCTAATAAATGGGAGATCAGACAAGACCTCAGGTAGTAGGGGGGTACTTATTTGAATTTGGAAGGGAAATAAGTATTTCATGATTCAAAGGTGTAAAAGGAAGAATGATCCAGGTTTGGTGGGGTGAATGAAGGGAGAAGATCTAGCCTATGAAAAGACAAGATATAAGTTAGTCAATCAACAAGAACTTATTACGATCAAGGCACTATGCTAAATTCTGAGGATACAAAGAGAAAGGGAGGAAAAGGTAAATTGAATGATATATCTTGGAAACTGCCAAATAAGCCAGTTTAACCAGAATGTAGAGTGTGGTTGGGAGGGTTGGAAGAGGAATGTTAAATCAGTTTGGAAATATATCCTAGAGCCAGCCTGTGGAAAAAACCCTTAAATATCAAACAAAGGAATTTGCTCTTTAGTCTAGAGATAACAGGGAGCCAGTGAAGCTTTCTGAATAGGGGAATGGCATGGTCAGATCTGGGATTTAAGAATATCAGTTAGGCAGTGATGGAGAAGATGGAATGGAGAAGAAATGGATTTGCCCCAGGGAGAATAACTGGTAGGCTATTGCTATAATACAAAAGAGAGATGATGAGGGTCCAAATTTGAGTGATAATGAATAGAGAAAAGGGAATAGATGGTAGTGATTATGTGGAGGCATAATCAATGGGCTTTAGAAACTGTTGGGATAAGGATCAGTAGAGAATCTGCCCATCTGAGTGAATAGCAGAATGTTGGTGTTCTTGACATAAGTTTAGAACCTTAGAAGACAGGTGTGTTTTAGGGGGAAAATAAGTTGTGCTTTTGACATGTTGCTGAGGAAGAATGATAGATAGCTCTTTTATGGACCTTTCAAATTCACTCATTATTAATTCATATTATGATTTAGCATCAACAATACATGGCAAACAGGACTTCAGCTAGATGCTTCCTCCTCCAAGCAGCCACAAGACAAGTGAGGGCCACTCTGGCCTCTCCATACCTAACTCTGCTTTTTTTTTTCTCTATGTTTTCTGGTTGGAAGCTACTCTGGTAGCAGTTTTCTAGTGTCCCAGAATCTCTCGAATTCTTTCTTTCTTTCTTTCTTTTTTAGCCCTTAGTTTCTGTCTTAGTAATCATTCTAAGATAGATGGACAAGGGCTAGGCCAGTGGAATGAAGTGACTTGCCTAAGGTCACACGGCTAGGAAGTGTCTGAGGCCAGATTTTAACCCAGGTCCTCCCAACTCCAGGCCTGTCACTCTATTCACTGAGTCACTTAGATGACCTTCTCTGTTGCTTTCTAAATGGTTTTGTCTTAAAGAGTTGATTTAAGGGGGCATTATATGCTGCTGGCCCAAATATAAAAATTGGTGGTTACCTGTGGTTATTTGTATATAACTGGATCTTGGGTCTAAAACTAGAAGGGATTTAGGAGTCCTAATTTTATAAATATAGATACTATGGTCCAGAGAAGGTAAGCAACTTGTCCAAGATCACAGAGGCCATTTACATTTTCCCTTCAGGGTTATAGAACTACCTCTGAGGGGGTGAAGTGTCTAATATTGTGAACTTCTCTAACACTTTTGACCTGATTTCCCCTCCCCATTATAATTTATTTTCTCCCAGTGTTAGCCACAACTGAAAAGTTCATTCCATTTAGATAATAAGTTAGCTTTTAGTACAGGATGAACCCAACAGAAGCCAATAACTCAATGAGGCAACAAGAAATATTAAAACAAAGTCAAAAGAATCAAAATATAGAAGAAAATGTGAGATATTTCATAGCATAAAATGACCTGGAAAGCAGATTAAGGAGAAAAAAGTAATAATCAATGGAATATCTGAATATCATGACCAAAAAAAGACTGTAGACATCCTATTACAAGAAATTTTAAAAGAAAACTGCCTAGATATCTTAACACCAGAGAACAAAATGGAAATAAAAAGAATCCAGCTGTCACCTCCAAAAAGAAACTCCAAAATGAAAACTCTTGTAAGGGAGGAGGAGAGACAATCCAGTCTGAGCAAGAGAGCAGTCTCTGACAGAGATCAGCTGCAGAGAGAGTGGGGGGAGGAGCAAGAAGAAAAAACTGAAAGTTTAAGGAGAGAACCTGAAGCTGGGAGAAGCTTGAAGAACTCCCTGGTCACCTGTGTCTTTCTGGAGATCAGCTGTGTCTCTTTCTGAGCCCCTGGATACCTCTCACTCAACTCTAAATAACTACAATCAAAAACCATCAGTGGATATTGTGGGGTGGGACTTTGATGAAAGCTATTCACAGAGATCCCTTTCAAAGATCTCACTCTCCATATTTCTCACCCTTACCTGTCCCTGGATTCCTGTATTCAAGTGAGTTAGCTTAGGAGTAGGGACCAACTGGCAAAAAGAGGGATCAAGGCTGAGAAGCCTTGAAACCCAAGACTTTGGAGGGTCATTTTGCCAGAGGGGGCAAGTTGTAGGGTTTCCTGTTCACCCAATTTCCCTACTTGATACCTTTACAACTCCTTCCCTGTTTGAACCCAAATAAAATATCTATCACTTTAGATTTAGGTCTGGGCCAATTTCTAATAATAGTAAAGGGGACTAAAGATTTGGGGAGGGTCATACCTCTTCTCAAAAAGGGGGGTTTAACCTCGGGATCGCAGTAATCCAAAACTATCAGACCCAAGAAATAAACATCTCTCCTTGGCTGTGAAGTAGCCCCAAGGTCTTGAAGGGAATTGGCAATTGGTGTCCCTGAGGAAACCAGAAGCAGAAGAGTTCATCCTGCCTCTCAAGAATAGCTTGGACCTCAAGGGCATTATGTCATCTTACTAAGGCTTTCCCCTCTAGTTCTTGTCCTCCATTTCCCAGAACCATTCTCTGAGGAGATGTACTCCCTCTTTCAAGGAGACAGGACTTGGCTATCTCCCCCCAAGGAAAGAGAAGGGAAGAACAACCTCTTCAGCCTCTCTCTATTTCCCTCTCTCCCTCCATCCTCCTTGTTCCCTTTTAGTCCCTATATTACAAGTGGTATCCTGGTCAGAAAACAAAGAATCTACCATTAGCAGTTACAACTGACAGTTGGCAGTGACTGGGGGGAGGGGTACGGTGCCTGCTGTTTATTTGAATGTTTTATTTGTTCTTTAAAGTATGTGCAACCCTCAGCATATTTACTGAAACATTCTATGTAAAACATTAAGAATGAGAATAAACAACTGATTTAACTTGAAAAGAAAAATGGAATCCTGTGAACAGGGCTCACAGTAGGGAAGGGGCTTACAAGGCAAATTCAAAAGGATGACTTTTTTTCCTGTGGGGGAGACTTGTACAGACACCAGGGTGAAGGTGAGGTACAGAGAAAAACAAAATGTACCAAAAGATACTGGGGACCACCCTAGTGCTATTGATAATAGCACACATCTATTTTTCACTCTATGGGAGATTACCAGCATGATTTATGACATTATGGGGGCAGCAATGAACATAATCAGATATTGGGAACAAATAACCTTAGAGATTAAAACTTTATGGCCAATGTTCCCAGCCATCTATGGGTCCATCATAATGGCTTGGCAACTTTTCACCACTGTAAGGAAGGCACTCAGACTGATTATGGGCAGGACTGACAACAACAATATGTACAGTAAAGTAGAGAGAGTATTTTCCAAAATGGCCACCATGACAGACATGTATCAAGATTTCATGACTAAAACAGAGAAACTGGAGATGGGAAAGGACATGATGACCAACACTGACACTTGCAAAGACAATGACAAGGGGGAAGTTACATCAATAGCTTTGACTGTAGGGTTATGCACAGAGAGAATAATGGTGGATAAGCAAACCAACACAGAATCCACTCAAGTTGAGGGGGCTGCAGGGGTACAAAAGATCATGGCTCTCTAGGATTTTGCAAAGATAACAAAGGACTCAGGCATCATGCATATGAAGGTCCATTAAGCCTTTCTCAGCCCAGGATTTGGAGGTTCTTCACAAGCACATGCCTCACTTCTGCACTGAACCTTTCAAGTGCCTAAAGGAGCTGAAACATGCTTTCAGGCTCTTTGAACTCAATTTTGAGGATGTGGAACTTTTATTACAAGAGCTATTTAACCCCCAAGCGCAGACCCAATTCCTTAGGAAGATATGGGAGGATACAAATCTTACCAGCTGGCCAGAATTTTATAATTATGTTGAATTTTCTAGGCTCCAGAATCTGACTTACCTTAGAAAACCTAGGGAAGATTTGCTAGAAGCAATCAAATCCTTCTGTATTTGCCTGAATGCATGAGGAAAATTTGAATGCATTAGGCAAGACCCCAAAAAGTACCCTTCCATTTATTTAGATAGGCTCCTGGAGAATGTGGAGTCCATTTTGGGGTACCCCCAGGACAGTGAATAGGCAATAGCACACATGAAGAGACAGTTTTTATAAGAATGTCATAGCACACTTAAAAACTTCTTTAAGAATTATTGTCCATAATTTGAATCACTTTCCTTACAAGAATTGCAAGATTCTGCAATATACTTGCATGACAAAAACACAGTACAACAAAGGAAGAAGGATGACCAGGTCAGGGACCTAAAGCAAAAATTAGAGGAAGCAAATGAGTCTTTGAAACAAAAGGAGATAGAAGAAGTAAAAAATCTAGCAACAATAACTTTCCTGCAAACAAGACTCCAATACCAATAGAGAGATGGGGGGGGGGGGTGCAAGGAGATTCTTCCTTTGCAACAAAATTGGTCAGATAGTCATATTCTGTCTCATGAAATTCCAATATGAACAAGGAATCAATAGGAGACCTCAGTACAACAACCGTTATAATCAAAATAGAAATTACAGGAATAATTACAAAGAAAACACATTCTACAATACATACAAACCAAAATGCTGTGATCACTATGAACTGAGAAATCAAACTACCCCTAATCTGAAGACAATGCAAAAACTAATCAGTGATGGAGCAAAACCCAGATATTTACAGCATAGCTTATGAAGCCAGGAAAAAGTCATTCTTAGTTCAAAAAGGGCACAAGGATGCAAAACATGGGCTGACACAACACAAAGGGTGCTGAAAGAGTTCTTCGTAGAAAAAGCAGAATCTGGGGAAGCAGAGGTCAAAAACAGAAACTTGAAACAGTGGGAGAGGGAAAAGGAAGAGAGAATTGAAAAAAGAGATGGTAGACATGAATGAAAAAAAATCTTTGAAACACACAAGAGCACACAAGAGAGTAATGGAATGAACAAGGAACAAATCAAAAGATAATTAGAGAATTTTATGACATGCAAATATGGATTAGGAACAAGCAACACAAAATTTCCTCACAAGTCCTTAAATTACATCCAGCATCACAACAGAAAACCTACCAAAACCAAACCCTTCACTGATTCTATAAACTCCAAAGTAAAGAAATAGGCAAAAAGCAAAAGACAGCACAAGAAAAGTCCAGTTACAGAGTCTAGAATGAAAAAAATCTATACCCCCACATTCTAAAGAGCTAGGGCAAATGTCGATACAAAGGGAATCAAAAGATTGGGAACAGAAGTCCAAAATAGATCCTAAAGAAAAAGGCTTCTTTCTCAGAACAATAGCTGAGCTACAACCCTCAAGTAACAACACAGAAGCAAACAGGAGTCTCAAACCGACACAAGAGACCACTGAGAGAAAGACCTGGGAAGGGGAGGGCAATGTCCAAACTTCAAATCAAAAAGACATGCTTTCCCACGAACCAGTACTTTCCTTAAACTCCAGGGAGATGGGTGAGGGAGAAAAGAAAGAAGATCAAACAATTTTACCTTATACAAATAGCTTTAACACTGAGCTGTCACCTCCAGAAAGAAACTCCAAAATGAAAACTTCTAAGAGTGTCATAGCTAAAATCCAGTCTCCAGGTCAAAGAAAAAAATACTGAAAGCAGTCAGAAAGAAAGAATTCAAGTACCAAAGAGTCACAGTCATGATCAGACATGATTTAGCAGCCATCACTGTAAAGGAACAGAGAACTTAGAATTTGGTGTTTCTGAAGGCTACAGATGTAAGCTTACCTAGCAGAACTGAGTATAATGCTCCAGGAGAAGAAATAGACCTTTAATGAAACAGAGGACTTCTAAACAATCTACATAAAATTATCAGAGTTGCATAGAAACTTTGAAGTTTAAACAAAGGAGAGAAGAGAAACATAAAAAAGTAAACATGAATGAACAATGATAAAGGATTAAACAAAAATAAACTGCTCACATCCTAATGTGGGGAGATAATACATGTTTCCCCCTGAACCATATAATTATCAAGGATCATAGTAGGAATCTAATTAGACTCTACATTGAAGTGGTTCTGTTATATCTTGATGATCTTAAGAAGAATATTACTTGGGGTGAAGTTGGAAGGAAAGTTTGGGGAAATGATCTCTATAAGTAGACATCTATTCAAAGTAGGAGTGCATGGGGAAGCAGCTGACACTTCAACCTCATTCTCATCTGAATTGATCAAAGGAAGTAAGAATATATGTGCATATATACACATATAATTTAAATAATCATATATAAAATATATGATATATAATTATGTTATATTTAAATATAGAGATGAGTTTAGATATATGAATATATAGTTATAGATATATATATTTATATCATATGAATTGATCAAAAGAACTATGAATATATGTATATATAAATATATATGTAGAGTGAGAAAGAGAGAGCTACAAAAATATAATTCATTCAATAGGGAAAAAAGTAAAAGGAGGGAAAGGGAGAATAAAGGGGTAGATTCAGGAAGGGCTGTTCCTAAGCAAAATAAATTCTAAGGATATGCAAGATTTTTTAGACATGACCAATGTGGAAAATTGGTTTGATTGACTACACATGTTTGTAATAGGTTTTGTTTTTCTCAGCTGAAGGGTAGAGGTCAGACTGGAAAAAGAAAAGGCAGATTTTTGCTCATTAAAACAAATAAAAGATATTTTTTGAGAAATCCAAGGTACACTCTACTCTCTTCAACCTTGGGGGTCTGGAGAGAGTGCAGGCACATTTAATGCATTTCTCCCACTAATTTTATGTCTCAATGCAGTATTGCTGAGAAATAAGACCTTTTCTCCGGACTAGGTCCCAAGGGTTATTCCTTAGTGATATTGGTGTTAGTCTAGTTGCAAAACCAGCACTGACTTGACTCCAGGTCTCAGATAACTCACTCTCCTGACCTTTCAAAGTTCACAAGATTGGAGCCCCCGGATTAATCTCCTTCACCAAAACCAACAGAGCCAACATGGAGGCAAAGAACTGAGAATAGTTTTCATGGGGCCAGATTTCAGCCTCCTGCTTTACAACATCATGTCTCCTTGCCATCTAGCAGGAAGAAGTGAGGTGGTGAGAAATCAAACCAAGAAAAAGAGACTGAGGTTAACTAAGGCTTTTGAAATGACTCCATCTCCTCTTCAATCCCTCCCACCCCTAATTCTGGCTTTTTAGCCACAGGAAGTCAAGAGGCTCCTCTTCACCAAATAGTTAACAGACCACAATCAGTTACACAGAATGTCTCCTCATGATTCAATACGTCTCCAAAACACTTTCATTTACCCAACTCTCCCAGCATCTAGTCCTCAACCTCATGCAGTGGGGAGTTGTATAAGTGGCATCCCCCTTTTATAGCTTTAAATGTTTCCCCCATCATAGAAGAAAAGTGCCTTTACTGCAGAGATTATCCTTTTTTTTTTTATCTTTGCATCCCCAGTGTCCAGCACCTTAATAAATATTTGTTGCATTGAAAAATGTTTGTTGACAAGTTAAATTTATCCTATTGCCTTTCAATCATACCAGTCTTTCTCTCTATCTTTAAATAAATACAAGATGTTAGATATAGTCGGGGCCAAAATGAATTGTTGATTTATTTTAAAGATCAATTATTAAGCACAGATGGGATGCTCAGGCATTTTAAAGTCATCATTGATCTTGTTCCCCTTTTCACTTATTAATAGGAGTCTGTCTCTGTATATTCCTTTGTGGAGTGTATCTGGTAATGCCCTTCTTATTCCCTTAAAACCTTAAAGTTGGTACGCTATTAATCATTCTGCTTCTTTTCTTTACCTTTTCTCTGAAATCCTCAGCTTCTCCACTCTGCCATGGAATTTGCCATTTCCAGGTATTTACCCTGGCTTAGTTTGTCCTTTGGACCTTACAATTTAATAAAATGTTCGAATTGACTTGAATCTTTAAATACTCTCTCATTAACTCACACTGGTTTCATTTTCTTCCTCAAATACTTCATTCTCACAGGCCTCTATTTTGCCTGAATTATGATGATGCCTTTTAGGATTTCCTTGTCTCTTTCCACTTCCATGGATATTAATTCCTTTCCTCCTTATAGCTCATAAGTGGGACTGACTCATTTTGTATGGCAAATAATTTTCCCAACACAAAGGACAAGGTTTTTATTTTCCAAGGTAAAAGATCATAGCAATGCATTTCCTCTCTATGTCTTTCATTTCCAATTAGTGATAGTCTGTTAGGATCATATAAAGCAGCATTTCAGATCGGAAAGGAAACCCTCAGATTATACATAAGGAAATGGAGTCATAGCACAATTAAGTGAGTTCTCAGGAAAACAGAGGTAATGTTAGAGCCAAAACCCAAATCCAGACATTTTGATTCCAACCCCAGTGTTCTTTAGATGCTACCTGAAGCCTTCCCACTTAATTCTACTCTGTGGAATGTTTCAGGATCTGTTTTAAAAAATGAAGATAGACAAGAAAATAATGTTCTCATCTTAGAACACACTGAGTCGACGAGGTGGAGGTATTGTAAGAAAGTGAAGTGCTTGGGTTTTCATAGCCAAGGATTTATCATAAAGCATCCAGTCTTTTGGCAATGAGCTTCTCTGTCATTAGCTAGGCTGCTCCTTAGAAAACGACCACGGTTTGCTTCATGGACCCTGCACAAAGCCCCTCTGTCATGGTACAACCTACAAGAGCTTATCTCTGTGGGAACAGTCTTATAGAATAAAGTATTAGCTTCATGTCATGATGAAGCTTTGGGGTGGATTTTGTAAAGGCCTCTAGTACCCTGGACAGACCTGTAGCAGATTTGAGGGAGGACATGGACAAGAGGCAGTCATACAGGTTGGGCATGAATGGATTAGTAGTGATCGGCTCCTTCTGAGAGAGTATCCTAAATTCATAAATCCCCTAGAACCAAGAAGTGTACAAGTATGACACCAGGACAAAGGGGGGGAAATGCCACAAAAATGTACATCAGAGAATGTATGTGACTTTGCCTTTGACATGGGATTTTAGCCTTCCAAAATGGGTCTGGATGCCTGGATATGTATGAAAGATTTCTGAACTGCCTTGTCTATATGAGTCCTAGGATCATAATGTCAGTTTGCTTGTCTAGATGAGTGACAGAATCATAATGTTAGCTCATATTGATGAGAGTTTTAAATTTTTATAATGTTTTCTTCAAAACAATGCACTCAGATTGACAGTGCAAGTAGTATGACCTCTCAGTTCCAAATAACCATTGAGTCTCAGTGCTGGAACTTTCCTCATATTCAAAAAGGGAATGATTTCAACATAAGATTGGGAGGTATCCTGAAGGAAATGGGCCTTGATCAAGGCCTTAATTAGTAGGGTTTAGATAGGCTAAGGAAAGCCTTCCATTATGGAGAAATAGCTATGAACAGAAGTAGGCATATATATCTAGCATACAATAAGCAAAAAACCATACGAGGCATTATGCAATCATCGTCCTATGACAATTTGGAATTATGCCCAAAGGGCTTTAAAAGAATGCTTTTGATCCTTTGATCCAACAAAACCACTACTAGGTTTGTACCCCGAAGAGATAATAAGGAAAAAGACTTGTACAAAAATATTTATAGCTGCCCTCTTTGTGATGGCAAAAAAATGGAAAATGAGGGGGGACCATCAATTGGGGAATGGCTGAACAAATTGTGGTATCTGGTGGTGATGGAATACTATTGCACTGTAAGGAATGATGAACTGCTTGATTTCCACGTGAACTGGAAAGACCTCCATGAACTGATGCAGAGTGAAATGAGCAGAACCAGGAGAACATTGTACACAGAAACTGAAACACTGTGGCCACTAATAACAATGCAATGATCCAGGAAAATCCTGAGAGACTTATGAAAAAGAATGCTATCCACAATTGAGAGAAGAACTGTGGGAGTGGAAACACTGAAGAAAAACATACACTTTACTATTTGTTTACATGAGTATATGACTTGGGATTTTGGTTCTAAAAGATTATTCTATTACAAAAATGAATAATATGGAAGTGGGTATCAAGTGGCAATACATGTATAACCCAGTGGAATTGCTTGTCAGATCCAGAAAGGGGAGGGAAGAAGAGAAGGAGAGAATATGAATCATGGAACCATGGAAAAATATTTTTAAATAGATTAATTAATTTAGAAATTGTCCTATGAATGAAACAAACAAGTGCTACATGAATTCAGAGTCCCCCTAATCTAATCTAGTGTGATTGGTATTAATGGGCAGAATTCAGGTTAGTGAAGAAGTATACAATTCTGGCTCACTGTCTGAAAGGATGATGATCATCTGAGTGTACAAACAGACATACAAGTCATGTCAGATAAAGAATATTCTAGCTTGTAGACACATGCCCTGAGGCAATGTGTCTCAAAAGATAGTGGCTGGTTTTTCATGGGGACGAGTGACAGCCCCTAAAATCTTTTCTTGGGGTTTGGCAGTCTTTCCGGAAAATGAAGACAAACTTCTGAGTATTCAGAGATGTTCAATGAAAGAGGTATTTGAGATTGATTCCTGAGAACAGGATCCAAAAGAAAAAGAGCAAAAATACACTAACCTGAATCTCATTCACATAACTTTGACTACAGGAAGATTAATGTGGGTATCACAGGATGCTTGACTCAAAATATCCAGAAATATAAACAACAAAGAGGGAATGGAATTACATTTATGTCACAAGTTTAGGCAAAGGGGAGTGAGACTGTGTGTCTCCACAGGATAGATGGATGCTGATGAATAGCCCCCTCCTTCTGGCCAAATAAGCCATCTGAACAAATTGACACATGATTGGGACAGTGACAGTTAGGTTTGTCATGTAGATACAAATGCAGCCTAAGAAAGAGTCTTATATCTTCATGTTGATAGGAAGAAATGATCAATTAAGATGGCATCGCTTCATTTGATTTGGAGAAGAAATGTGTGTGATTAAAATAGAGGCTGCTAAAAAGGTTAAAGAAAAGAATAAATTGAAAAATAGAGAAGAAACTGAAGAAATATAAATTAGGGCTAAATTCTTTTCTGCCTCTAAAAATATCCATTTATTTTCATGGTATACAGGGACAGACTCAAAGATTTCGAGCTGGAAAGGATATTAGAGATCAGTTAGTCCAACCTCCTTTATTTTTATACGTGAAGAAACTGAGGCTAAGATCACAGAGCTAATTATTCAACGAATCAAGATAGGAACCCAGATCCTCAAACTTGCATAACTTCCATTAAATCACATGAATGCCACAAACCTTTCCTGACTTTCCAAGTTCACACTGATTTCCCCAGTTTTGTGGAAAGGAAAACTGAATCAAGTTCTGGAGTTTCTGCTACTCAGGTGGAACAAACAGCAGTTGGAATGTTGGAGAAAAGATATTGATAAGAATGACAGTTGGGGGAGGGGATCTTGGCGTGTCAGTTGGTCTTGTGACTCTCTTTCCTGGCACTTGGACTGGAAGGGTCCTCTCTCCTTATCTCTGGATAGAAGTTCCTCTATTCCAGGACTTTTCCCAACTGTGTGCTCTACCTGGATTCCTGTAATCATGTCTTTGAACAAAAGGATTGAAGGGGAGCAGTTTGAACTATAAGGCCAGTCTTTAGGGGCATCAGCCCAAAGAGACAGGCCCAACCAGCTCTAAAAGTCAGAACCTTTTCTTTCTCTTGCTGTCTAATGCTAAGACTTTGAACTTAAGATAACTAGCACAGATTAGCATAGACAGAAATAAAATAAACCCTCTACCAGCCTGTGAAACCTGGCCTCAGCTCAAAAGCTGAGAGAGACTCAAACCCAATCTAGGGAAATCTCGATTCCTTCTTCCCTGATACCTCCCCAATCCAAAAGTGTTATTAAAATTCATCTTTATTTAAATAACCGCAGTCAGATAAGAGGACTATCATTTCAGGGGGACATGGAGCAGAACCTAAGGACAGCGAGTCAACCACAAAAGAGTCCTTATTGGACCTCTCGTGGGCGACCTTGGTCTGGGTGCAGGCTTGTCCCTTAGGGGTGTCCATGCTTACCTGTTCTGGGGTATCTTCAACATCAATCAATAGAGAAGATGTCCCCTCAGGCTATCATAGGTGGCCCATTTCTTGGGAACTCCAATTTCAAAGATAGCCTCTCAGCAGGGAGTATCTCTCTCCTTTTACCTCACCAGCAGCCATATACCCTCTCCCCCTTCAACTCCTCCATTCCCCGTTACAAAACCTTCCTTATCCCCTGTCCTCTCTTCAGTCTACTTCAATTCCTTTAAATATTACAGTTTGCTTATGAGCCCATAGAACTTTTTTTTCAGACCAAACCTTCTACCTGGTAAGAATGTGGGCTCCTTGAGGTATTTGTAACCCCAGGACTTAACACAGTGTCTGACACATGATTAGAGCTTAATAATTGCTTCTTGACTGATTTATTGATTTCAACACTTTGTCATATTCAGTTTAACTATCTTATATATTGTCCTGTATTGTCCTGTATCTATATGTTATTATCTTCCCAACATATGCCCCCAGAAAAGAAATTTGAACAGAGAATAGAATAGGTGCTCAAGAAATCCTTAATGAATCATATTTCAAATTTCCTAAGTCATGTAAACTGAATCTATTTCTTTAGTCTGATTTTTTCATTAAAGAAAAGTCCATAACAAATGTTTGCTTTACTCTGGCTGTTGAATGTAAAGGCTATATTCAGATGGTTTGATTGGTGCTTTCATGGTGCTTGGCTGACAGGAAAATTATTACACATTTTTCTCTATTTAACACCTCATCCATTCATTGTATGCGCATTGTGTCCATACATGGATTAAATAAGAATATGATTGTACAAGGGGACCAGATGAATGATGATTGAAGCAGGTAATTGATCTTTGCTGAAATCTTCAGTATGTCCACCAAAATGGTACAGATACAATTTAGGGAGCTGTGTACAAGGTGCCTAATTTGAATATTTGAATATTAAAGAGCTGACAGAAAAAGGAAGTCTTGTTCAAATTTCTCTCCCAGCTTTTTTGACCTTTCCATGTGAGCTTGTACTTCAGAAAATGATTGAACAAACAAAACCAGCTTTGTTGTAACAGCTGTCCGTTTTCTCATAAAATTAAGTTTGCTGAAGATGCCATGAATTACTCAGGGATTAAAGCAGTGTTGTTTCTTATAGCATAAATTAAGCAGAATGTATCTGAACACACAAAAAGAGAAATGTCACTATTTTTGTAAGGTTACAAATTAAAATGACCCCCTGGGTTATATTACTGTGCCAGAGTCAATACAATCAAACAAAAGTTGTTTATATAAGCATAAGCAAATGGGAGAAAAGTAAGTATGAGTTGATTGGACTTTTCTTGTTGGAAGATCTTTCAAGCTTCTAACCCATTTCTCATCTCTACTCATTCCACTCAACTGAAGAGGTCTTAAAGCTGAAAACTAGTCCTAGTTTCTACATCTACAAAATGGATGTGACAATGCCTACACTACCTACTTCATAAGGTAGTTGTGAGGAAGGCACTATTGTAAATTACAAACAATATAATAGTGTATATACACCTGATATCTGCTATTCTTAAATGCGTTATATGTGCCTCATTTCAATTCATGTGCAAGGCAAGACATGGCCCCATGTCACTGGTCCTCTTCAAAAATGAAGGACAAACAACAATGAGCTATAGTCAGTTCTCACATGAGAGTTCTTCATGTGTGAATGAATTCTCATATGTGACAACAAATACATTTGTAGTATTCGCTTGGAGTATTACCTATCCGTGTTATCACGTTAGTAAACATCCAGCTAAAGGAGTCCAGTTAATTCATGGTACAATATCTGAGTTACTCACCAGATGATGTTTTATTTGAGCTACCACCTAGGGCCTCTTTCAATGAATCTTCCTACTTACAAAGATAGATCCTACCTGCTTGGATCTCTGCAAATGTACACTGTCTGCGACATCTCATTCTCTTCTGGATCAAAAGTGGCATTTTGACCTATTACCTGGATAGATATCTAGATCTCTATTTAAAGAATGAAATAAAATATTAAATCATGAAATGCAATTCTATTTTGGCCCCATTCCCCAATCCTTTGTGATTATTCACTATCAGAGATCTTTTCCCTCTGCACACATTCAGTATGTGATTCCAAAATTCATTACACACAAAAAATAGTATAAATAATAAATAAATGGAATAGGATAAAAAGAAAAGTAGACAAAACACCCTCCTACTCTGGTGAAAACAACTATCATTATCTCTCTGTGTTGCATCTGGACTTCTCACAGAGCTTTAGTACAGACAAGAAAATCTTCCTGAGCAACACAACTACTGCTTGTAAAAAAAAAGAAAAGAAAAGAAAATGGGGGAAATGGTATTTGTTCACCTGGCTCAGTAATGAATTAATGAAAATTAGGGAAGAGAATGTATTTGCTTAACTCCCCAGTCCAATCAAGATTCATAGTAATTCACTATATGAATTATTCTGGTTGTTCTCATTTCTCAGCAGAAATCTGAATGAGAGAAAAACAGAGCATAAATATAAACAGTGTTGTTGTGTTGGGTTCTTTTTAATGTTCTCTTCCAGGGAGGAATTAGCATGACCTCAAGACAATCCAACTTCCAACGACCCTTCTTTCACAGAGAAGTGAAGGAGCAGCTCTTTTCCATTAAAAGTGTTTCTGAAGTTGTTCTATTAAGCCTCTTCTGAATTATTAGAGGCCCATATGAAGATTCGAAGAGGTAGCAAAAACAAAGTACAATTCCCATAAATATATATGTGATAATGGTGTAGTTTTAATTTTTCCCCCTCTTTGATTTGGTTATATTCAGACCATGTTTATCTAAAAGAAGGTATTTCTCTGCTTTTTTTTTTGTTAGACAATTTGTATGGCATATGAGTTATTTATTTTTAAATATTTATCAGATTAACTTGTAACTCTATATGAACTATGGTTGTTGTTTTTGATTTTCATGTAGGAGGTCATTTATGCCCCCATTTAATATATATATATATATCTGTGAGTAGATTACTTAGGTTCCTTGTTTTTTTCATCTGTGTATTCAATATTATTGTAAATACAAATTATTTTATTGGAATATAATTGGACATACTTTCAAGGATTTTCTTTCATTTCCTCTCTATTTGTTATGAGTTTCTTCTCATTTTTTACTTTGTTAATTTGTTTTTTTTTTCTTTTTTTCAGTCAAATTTTAAAATCTCTTTTATCAGCTACTTCAAAATGACTATTTTGCTTAGCTCAGTAGTCATTTTGTCTTCAGTTTTGTATATATAATTTTCTACTTCTATGCTTTTTAGGAGATTATTCATTTGTTGATTTTTTAGACTTTTTGGTGGCATTTTTAATTCATTTTTCCTTTGTTTCTTCTGTTAATGTAAGTGTTCATAAATATATGTACATATACGTATATTTTTTCACTGCTCTAAGTTAATCCAGTAAGTTTCAGCATGTTGTACCATTGTTATTATTTATTTAACAAATTATTATTTCTATACTTTGTTCCTTGACTCATTCATTATTTAGCTTCTAAGTGCCTACTTTTGTTCATGTTTTCTTATCAATTACCATTTTTATTGTATTATGGTCTATAAAAAGTACATTAAATATTGATGCATTTATGCATCAATTTTAAAAAGGCTATACACAACTGAAAAATAGATATGCCTTTTAAGATTCCCATTTAATAATTTCCAGAGGACTATGGCATCTAATTGATTTAACATTCTGTTCTGTTCTTTAGCATTTTTCTTGTTTATACAATAACCTAGCTACATATTTGTCTAAGTCTGAAAGAAGAACATTGAAGTCTCTGTCAATTATCATCTGCCTATATGAGTCTTTTTTAAACTTTGATGAACATTTCTTTTATATACTTAGTTGCTATGTATTTGCTGTTTGTATTTATAATTCTTTTTTTTTCTCATAACCTACAGTATGGTTAGAGACAAGCCTAATTCCAATATTCTTTAAGTTCAGATTAGATGTTCAGATAAAAAGAAGCATTCTTGAGTTATTGAACAGTTAACAAAAGGAGTTTACTTTGCTCTAATATAGGAAAAGTATGCAATAAGGGTACAGAGACACTTAGTTTCTCTGGACTCAATCCTCTCCTCAGCTCGTGGAAGGGCATGTAGACACCAGGGCATGGTATAGTGATTTGAATTTTATGGTCTTCAGAAGTTCACCAAGTCAGAGGTGTATCCATTCCATATGTCAGTGAGTTTTATTTTGTTTTGCCATTGGGTAGTCTGGAAGCAGCTGAGAGAGGCAAAAGCCAAAGATCCCAGGGACAGCTGTGTTGCCTTGTAGAGGAAAAGTAATCACTGTCACAAGAAGGAAGGAGATGAACTGGGCCCAATCCATATGGTGGTGATAGTGGAGGAAGTCCATGCCTCCTCCATATTGTGGGTAAACACTAGTGTATCTCAATACTATCACAAGTGCCTTTAAGCACAATGTAGTTTCCATATTTGTTTCTTTTGGACATATATTTTTACTATTGACCTATGTGAAATCAAGTTTGTCATGCCTGTTTTTTTTTTTAATTCAGGCATAATAAATGATATTCTAATCCTTCATTTTAACTCTAAGAAAATCTTTTTTGTTTAAAATACAATTCTTATATACAACAAATTGTGGGGGTTTACCTTCTAATCCATTCTGTTACCTTCTGTTGCTCTATGGATGATTTTATCTCATTAGATGACAAACTGACATTCCTATATCACAGATCTGACCAAATTTTCTTGCTCAAAAACTATCGGTGGCTTCCTATTGTATTTAAGATAAATTATAAATTCTTCTTTTGAAATTTCAGGCCCTTCCCAGCCCAGCTCTGATATGTTTTTTCCTCATTTCAGATGAAACTCCTTTACCTACTCTAGTTCTGGTAAAATTGTTCTCCTTGTCATTCCTTATGTGTAACATCTCATGTCCTGCTTCCACACTTTTATATAAGCCCTACATCCAAAATGTAATTGGAGAAGACCTTGATATTGGAAAACACTGAAGACAAAAAAAAGAAACAGAATAAAGGGTGTGATGGATAGTTAGTGTCATGGAAACAATGAACATGAACATGGATGGATTTTGTGAGAAAGAGGAAGACAGAAGGGGCTATAGTGCTATGGTTAATGGAATCATGAAGATCCAGCCACTACTGCACAACTGGACAATGATAACATGCCCGAAATACTCTTCCCCTTCACCTCTGTCTCCTAGAATCCTCAGTTATATTTAAGGCTCACCTCAAGTGCCAGCTGCTACACAGGGCTTTCCTTGACTTCTTCCCCCATGTGAGCTCTTTCAAAAATTTTTTTTTACTTTGTGTATATTTGGCTTTTACTTATTTACCTATTGTTGCTTCCTTCTAGTAGTATATACATTCCTTAAGGGCAGGGAAGAAATCATTTTTATTTTTATCTTTGCATCCTCAGGACTTACATGGTTTCTGGCATATTGGCATTTAATAAATCCTTGCTGAATTGGATAGTCATGACTCTTAAGTGCATTTTTTATTTTATAAAGTCCCATTAGGGACTTAGGAAAAGAGGAAGAAAAAGAAAAGAAAAAGAAATAAAGGAAAAGACAAGCTAACACTAAGTATCTGCAATTTGTTCCATTTAGAATAATCTAGTCCTGTCTCCTCTCTTCCTTTGCCCTTACTTTTTCCATTCTAGCTACAAAGAACTTGATCTGAACTCACTTCAATTCCTTTAATTTGTACTATTTGAGGGAATTTCCTTCTCAACTCTGCTTTCTAATGGAAATACTCCTCTTGCTCCTCCCTACTCCATCCTAAATTTGTGCTTATTTTATTTTATTTCTAATGATCTTATAATTATAATCTTATAATATATAATGGCAGCAACCAGGTGACACAGTGGATAGAGCCAAGTGCTTGGAATGAGGAAGGCTCATCTTCCAGAGTTCAAATCTGGCCTCAGATGCTCACAGGGTAAGGCTCTGGGCAAGTCATTTAACCCAGTTTGCCTCCATTTTGTCATCTGTAAAATGAGCTAAAGAAGGAAATGGCAAACCATTCCAGTATCTTTGTTAAGAAAACCCCAAATGGGTCACAAAGAATAGGGCATCACTGAAAAAGATGACGATGACTGAGCAACAGTTTTATGATGAAGAAATACTGCTGGGCAGACAAGATTCAGGGCACTGTGACTTACCAACCCCTCTGATCTGTACCTGGGCACTCAGCCTGGACTAGATGCAGTTCTGAGCGGGACAGGGTCAACTAGAATAGAACACTCACAACTGTATCTTTGAGAAATTCAAATGTAAAACAAGAGTCAGGAATTTAACCTATAACAACTATTATGTTCTTCTAGAAAGCTGATAACTAAACCCCTTCAGAATATAAATCAGTTGCAGTGCAACTAATCAGGCATTTTACAATTAACTTTGGCTCTATGTTATCTAAACTTCCAATGAGTGAATCCATTTGTCTGTGGCTATTAAGACCAAAGGAATAGTTGCTGGAGTCTTTTCCCTACAACCATTCAGCTCCAATGTGATGGGTCACAGTATCTCTGGACCTCAAACTCACAAAGTTGCCTACAAGTCTGGACACATCCAACTTAGGATAGATACCTATTTACCTAAGATCAGAAAAGAAAAGAAAAAAAATGAGAGAGAAAGCCCAACCCCAAACTCAGGCTTTCCTGAACAGCTTATGTGCACATGACCATATGATATCTTGAGTAGAGAATAGGGCATCCTTTCCCCCAAATCCCTTCTAAAGAACTATGTCAAGACAATTTTGACATGATCTGTAACTGGAAAGGAAGAAAGAACTGGAGAGAAACTGCTCTCTTTTACATATTCTCCAAGAGTCTGAATCCAATAAGGGTTCATTATCTCCACTAACCCTGATTTATGCAAGGATGGAAATAGACCTCAAGTATCCCAGGAATGCCAAGCATATTCAACCTCCATTACACTGGTAATAATTCTCTTTTTTTATTTTTACCTTTCTTTTGTTCAGTTCAGATATGAACATATATTCCATTTTTATATGACCTTCAACTATAATGATCAACTTTAAGAAATATATCATTTTCCCCCACTACCCCCTCACTCCTTCTCTAGGGCATTTTTATTATTATCCAAGTCTAGAGATTTTTTCTTTTCTCCTTGTTCTTAAATGATGCTAAAGAAAGGTGAGACCAGGAACCAGAGGTCTTCTCTTGCCTTTTGAATATGTAAGTACTAGATCTATCACCTAGCTTTTCAGATTTATTTGCCTTTCTTAAATTTCTTTTGTTTACTATATTTGCATTTTTACGGTTCTGCCATGACATCTAATTTTTTCAAAAGAAATTTTTATAATTAATTATATTTAAAGTACTTCCCAGGGGCAAGGTAGGTAGTTCACTAGATAGAGAGCCAGGCATAGACATAGGAGACCCTGGATTCATATTTGGCCTCAGGCACTTTCTAGTTGTAAGACCTTGGGCAAGTCACTTAACCCCACTTGCCTAGCATTTACTGCTCTTATGCCTCTAAGATGGAAGGTAAGGATTTTAATTTTTTTTTAAGTACATCCCTTGTTTCCCATCTCTTCCCTTATCCTTCTCCACATACACACAAAAAGTTCAAATTTAAAGAATATTTTATTCCAGCATAAAACCTTTACATCTTCTATTTTTAGATATAGTATATTCCAGCCTTTTCTTAACCTTTGTTCATTGAAAGTAGTCCTGGCCTATTTGGTCTAGAATTCCTATGTCTTTATCTGAACTGTTTTTTCTTCTAAATCATTCCTGTTCCCTGAAATATTTTCTCTTTGACTTAGAAGTTTTGGAGCTAGGCAATTACATTTCTAGTAAGTTAAACCTGGAGTTACTCCTTTGTGCTGATATATGGATTCTTTACTTTGCTCTCTGTGTCTACTATTTCTGGGTATAGTTTTTTTTTTTTAATGCTGTGATAAAATATGGCATTCAGAATTGTTTGGAATTTTTTGTTTTGTTTTGTTTCTTTGTGTTTTTCTTGAATGCCAAGGATTCATATGTTGTGTCATCTGGCCCCTTGAAATTCTCATATCCAGTTCAATTGTATTTACAGAGACCTTCTGCAATGTCAACTTTGCTGTCTTTTGTGTTTTCACTTAATCACAATTTTTTAAATTTTATAACTAGATATAATATATTTTACATAAATTTACATTTACATAAATTAAAAATGTTTTTGTTCTATATATTCCATTCTCTTTTTCAAGATGTCCACTGCTTATTTAGGGATTATTTTCTACCCCTACTCTGGCTGCCTATTGATCCATCATTATAGCTACAAAACACCAGCACCACCACCCTCATTATCATCATAATGAGAATTTATGTAATGCTTTTAAGTTTGCAAAATAATTGACAAATTGTATCTCATTTCATTCTCACACAACTCTGTATCTAGAGTACTGACCAATAGCCCTGAGTGAATGTTAGTCTCTTCACTACACCTATTATATGTTTTAAAGTCTGGAGGCTATCTCAGGATAATTAAGACTTAAGTCAGAAATTTATATCATGAACAAAGTTCATGGCAATAAATTTTTAAATATTTAATATTATATTTCCTAAGCTTTTAAGGCCCTTATCAAATGATTGAGCCATCTCCAAAAGAGGAAAGTCACCCTGAAAAGGGCTCCACAAGTCTTACACAAGAGGTCTTAGTTTTCCCTGAACACCTTATGTGACTACTATGTGCTACCCTTGAATAATAGAGTCCTTAACTTCAGTCATACTGACTAGGCATGAAATAGATATTATGATCAGTCCATTTTGTGAGGAAAGAGTTCCATCTCAGGTGTTCTATAATAGTAATTTGATGACAGAGAACTCTAACCCAAATTTAAAGTTAATAGCAGGATTCAAGGATAACATAAGACAATATTTCTTATATTTGTTTCTTTCTTCTCTGGATCTGAAACAGAACTTCTTGGGTTATATGATGAAAATCACCCTAGATTCTCTCATGGCTACATGAATCTCTCTCTCTTTGGACCCCATCCATTAGCTTGAGGCAAACCATCAAGTATATTCAGGAGAGTCAGAGTAGTTAAGTTCAGGGGCCATATTACTCAGGCATAGGCATGGTTTCCCCAAGATAGATTCCAGTTTGATCTTACTTGACTCTGGGATCCAAATAGCCAGTTCTGAAATGATAGTGAGATTCCAGGTCCAAAGCATTCACTAAAGTCTAGTCCCCAAATCCACCCAGTGTTGAATTAATGAGACAAGACCAGACAAGACTCATTCTCACCCAATCTATGTGAACTAAAGACTTAAGAAGGTGCCTCTCACCATGTTATTAACAGAGTTATGGTAGAGTTTGGGAGTCAGGGCCAAGTGGTACAATTGTCAACATTTATTAAGCACTTTCTGTGTTCAAAACATTGTACTAAATTCTTAGGGGAAAAAAAAGACCAAAAATAAAACAGTCCTTACCCTCATGAAGCTTATATTCTGTTGGTAGAAAAAACACACTCACATATACATTTTAAAAATAGCAAAATACAAAGTAAATGCTTAGTAATTTGGGGGAGATACTAACATCCAGGGAGATCAGAAAAGACCTCATATAGGTAGGAAGTGGCACTGAACTATGACTTGGAGGAACCTAGCATTTATCAGAGGAGGGAGGGAAGGCAGTTCTTTGCAAATAATAGCAAAAGCACAGAGATAAGAGAGGAAATGTTGTATACGAGGAGTAGCAGGTCAGCTGGTTTGACTGGAATGTAAAGCATATGAAAGGAGGTAATATGTAATTAGCTCAGAAAGGTAGGCTGAAACTAGATTGTAAAGGACTTTGAATGTCAAACAAAAGAGTTTGTATTTTATCCTCAAGGCAACAGAAATTCATTGCAGCTCTTTTTTTTTTTCCTTGCTAGGGATGGCATGGTCTGACCAGTATTTTAGGAATATTAATTGTGTGACATTTGGTTTGGAAAGGGAAAATATTAGAGATAGGAAGCTCCATTGGACAGCTATTGTATACTCCAGATAAGGAAATAGGAGCCTAAACTAGGATGATGGATATGTGAGTGGAGAGTAGGGAACAGATGGGAAAGATAATGTGGAAGTAGGGTTAAGAATTCTTACTGACTGATTAGAAGTAAAAGATGAGGGAAAGGGAAGATGTGAAGATGACTCCAAATTTGCAAACCTGGGTGACATGAGCTTTATCCTCTAAACCTTTGCAAAGGAGTTTCTGGGGGGTGGTTTAAGTCCAAGCTTTAATGGACAAAGAACAAAAACTTGTTCTTCCTCAAGTTCAGCATATATCTCCCTTTTCAGAGCACTTTGATTGGCCAACCCATTCCATTGGACTACTGATGACTATTAAGTCTGGGGAAGAATTATGGGTTCCCCTGTCAGAGTTCAAGGCATCTTGGGGCTTGGTATGGGGTCAGGATCTCAGTTCAATTGACCAACAAGAGATAATTTAGATCAGATAGATCCACTGGAGTGAGTCAGATGAATATTTAAGGACATCAAATGAGTCAAGAAGTTGGAATTAAGCTGATCTATCAGTGGGCAACAAGTAGGCTCAGCAGTTAAGTAGGCTGGTGCCAGGCTGTAGAAAGAACATGAAGGAATCAGAGGTCCAGCTGCAGTAGGTAGCAAGAACTTAGTCACATAGTTCAACATCAGGACTCAAGCTCCTGAGAGGACAAGAGCAGGAAGTGTAATATATGCTGTCAGAGAGACAAAAAAATTAAGGAAGAGAATTAGACATGAGTAGATAAGATGGGATTCCACTAGGTACATAATGATTGTTTATTAATTGATGGGATAATTACCATAATAGATTGAAGTAGGTACTTTGAAAAGAGGTGGGGGTAGTAGTAGATATTTATATAATGATTCAAAGTTTGCAAAGCACTTTATGAATTTTATATCACTTGACCTTCACACCAAACATATGAGGGAAGTGCTATTATTAACGCCATTTTACAAGTGAGGAAACTGAAGCAAAGAAAGGTTAAATGACTTGCCCAGCATCACACAGCTAGTAAATATCTCAGGTAGGACTCAAACTCAAATCCTCTATCTCCTATACCAAACTGTTTTCTCTAGATATAGGAATCAATTTGTTGTTGAACTCTACTATCTGTAGATCCATTCAGGCCTTGTAGTACCCATCTTAGGTCATGTCCAATTTGCTTTTACTCATCATCATAATAATCAATATTATTAATTGTTGTTGTTATTCAGTTATGTCCAACTCTTTAAGGCTCCAGCTAAGGTTTTCTTGGGAAAGATACTGGAGTGGTTTGATATTTCCTTCTCCAGATCATTTTAGTATTCAGTATTTAGCAAGCATCTGAAATTGGCTTTAAGCTCAAGTATTCTTGACTCTAGGCAAGGCACTCTATCCAATGTACCACCCAGCTGCCCCTCTACTAGTAATAATATTAAATATCAATAATAATACTTAAACATTTTAAGCATCTTTTACTTTATTAGTGTTCTCCTGACACAGATTATAACCCCTTTGTGTTTTTATTGGTAATACTTAAGAGATGCCATGCTCAGCAAAATTCATTACCCCGTAGCCAATCTGGAGAGTCTCTAAAAACTTTCCTAGGTTCGTCTTGGACAAGTGTAGCCCCCAGTAGTGAGAGTGAGCCCCAGTAAAATCATAGTCAAAACTTAGATACAGTCAAAAACTTAGCCCAGGCATCACATGAGACCCCCAAACCCTCCTTTCTACCCCCTCTCCACAGAAACTGAATGTTCTTCCAAAAAAACCAAAACACTGATATATCCATTCCCTGAGAAACTGGGTTAGATGATTACATATTGACATACTGATTTATCAGCCTATAGAAAACTCTGTCTAGATTCCATATGGTAAACTAAGTCTATTGTAAAAGAGTGATAAATTATCCACATTCATTATGTATGCAAAAAGCTTACCTAATCCTTTAGTTTATGTCACTTTCTCTATAAGATACTACCTGTGATCAATAAACCTGGCCTCTGATTGCTACCAGGTTCAGGGGCCCTCCTGATGCCCAAGTGTGTTCATGTCATCCTTCTAACCATGTCTCATTTTCCTCACCCCTTTGGGACCCCTGAATGTTTGTCAGTATGCCCTGACAGATGAGATATACATTCAATGAACAGCTTGTAATCAAATCCTTTCCAGCTTGGGTAAAGCCACCAGATCTACTGGCTTTATGTTTGAATCAGAGTCACTTATGCACCATAATGAAAAATGTATTATTATCAATGATGTTGAAGATAATAATTCCCATTTATGTAGTCATTTTCAGTTAGTAAAGCACTTTCTTTACAAACACCCCCGTAAGTTGGGATTTCTTTTTTACCTTTCTTTTATCCCCAGTGTATAACACTGGGCCTAATACAGAGTAAGTACTTAATAAATGTTTGTTCAGGGGCAGCTAGTTAGCATAGTAGATTGAGTGCCAGGCCTGGAGACTGGAGGTCCTGGGTTCAAATTTTTCCTCAGATACTTCCTACTTGTGTGACCTTAGGTAAGTCACTTAACCCCAATTGCCTAGTCCTTGCTGCTCTTTTGCCTTGGAACTGATAACTATATCAATTTTAAGACAAAAAGTAAAGAATTAAAAAAAAATAAATGCTTGTTGGTTTGACTAGTTCAAGTATTATTATTGCCATTTTACAAATAAGGAAACTGATCCAGAGATGTTAAACCACTTGACTCTGGTAATGCAACTAGTCAAAGTCTGACAGAACTCAAATTCAAGTCTTCAGGTTGTGTTCTTTCTGTTACATTATGGTATTTGTCAGCAAACATTTACTAAGTATTTTATGTCAAATGGGTAGCTAGGTGGCCAGGTGCATAGAGTTCTGGGCCTGGAATCAGGAAGACTCACCTTCCTGAGTTCACATCTGGTCTCAGATAATTGCTAGCTGTGTGACCCTGGGTAAGCCACTTTACACTGTTTGCCTTAGTTTCCAAATTTGTAAGATGAGCTGGAGAAGGAAATGGCAGATGACTCTAGTATCTTTGCCAAGAAACCACCAAATGGGGTCATGAAGAATTGGACATGACTGAAAAATCACTCTGCAACAACAACATCAACATGTCAGACACTGTGATAAGTTCTGGGAATACAGAAAAAGAGGTACAATACAAGATCTGCCTTCAAGGAGCCCACAATCTTACGGGGGTGATAATAAGCAAATAAATATGTACAAACAAGTTATATGCAGGATTATGTATAACACACACACATGTGGTATAGTTATATATAAATAGGAAATAGGCACTATAATTAAGAGGTATTGGGAAAGACTGTGTAGTAGATGGAATTTGAGTTGGGACTTAAGGAAAACCAAGGAAGAAACGTGGAGAGGCTGACAACCAGAGAAAATGCCTGGAGCAGAGAGATGGGGCATCTTGTTCATGGGCCAGTCAGGGGGCCAATAGCACTAAACCAAAGAGTGCATGTTGACTGAAAGGGAAGTAGTTATGAAGAGCTTTGAATGCCAAGCAGATGGTTTTGTAGGTAAGCCTGGAAGCAATAGGGAGCCATTGAGTTTACTGAGTAGGGAGCCTGGGAGAATGGTAGTAGCTTTGACAATAACTTAGGAGAGGCAGAGGGTTTAGGGGGAAAAGATAATGAGCTCAGTTTCTAATATTGATTATTTCGGTTTCATAAATTGTCTTCATCTTTCTGAATTCTTGTAAAATGGATTCATCCTCACCAACCTTTTCCTAATTCTGTTTCTTCACTTGAAATGCCCATTCCTCTTTCATCTCTCTCCCTCCCTGAAACTCATCTACCTCATTATTAGATGATGGAGTTGGACCAGATTCTCCCTGATTTCCGGTCCAGCCCTGAGAGTCAGTGACTTTAAGGACAGAGGAGAAAGGCAAAAGGGAGAAGGGGAGAAATCGGGCAAGACCTAGGAAGAGAACAGAAGTGCCACTAAATTGTGCTTTGGAGCTGAAAGCCACTTAAATGAGATAGTTGGCCTTTAATGAAAAAGAAAATCAACCCATATCACCACTGCTATTTCTCTGCTAGTAGACGGATATTTTAACGGATCCCAGAGTCGGGGTTAATGGAGCTGTAAACCCCAGAGTGGATGGAGAAGCCAATGCGTATGTATGTGTGCCTACAGGAATTGTGAAGTCAGCAAAGTCCGCCTAGGCTGCTGTTCCGCCTCTAAGTCTTCCCCTTTCCCTAGCCCTGGGACTTCTCTGCCTCTAAAGTCTAGTAACCTAAGCTGCCGGGGCGCCCGCACCCACACTGTGTGGCTAGCAAGAATTGCCCTTACGTGATCTTTTCTTCCCTACCAAAACCTACTCTGAGCTGACTGTTGGAAAGCTGAGGACAGGAGTTCGCCTTTTGATTGGGGGAAGTCACAAGGTTTACTTTAAGGGAAAAGACAATGAATTTGCATTTCAAACACTGTGTTCAAATCCCTGTTTTTCCGCCCATTATCCTTGAGTGCCAGATCAAGTCACTTAATTCGTCAAATCCCGAATCCTCGTCTATAAAATGAAAGTGTGAGGCTCCAAGACCTCCACTAATTGATGAGAATGGGTTATTCTACCCAGAATCAATGTCTTAATCCAGAGGAATGAAGCTTTTATGGTGGAATTTCAAGGGGGTGGCCCCTTTCTTGGATTTCTTCAAATTACCCCACGTCGGTGACCTGCCTACACTGCCCCACTCCTCTCAGCAGGATCTGGCCTGGGTACTCACTCACGACAAGAAAAGCTTTAGGCTTCCCCTCTGCTCTGGCAATGAACTAGCCAGCAACCTACAGCTAACTAACCCCCCGGTTGCAGTCTCACAAAAGGCTGTGAGTTGCCTCTTTCTCTAATAACTGAAGAAACAAAGACCTCCCCTCCCCCTTTCCTCGCAACCAATCAATGAGTGGGTATTTTCTGGCAGCTTTAGCAGTATGATTTAAGAAGAGTCTAAGAAGCTCTGGAAATTATGAAAGATTCAACAGAAACCCTCCCCCCAATTTTTATTGAGGCTCTATATTTCTAGCTAGAACTAATAAAAGACCCTTTCACCTTCCGCTTCTTTCCCAGTCTCTCCTCCCCCCTCTTTTTCCCCCTTTTATTCTTTAGTGGCAAATATAAACAAAACCAACCACACTTAGGTTGCCAAAGCACCCCTGGGCAAACTGGGCCGGGAATCTCTAGGCACCCCCCCCCATCCCCGCCCCTTCCCCTATTAAGGGGGGAGGAGCAAATCCATTAAAAAGGATGGTGGCTAACCAGTGATTGATCTTCTAGGCTTTGTGTGGGAGCTTTAAATCAAGCTGTCGTCTCATTAGAAAGCCAAAGGAGTCCGCTTTGTTAGGGGGATTTTATGGTAGCACTTGAGCAGTAATCGGATTAGAGGGACTTGCAACCCGAGTGCAGGGCCTTGGAGAGCTGATAAAAGCAAGGCTGAGCCGCGTCCCGCCTTCCACATCCCAGAGAAACCAAGCTGCGGGGAGCAGACCCTTTCTGATCTGAGCCATCTGCAGTTTGCTGACACCTGAAATGCCTGCCGATTTCAATGGTTACTGGAAAATGCTGAGCAATGAGAATTTCGAGGAGTATCTGAAAGCCCTGGGTAAGATAGTTCGCCTGCTATTTTGTTAATAATCAAAGCGCCACTTAGTGTGAGTCTGTGCGGAATTGTCGGGGCGAGCTCGCAACTCTGTATTGTTCCGAAACTCAATCCTTTGTTGAATCGAACACAGCCTCTTTGAAAAAGTAACTTATAAGTCCGCGGCTCTGGCTGATAGAGTAGCACTTGGAAAGTTTACTTCTCCCGGGATTGGAACACAAGGGAGCCCAGGAACGGGAATTTGCAAAGACTGCAGAAGCCGAATTTGCAGCAAGGTCTTGGGGTTAGGTCTTTTGTGCTGCAGATTTGAAGAGAAATTAAATTTTGTTGGGGTTAATTAGTGACAGATATCTGCATGCATGCCCAGAGAGAGTGGTAATTTCATTTGCAAAAGTGAGCCCGGTGGGTTGTTTTCTTTCTTTGTTTGTTTTTACACTTTAGTAGCCGTTTGGGGGATGGTTTAAAAAGAAATATATATACATATATACACACACACACACCTTTGACTACGCATTGCCCATGAAGAAGTCTCGATGCGCTTTCACTTTATGGAAATCCATCTCTGGGCTTCCAGGAAAGCGGATTTGAAGTTTCCTTTAAAAACTGCCCCCTCCTCATTCTCCCATTCCCCCCCTCCCCAACAGATGTCAATGTAGCTGTGAGAAAAATTGCCAGTTTACTCAAACCGGACAAAGAGATCGTCCAGAATGGCGACCATATGATCATCCGCACTCTGAGCACTTTCAGGAACTACATCATGGAATTCGACGTAGGGCAGGAGTTTGAGGAGGATCTGTCCGGCGTGGACGATCGCAAATGCATGGTGAGGATGAGAGTTACTGAGTTCCAGAATCCAATTGTCTGCTTTCTGCTGCTCGGGTTTGCAGGGCCCCGGATTCGAGTGGGGGAGTAAGTGGGAGGGAATGTTTACTGAGATGCTCTCTTTCTGCTTTGAAAAGGGCCTCCTCCTCTCCCATCCCTAAACTCCTGCTGGTATTTTCTTTTAAAATCTACCCCTTTACCATCGAACCAATGGCAACAGTTGCCAGAGGTGGTTTTTTGTTCTTAAAAAACCACTTGAATTTGCTTTCAGTATTAAAGTCAACCACAACAGAAATTTAGGTGAAAGAAAAACAAAAGATATCAAAAATATTTTAGGAAATGAAACACAAAAGAGTAAAGGTTCTCACCTCAATCCCAACAATATTTAGGATCTCTTTTGCTTTTGTGGCTTATTGCTTTATCCCCTCCAGCTAGGGAAGGAGGCCTGGGGGCGTTTCCTTGGAATTGCTGGTGATGTATTACTAACCTCAGGCACCCCTGCCTGTAAACCTACAAAAGCCACCAAACATTCCAGACTTCAGTGCCAAGCAAACTCTCGCCTTCCCCCTTCCCCCAGCTGTCTGGGAAATCAGTGACCATTAGGACACCAATTAGTGGCTGTACCAGAGACCAGAAGGTCACATCCAAAGTTCAAGGCTGGATGCTGATTCCTGGGTCATTCAGAGGTCAGAATACTTTCTTCCCATTAACTCCCAGGCTTCTGGAAACCAGTCTGTGATACTCAAGAATCCCAGCCTGGGCAGCTCTTAGGCCAGAGGGAGGATGAGTCCAAGGCCAACATCTTTTCACTCTTTGCCTTTAGAATAAACAGGAAGTATAAGATCACTTCTGGCCATATATAAATCAATATGCAAGTACTGTGAAGATTTTTCTTTAAATAACTTTGAGGTGCCCTAAAATGTGTGCCAGATTCAAAATTAGGTTCAAATTCTATCTCTGTCATTTACTTCTTATTTAATCCCTGAGCCTCAGTTCCCTTAAAAATGGAAGGGATTGGACTAGAGAATTTCTCAGGTCCCCTCCAGCTTGCAATACAGCTGAACTGGTCTTTATTTTAGTCTGCCTCTTCAACTGGGATGCATTAGTATGGAAGATTATTGTTGTTGAGAATAAGCCCAACTTCAATGTTCTTTGACCCTCCTGTGAGAGTAGTAATAATGGAAAGGGGAGAGAAGCAGAGGGTTAGGATCGAGGAGAAGCTTCATCCTTCTAATTTTGGAAGAATAAGTACTATACTATTTTACACTAACTTTATATCTGCCATATTAATTAGAAGGTAGACTAGTACTGTCTTCATTTCTTTCTCATTCTTACCTCTCTCCCAAGATTTTAGCAAAATTGCTCTCATCAATTTCTCTACTGACTTAACCTGTATTATTCTTGCCTATGCCCTTCCATGAATCCTACAAAGATCTACTCAGTGTGCTCTGGAAGCCTTCTTCTACATCTCACTATTTCAGGAATATCAGTACAACACACTCAGGCTCTTCATCACTTAGTCTTTGACTAGTTGTCTATGTCCTAGATGTCTTTTTATCTATTTTTGCATGTTAATGTGTTCCAGCCTACCAACATCCATTGGATAGTTATTTCTCCATCATCCATTAAGTCACTTGAAATTGATTCCTCAAGAGATCATGATGTTCTCAAGATTCATAGCCATGCTGTATCACCAGGAGAATATTGGTGTTGAAAAGAGGGACTTTCTTATCAAGTAGCCCATGGGACCAATATAAGCACCATGCAATTTCCCATCCCTTCACTTCTGGGCCAGCTCATTGTTCATGTGCAGTGTCTGTCCAAGATATATGTTCTGACAGACTAAGTCAGTGGGCTGCCCATCTGATTGAATGCAACAATCTGGACAATACATACATTCTCAGTCCACTGGCTTTTCCCTAGGTGATTACTGTGCTTTGAAGATTTCTTCTGAGCAGATATGAATCTTCTAGATGAGTTCTATTAGTATTCCAGGACTTGGCACAATGAGAACAATGTTATCCCCAAATGAGATTAAAATACTTGTCCTAAAAAAGAAACAATGTTATCTAATCAGTCAAAAAACATTTATTAAGTATCTATCTACTTTGTGTCAGATACTGTGCTAAATGCTGGGAATACAAAGACACGTAAGGGATTCGTACTCTCAGGGAGTTTATAGTCTAGTATGAGATGACATGTAAATGAATATATGAAACTAGCTACCTACAGGAAACATTGGAAATAATGGACAGAGGGAAGGCATTAGAATTAAGAGGGATTAGGAAAGGCATTCTATAAATGCTGGGATTTTAGGTTAGACTTGAAGGGAGTAAGAGAAGTCAGAAAGATATGGTAGTGCTTTGAGTAAATTCTATTGAATATTTTATTAGGTCTCTACTGTATAGTAGGTAAAAGGATAGTGAAGATGATTCTGTTAAACTGATTAGGGATATTTTATACATTCAAAATAAGTAGAAAATAATGCCAGACATATTTAAGTAATTAATGACTAAATCATACATTATAGGAATTCAGAGGAGAGAATAATCCCTTAGGGCTAGCACAGTTGAAACTAGGCTTCCTGAAGAATGTAGTATCTGATCTGGGCCATGAAAGATTTAGAGAAGGGGTATGAGGGCTGTCCAAGCACAGTTACTGTATTGTGATCAGCAAATAGGTGGGAAGCCACATTGGAATGTAGCAGAGATAAGGTTAGACTGGTTCTGGCTTTCTTGGAAAGCTTAGTAGAGGAAAGAATTCTTCCTTATTGCAAAGAGGGTTTTAGCATTTTTAATCTGATGATGGGATGTAATGTGATTTAGAGAGGGAGAGAGAGTGGGAGGAAATTTTAGTGAATAAAAAAATAATTATTAGTCATTAGGACAGCATGGCAGCTAAAAAAAGCCAAGGCAGACTTTATATGGAAAAGGTATAGTGTTTAGATGCAGGTTTTGCTCCTTGTGACTGTTGTGGGTCTTAAAGTATTCACCCCATTTTAGGAAGGGTATTAAGCTGAAAGAGCATCCAGAGGAGAGCAACCAAGACTCTGAGGAGCCTTGAAATTATCTGATAGAAATATTACTTGAAGAAACTAAGGATATTTATTTAGTTTAGAGGAGAAAAGTCTTAGTGGGGACGTGATAGCTGTCTTCAGTTCAACAAACACTTTCTAAGCCCATATTTTGTGCAGAATGCTATATGTATCCAATAGACCATCTTATGGAAGAAAGATTCCATTTTTTTCTTCTTTGTTCCAAAGGGCAGAACAAGCAGTAACAGAAGAAAATTGCAATATTATGTAAAGAAAAGCTCCCTAGCCACTGGAGCTGTCCAAAAGAGGAACTTTTTGTGATGCCACCAGAAGGTCATATTCACTAGAGGTTTTCAAACAAAGACTGCATGGTCATTGACTAAGGGATGTTGTAGCAGCAAGTGCCAGTATGGATTGGTCCAGACAGGTGACTTCTTGAAGATCCTTCTAATTTTGTCCTTCTGTGAGGTAGAGATGCGAGTTTGACTGGAGAGGTGGAGAGACAGTGGGAATGGAGAGGAAGGGGGAAGATAGAACTTTACGATACTTCTGTAATGGTGAATCTTGTTACACTAGCGTGCTTCTTTTTCATTGTTTTATTTTTTTAACCTCATTCAGATTTATAAATTCCTCTAGAACACTTTTGGACCACAGGTGGCTTAACATAAATGAAAAAGGGGACAATTACCCAAGGACTGCTCCCATCCTCCCCCCCCCCCCCATTAATTTGCTATGTGTCTATAATGCATAAGGCACAATGCTAGGTATTGGGCATTTCAATCTAAAAATGACAGAACACAGCCTTGACCTTCAAGGAACTTATTTTCTACATGGACCTGGATTAAGTATGATACAAAATAGGGAGCAAAACAAAGTGCCACACGAAAACCTGAGGACAGATCATTATATTACAAAGAATGATTTGCAACATTTTAATTCAATTTTAAAAAACATTGACTTGTCATGAGAAGGGTAGCTTATGACTGTCATCCCAGATCTTCATCTACCTAGATCCCGATAACTAATAAAAGCAACTTAAAGGAAGCTGGTAGAAATTTTTGATATTAAATTCATTATTCCCTTAAGGATCTCTGGTTTGCCCAAAAATTGAAAAATAGGAAGAATTCAACCCAATTGCTCCTTGCCTAAGGCTTTTGGTCCAGGTGAAAATTGCAAAGGATGCAAAGGGAAGAGGGTGAAGATGAATAGATTGAGAGCTTAAATCCAGTCTTCAAATGAGATGATCCTGAAAGCTGTTGGAAGGAGGAGTTTGCACCAAGATGAATATGGATTAGGAGGTGAAGCTTCTTAGAGTTGAGACTCAGGGGAAGTATGGACTGCCAACTTCCCTGAATGAGTTGGGATTGCCTCATGTATATTTTAGCTCTGTTCTTGATTTGCCCTGTTCTTGTGTATCTGACAGGAGAGGACCTGAAAAAGCCCAAGTCAGAACCTTTGGGGACTAAGGGGAACTTAGAGGACTAATATTTATAGTCTGAGACTAGATTTGAACTCTAGACAAGGCACTCTATCCACTTATACATCCTTAATTACTGATTGTGAACTCCCTTAGAACCAGAGAAGAGGAAAGCTATTTCTCTGTGTGATGATATAAATCACTTTTCCAGCCTTGCATTAATTCACTTAATGTCCCAGGCTTCCTCATTGTAGTACATAAAATTAAGGAGGAGAAGATGGCCTATTATTGGGTATTCATTCATGGAAATCTATGCTTTAAAATGGTCACATTTGACTTCCTTTTCGGACTAAATCTCTAAGGCAGAGGTGTCAAACACATACCAAGAAGCTTATAACACTCTGGAGAACCAGATTAAAATGTAACTGGTAAATATTTAACAAAATAAATAAAAATATAATAAAACATGGATAATGCTAATATGTGGTTTTCTAGGTCAATATTGCAGCCCTCAAGGATCTTTATGTACAGTTTAGAAAAACCCTCTTTCTATTTGAGTTTGACACCCCCGTAGTAAAGTGCCTTCTGAACCTAAAACTGTGACACTAAATTCCTCTTAAAAGTCTAGATTCTAACATCCCGGGATTATTATACTTAAACTTTCATGAGGAATTGACACCTTCTGTGGTTTTTGAAAGAAGAGGACACAAGGGTATTGACTTAGTAGATGGGACCATTGCCTTCATAAGAATCTATACTTAAGTGTGCATATTGAATTGAACCCCCACACTGCACCCTGATGCCTCAGCAGGACAGCTAGGTGGAATACTGTATAGAATGCCAGGCCTGGAATCAGGAGCATTAGTTCTACTACAGACTTAGACACTTATTAGCTGTGTGACCCTGGGCAAGTCACTTTACCCTGTTTGCCTCAGTTTCCTTATGAGCTAGAGAAGGAAATGACAAACCACTCCAGTGTCTCTGACAAGAAAATCCCAAATGGGGTCGCAAAGAGTCAGACATAGCTGAAACTAACGAACAACAATAATGATGCTTCATAGACTCTCTCATTTCCTGTAGAACTCAAAAACCACTTTCTACATGAAGCTTTTCCTGATCCCTCCCTCTCAGGCAATCTTCTCTTCAATTACTTTGTATTTATTTGCATTTATACTCTTCAGATTTATTCTGCACATCCTGACATATGTACCTGTCTCTCCTATTAGAATGTAAGCTTGTACGCTCCTGGTGAGAAAGGATTGTTTCATTCCTTGTATTTGTGTCCCTGGCACCTGGCACTGTGCCTGGCACATACTAGGCACTGTTGATTCATTGAAACAGGGCCAAATGGAACTCACAGGCTGATGGGTCCTAGAAACCTGGAAAGACTCCAGGTATAGGTGGAGGACTGGATACTGTATGTCTGTTAACAGAAGACTAACCTAACTTCAGGAAGGCATATCACTAGAGGCTGGCCAGCAGGAGACAATTTATGGGGGGGGGGGGCACAGAAACCTCTATGACCATCTATTAAAGCATACGAGGATTATATCATAGTCCTACTAAATGGATGTCTGCACTAATAGTGACTATGGGCTTTCTGGTCAAAGGACAGAAGAAACGTGTCAGAAGTATTGGAAAGTTCTCTCTCTCTCTCTCTCTCTCTCTCTCTCTCTCTCTCTCTCTCTCTCTCTCTCTCTTCCTTTCCCTCTCCCTCTGTCTCTCTCTCTCTCTCTTTCTCTCTCTGTCTTTCTCTGTCTCTCTCTCTGTGTCATTCTCTGTCTCTGTCTGTCTCTCCCTCCCTCCCTCCCTCCCTCTGTCTCTCTCTGTCTCTGTCTCTCTCTGTCTCTGTCTCTCTGTCTCTGACTCTCTCTGTCTCTCTCTTTCTCTTTCTCTCTCTCTCTGTCTCTCTCTCCCTCCTTCCCTCTCTCTCTCTCTGTCTCTCTCAAGGTAGAGGTAGCCCAGTAGCTATATGAGGACTCCTCTCCTTTGTCCTCTATTTCAGTTATATCCCAACATGGAAAAAGTTAGGAAACTCTGTGCCTGTTGGTGAAGGAGGACCTTAGTTGTAAAGATCAGGAACACTGAGGAGCCAGGAGCCTGAAGAGTAAAATCACTGACAACTATCTCCTCTCTCCAAGCAGAGTTAGTTTTTATTTTTTTTTTTGTCTCTGTTTTATCTTAAATCCCTACCTTTTATCTTAGAATTGATACTAAGTAGCAGTTCCAAGGCTGAAGAGAGATAAAGGCTAGGCATTTGGGGTTAAGTTACTTGCCCAGGGTTACATGGCAGGGAAGCCCCTAAGGCCAAATTTAAATAGCAGAACTTCTGTTTCCAGGCCTGGTCTGAGGGCTGCAGAATAGCTAGAACATATAGCACATTCAGAAGAATGAGCATATATGGGCAGAAGAATGGAACGATTCATTTCCATGGAAATAAAGGCCAAATTTGGGGCTAGACACAGGAAAATTTTCTGGCCACAAATATTTTCTCCTGATTTGCAGTTTAATTGTAGGGCTTAGTTTGGAGATTACTGGCATAGGGTAGGTTGAGATTTCAAAAGGCATTGAATGTCAAGGTAAAGGGAGCTTGGGACTTGATATGGCAATAGGGAATTGGGTGTAATGAATGGGAGCCCTGTATTTCTCCAATATCATTACCCTCTTCTGTTTTCCTCTTCCTTTCTTTCAGTTTACTACATCAGAAATAAATAGGAAAGAGATGGGGTTCAAAAGAAGGCTACTTTGTTATTGGAATGGTGTACAAAAGTAATCATTGACTTGCTTGTCCAAGGACAGACAAGAGTCCTTGTCCAGGGATGATGCAGGCAAACATCCTTCTCATAGGATCAAGAGATCTGGGGTAGCTGAGGCTAAACTAACTTCTTTGGGTTGTAGGAGTCTTTGCTTCATTTTACACACATGCGCGTGCACACACACACACATACACACATTTATCTAGTTATTTATTGTTGTGAACTTAATTATTAACAAATATAAATATGGCCATACACAAATAAAGGGAAAAAAAAGGGGATTACATATGAAACTGACATCTATATAGTTGGTTTTTACAGTGGGGGTCAAATTTAATTCAGTAGTACTATGAATGCCTTGTCTGAGGCTCATTCAAAACTTATTTCTGCTCTTACCTGTCATTTAAAAAGGTTTCATTGTCTATTGTCTTTGTTTCTTTGCATCTTTATAACTCTCCTTCATGAGGAGTCTCCCTTCTCTAAATGAAAGCCCTCCCTTGTAACAAGTAAGTATAGTCAAGTAAAACAAAATCTTTTTCTTTTGCTTGTATCTGAAAATATGTCATGATGCAAGAATTGGGTTGAATGTTTCATGATGAGTGTTCAAGAGTCATGATTACTTGTCACACTGATCAGAGTTCTTAAGTCATTCAGAGTTGCTGTTTACACTTTTACCCAAAGGAAAAAGAATTCTCCTGAATCTGCTCACTTCACTCCTCCATCAGTTCATATAAAACCTTCCTACATTCCTCTGAATTCATTCCTTTTCATTGTACAATAATATTCCAACGTATTAATAAGCCATAATTTGTTTAGCTGTTTCCCAAATGATAAGTACCTACTTTATTTTTTAAACAGTTGTTGCTATAACAAAAAATGCTACTATAACTATATTTTATACATTTGGGTCTTTTCCTTCTGTTTTCAGTCTCTTTGGAGTATAAGGATAGTACTGCTATCACAGGGTCAGTTTCATGATGTTTTAAGTATTATTCCAAATTGCTTTCTAGAATGGTTGAATGGCTTCATAGTTCCACTAGCAGCAAATGGTATTTGTTTTCCATCGGTACTTCCAATAATTGTAATTACTTTTTGGCTGTCTTTACCAATCTGATAAGCATGAAGTAGAACCTTGGAGTTGTTTTAACTTTAATTTCTTATTGTTAATGATTTGGAACAGTTTTTCATATTATTGTTAATAACTTGCATTTCTTTTTGTGAGAGTCTTTTCAGGATGCTGTTCAAATACTTCCATCATTTATCTATTGGGAAATAGCTTTTGGTCTCACATTTGTTCAACTTCCTTACATATCTTGAATATCAGATCTTTGTCAGAAAATTTTGCTCCAAGGATTTCTTCCCAATTAAAATTTCTATCTAATTTTTACTTAATTGGTATTATTTGTACAAAAGCCTTTTGGGTTTATTATAATTAAAACAGTCTGTTTTTATTCCTGTGAACCTCTGAATTCCTATGTTGGTCAAAAGCTCTTCTAAACATAGTTGTGAAAATTGTCTCCTTCCCTGCTCCTCTTTTTATGGCTAGGTCATGTATCTTTTAGGAGGCCATTTTAGTATACAGTGTAAAGAAGTTGGTACATGCTGTGTAATTAATTTCTGTTCCCTAGAACTCCAATTCCCAGCATCCCATGTTTCTTCTTAAATTACATGCTATTGTAAGGAGGATATAAATTCAGTGTAGCCCCACCTCTCACTCTTTCTTTGGGTGATAGCACACTGTGGAAGGGAGGTAAGGTGTGAGGCAGGAGAACTTGCTCACGTGGTTTTAATTTTGTTAGATAAATTAGTTTATTTTTACTATTTCCCTTTTATTCCTTCTACTTCAAGTGATTATTAACAAACTTTATGGAATATAATTCTTGGAGTGTTGGATATTAATTTAAATCATACAATACCTAAATTCTCTTAGTGTGTTTTCCAGTTTTCCAAACAGTCTTTGCCACATACTGAGGGGGAAGAAAAGGTACCCACTCAGATGCATTATGTCAAAGTCTAGAGTGTAAAGTATGACTGTTCTGAGCTGTTCCTCAACACTGAAGTTCTGGGAAGAACTCACTAATGGGAAAGGGAGAACACAGAGACAGAAGAAAAGATGGCTGAAGCATGGTGGCAATCATAAGCATCTTGTTATCTGCCAAAATGATCCTCTTTGTGCTTATTCCTTATTTTTGTTTCCTTGCCTTATTGCTATAGTCAGGCATTTCTTAAACTATATCAAATATTAGTGATGATAATTGATAGTCTTGCTTTTCTCCTCATATTATCAGAAAGGTCTTTAGTGTTTCTCCTTTGCAATTACTGCTAGCTCTTGGTCTTTAGATTATCATGTTAAGGAAGAGTCTGTTTATTCCTTTGTTTCCTGGTGCTTTTATCATAAAAGGGGGATTGACATTTGTTGATATAATCCTGTTCTTTTCTTTATTACTCATCTGGTCTATAAGGTTGTAATTTTCCTCACATTAAATGAACCCTGGTATAAATACAACCTGGGTAAAGTGCATAATATATTTTTTTTAAACCCTTACCTTCCGTCTTGGAGTCAATACTGTGTATTGGCTCCAAGGCAGAAGAGTGGTAAGGGCTAGGCAATGGGGGTCAAGTGACTTGCCCAGGGTCACACAGCTGGGAAGTGGCTGAGGCCAGATTTGAACCTAGGACCTCCCGTCTCTAGGACTGGCTCTCAATCCACTGAGCTACCCAGCTGCCCCCCATAATATTCTTAATATGTTGTTATAAACTCTTTGCTAGTATTACATTAAATATTCTCATTAGCATTCATTCTTTTTTAAATGAAAGCATAAATGGTAATTCTAGAACAGTGAAACTTGGCCCTTCTTGGTGACTTTTTGTAAAGCAGGAGGACTGAACATGTTCAAAGTCCACCAGGGAAGGGAAAAAAAATTTGCTGCTTTCTGAAAATCACTCCTTTTCCTGTTTGGATTTTTCTCCAATCAGATATTGAATGGTCTGAGAGTTGATATGACCTTCATTTCCATGGAAATAGAGAAAGGCCAAGTTTGGGCTAAATAGATGCAGGAATATGTTCTGGCCACAAATATCTCCTTCTCCTGATTTGCAATTTAAAAAATTAAGATGCAGCATTGTTTTAAATTACCATCTAATTTCAGGATTCTCTTTCCATTTAACTGCTAACAAATAGAATAGTTGGAGGGTTTTTTTTTGGAGGTAGGAAGAAATTCTTTTGGTATTTTATTAATCATTTCTCTTCCAGAAGCTTCCCATGTTTTTTTTTCTCTCTCTCTCATTGCCAAGTGCTTTTTTTTTTTTTGGTGGGAGGAGAATGAACCCAAGCCAGAAATTGCAGAAATGAAAACAAGGGGTTGTGTCTTGTGGCAATACCCACATACATTTTTCATTCCAATAATAATATTGACTTAGATTTATCAATCCACACATATAGCTCCTTGTTTTGAGTTTTTCCTCCAGCAGACAGCATTACATTTTCAGCCAATACTTCATCCATGTGACCCTGCCTGTCCTCACACTGACTCCTCTAGAGTATTTCACTTGATTTGAAATCCTGTTTGGACTACTGACTCGACGCAATTATTTATTTAAGTTTTCCTGTTGTGTTGCCTTAAAAACCCCACCTAATTACAGAATTAACACCTTCTGATGCAGACGCCTACATGGGTAATTCTTTAATACAGGATGACTCTATGATGTTGGTTCAATAACATTTTCAAAAAGTACATCAACAGTGATTAAAGTGATCCAAATACAATTCACGGTGAGAAAGTAAATAGACCCTTAGACCATGCTTTCCTTAAGCAGGATTTAGATTTGGGGAAGGAGATTGGAATTCCTGGGATCTGAATTCTAATCCAAGATTGTTACCAGTTCTGCGTGATTTAGGGCAAGTCACCTCACCTCTCAGGAACTCATTTTCTTTATCACTAAAAATAAATGAGTTGGATGAGACGATGTCCAGTGAGCATAAGATCATAAAACATAGAGGTGGAAGGGTCAGAGGATAGGTGGTATTGGGGTGATCCTAAGGGTTGTTTGACATATACTGGATCCTCTCCATCTGCACTTCTGCTTTTATAGCCAACCCATCCCGTAAACCAAAGTTTCATCACTTGTTAGGTCAGAGTCTTAGGTACACTCAATTGTAACCACCTACTCAATAAAGGCCATGGTGGAGGAGGGAAAAAGGACGAGCTTTGAGGTTAGCAAAACACTTTCTATACCTGATCTTATTTGATCCTTCCAGCAGCCCTGTGAGGTAAGTACTGCAGTATACCCATTTTACAGATAAGGTACAGGAAGCTCAGATGAGAATGGTGCTTTACTGGTGCCAGAAGGAAATCTGATAATAATAAGATTCTATATATAGCATTTCTATATAGCCCTCTAATATTTTCATAGCATTTTACATGTTATTTCACATGATCTTATTGATAGTCATTAAGTATCAGATCTGGGTTTCAAATTCAAGTGCCTCATTCCAAAGACAGTGGGTTTTTTTTTTCCATGATTGTACCTTCAAGGTTAAATAAATACTTGAGCACTTCAAGTTTTGAAAAATATTTTTACTCCTGCCCTCATTTCAGCCTCACAACAACCATCCCTGAAAAGGAAATGGAGACAGTTGTTGACATCCCCATTTTTCAGATGAGAAGACAGAGTCCTAGTTTGGTTTCTGTGCTTTCCCTGAGTTTTTATGGCTAGTTAGTGGTCAACTCTTGGGGGCAAGCTAGATACCACAGTGGATAGAGCACCAGACCTGGAGTTGGGAGGACCTGAGTTCAAATCTGACCTCAGATATTTCCTAACCATGTGATGTGGGCAAGTCATTTGATTCCAATTGCCTAACCCTTATCACTCTTCTGTCTTACAGCTGATACTAAATATGGATACTAATATAGATGGTAAAGATTAAAATTTTTTTTCTCTTGGCTATGAAGCCTGTGATTCCTTTATTATATCACATGCATGTGAAATGTTTGACAGAAAGCTGATGGTAGTGTAGACTGTGTGTGAAGTAGAGATGAAGCATAAACTAATAGAATGGTAGAAACAGAAGGGGTCTGAGAGAAGAGAAATGACTTATCCAAAGTCACACAGTTAGTGAATGACAGAAATGAAACTAGAACTAGATGACTTAACTCCCACCCAGGCTAGTATTCTGTGCAATGTACCACATTTAACATTTCGTCATTAGTGAAGTGAGTGAATTACAAAAAAAGAGTGAACAAAGAGGTAAGAACATCATTTGATGTGTTAAAAAAAAAAAGCTGCCACTGAAACCTCTATCAACAACAACAATAAGGAAATAGGATGATTTATTAAATGACCTAGTTAAGCCTGCCTGAAAAATGGAAAATCTCTGCCCTTTCCATTTTTCTTATCTTGTGCATCTAAACTAAAACACAGAAAAGGAAAGAAATAAGCATTATTAAGTGTCAAACATTATCTTACGTGGAAGGAAATACACATTTATGTAGCACTTACTATTTTCTAGGCTTTAAAAATATAATTTCACTTGATTTTTGCAATAACCCTGGGATATAGGTGCTCTTATTATCTCCATTTTTTAACTGAGAAAACTGAGGCAAACAGACATTAAATGATTTGCCCAGTCACACAGCCACTGAGTATCTGAGACTGGATTTGAATTTAGATCTTCTTGACTCCAGGTCCAGGGTTCTATTTATTACTAACTCTCTTTATAGAAAAGAAAAAAGGAAACTTCTCAGAGTAAAATGAAATTCAGAAGGAAGACTTTTTCAGGAAAGAGGGAGATGACTGGGATTCTGGTCCCTCAGGGAAAGGTCAACTCTGGGACAACACAGGAGAAATCTAGAAGAGTTATTTCCCAACCTGGAAATTCTCATTCCCCAAAGGATGTGTGTTGGAGGGGAGAGTCATTGCAAGGGGTCCCTAAATCCAACTTTTGATCCTTTGTTGTAGTTCAGTTGTTTTCAGTAGTGTCTGATTGGTCAGAGATACTGGAGTGGTTTGTGCTTCCTTCTCCAGCTCATTTTACAGATGAGGAAACTGGGGCAAACAGGGCTAAGTGGCTTGCTTGGGTTCACATAACTAGTAAGTATCTGAAGTTGAATTTGAACTCAGGAACATGAGCCTTCTTCTATTCACTGCACAATTTAGCTGCCTATTTTGACCTTTAGCACCAACAAAATATGTACAGTAGATTCCTTTTTTCAAATGTATGTAAGTGCTATTGAAATAAAATGGAAATGAGACAGCCAGGTAGCTCAGTGGATTGAGAGCCAGGTAAAGATAGGAGGTCCTAGGTTCAAATCTGGCCTCAGATTCTTCCTTGCTGTGCAAGTCACTTAACCCCCATTTTCTAGCTCTCGCCACTCTTCTGTCTTGGAACCAGTACATAGTATTGATCCTAAGATGGAAAGTAAAGGTTTAAAAAAAAAGAAAAAAATTGGAAATTAATTTTTTAAAATAATGACATCACAATAGCTAGAACATTTCCCATTTTCTCAGTGTATACTAACTGTAATGAATAATGAGGATCTGAGAATTTTTTTTTAATTTTACAAAAGTATCTTTATTCCTAAAAAGGTCAAGAACCACAGATGAGGGTGATAGGGCAACAGAGATGAGTCACTCTTCAGCCCAAGACAGGAATTGGCACCTAGTATACTGACATCTTCCCTACCAGGTAGAATGAAATCTTTCTCAGTGAGAATGAAAACTAAAACTGTAATACAAGGTGGCGTGTGATCAGGTGTCAAAAGGAGTGATTTAGCCAGCAAGAAATGTAGGGAACACTGGGTTGAAATTATCTGGCACAATTTTATGGAGGCGACTTGAGCTAGACCTGAAACATGGTTAAGATTTAGTAGTTTTCACTTCTGATAAACTTGATGCAATGGATTCTTGTTGTTGAGCCATGAAGCAGAAAAACTCTACGAGAATCTGCCTGTGAGATCTTATAAATGAATAGAAATACCTTGTTTTCCTTTGTGACCCCAAGGAAGTCACTTAACTATCCTGAATCTTGGGATCCTAATTGGTAAAACAGGGATACCTGCCTCAGAGGATTGTTGTAATTATTGTTATCCAGGCTCCTGGATGACTTAAGACAGAGATTTTGTGAAGACACATAACGTTATTGTTTAGTGTCAAAAAAATCAAGCATTTCCTATTATGTCAAAATGGGAGCAATCCAGGATCAGAGAACCCCTTGATTTTGTCAAGGGCAGGGCAGATGAAAAGTTGAGTAAAATCTTCAGATTTGGGAACTGTGGGGAATTGCTATTTTTTCCCTCCAGTCTTGAATTATAGGCTTAGAGTTAGTAGATGAAGGTTCACTCACACCTTAAAATATTTAAGAAATTCATTGAGCATCTCTCTACAACTGAGTCCCTTGTGGCATGCTACTACTGTATTGGGCACTGTTGTAATAATTTAGAAGGCAGGGACCATGCCCTTTATGGACTCCAGAGGTTAAATTCAGAGTACCTCAGAGAGAGATTTATATACTTGGGCTGGCCTTTTATTGAAGAGGGTTTCAGTGATCTAGCTGAAGTTTCTGCTGCTTAAGTTAACCTTTCATCTTTCAAGCAAATCTAGAACTGGAAGCAGGGCTCATCTCCAGGGTTGGGACTCAGGAAAAGCCCTCTTACCTCTTTCAAGAACAGTCCATTTATTTGAAAATTCTACCATTTAATGGCTTAAGTAGCTTAAAAAAAAGCAAATATCTCTGGAAAAGATGAAGCATCACACTTGTTAGTAATTCATTGTAAATGAATTTATCAGATCTTTTTCTAAGAGTAGCTTTTGTTCAGTGGGAGTGGGGTGAATATCAATTACCATGCATTTATTAATTCATATTAGGGTGACTAGGTAGTTCAGTGGATTGAGTGTTAGGCCTGAAGTCAGGAAGACCTGAGTTCTGAGTTCAAATTTAGCCTCAGACACTTAACAGCTGCGTGACCCTGGCCAAATCATTTGACCTGTTGGCCTCAGTTCCTTATCTGTAAAATGAGTTGGACAAAGAATGGACAAACCACTCTAGTAGCTCTACCAACAAAACCCCAAAATAGGGTCATGAAGAGTCAGACATGGCTGAAACTACTGAATTGGATTAATTAGCATGATGTTCCAGCCTTTGGAAATAAAGACAATAATGAAGGACCCTGCCCTTAAGGAGCATACAATCAGTAGGAGGAGACATACATAAAATAAATACAAGGTAACTTTTTCGCTAGGCAGTAGTACCCAGGATGACTCAGGAAAGACTACATTTAGGATGTGGTACTAGAACTGAGCTCCAAAGAAACTAGGAATATAAGATATGATAGTAAGGAGTGAGTAAATTCCAAGTATAAGAGGGAAAACCTAAGAGATGAAATGTCATATGTGAGGAACAGAAAGAGAATCAGTTTAGTTGTACTGAAGAATTCATAAGGGGAAGTAATTATAATAACCCTAGAAAGGTGGATAAGGATCAGGTTGTGAAGGGCTTTAAAGGTAAAAGACAAGAATTCATATCTAAATGTAGAAGAAAAATTCTAGAAGAGTAGGATGAGCAAAGGAGTCACTGGCCTTTAGGGCTATCCCTTTGGCATTTAGCGAAGGATGGATTGGAGATGGGAGAGACTCAAGAGAAGGGAACAATTAGGAGGTTACTGAAGTAGTCTAGGTGGTGAGGATCTTTTTATTTAGGATGTTGGCTAATGGCTGTTTTACATTTAAAGTCCTCCATAACCTGGTCCTAACCAAAAACTATGCTTCATGTACTTTTTAATACAACCAAATTGGTCTTTCTAATCCTCACACGTGGCATTCCATCTCTCATCTCCATTATTTGCATAGCGTTCTTCTCATACTTGAAACAGAACTGCTCCTCACTGAAACTTCTTTCAGAGACTGATTTAAGAGAGCAATTTTGTCAAAGTCACTGATAGAAAGAACATTTACCCAAGGTCTCCCTACTGTGTCAATCATGATTTTCCATTGACTGGAAAATGAAAATGAGTACATATTCTTGCTTCCAGGGAAGCAGAAATAAGTTCCTGTCGTGTGAGAGGCCTCCCTTCTTGTGGTAAAGCTGTCTTATATTTCCAATGATATAGTCTCTCACTACTCTTGGCAAAGCCAGTGGTAAAATGAGAATTCTTGGAGCTATCATTGCTCAGAGATAATCACAGGATCATTGGGTCAAAGAAAGAGCTTTTAGACCTTAAAAGCTTTTGTATTTAATAAGGTAGGGAGAAGAGGATCAGCTTGGTGGCTCAGGGGATTAAGAGCCAGGACTAGAGATGGGAGATCCTGGGTTCAAATCAGGCCTCAGGTACTTACTTCTTAGCTGTGTGGCCCTGGGCAAGTCACTTAACTTCCATTGCCTAGCCCTTACTACTCTTCTGCCTTGGAACCAATATGCAGCATTGATTCCAAGATAGAAAGTCAAAGTTTCTAAAAAGCAAAAAAATAAAAAATAAAATTAAAAAACAAGATAAGGAGATGTGGTTTGAGTGTGAGATATTTGGATTTGCAAATGAAGGGAAAGAACTATCTAGGCAGCCCATGTGGCAAAGTAAAAAAGATGATGAGACTTATAGTTCAGACTAATGTGGTGATTTCATTGTTTACAGAACATTTTATTCCTTTTGACTCTGAGGTAGAAAGTACAGGTATTCTTTTCCCCACTGAATAAAGTGAGGAAGCTGAGGCTATTTGGGTTCCAGACCCAGCCCTGTCTGACTAGTTCTGAGATCCAGTGTCTCAAGAAGTCGTTTCAACCTCCCTGAGCCTCAGTTTCCTCATCTCTAAGATGAGGTTAATGCTATTAGATGCTTTACTTATTTCTCAGGCTTGTTGTAAAGAAGATGCTTCTGAAAGCATTCTGTAAATCTCAAAGTGCTCCATAAATTTGGGGCTATCAAAGATAAACTCTCAAGTAGCATCCCTAAAGTGAGCTGCTGTTTTTCATGCTGGAGTCACAATTCAGATTGGGCAGCTGTGCTGTTCTCATTTAGTGTCAGAGAAGAGGCAGTTCAGTTAATGATGGCTTAAGAAAGTTAATGAATCTTTACCTCACCAGGGAGCGGGAAGAAACAAGGAGCTAAAGGGTTCAGTGGTCACTCCAGGAGTTCTTAGAATGATAGAATTCCATTAGCTGGAAAGAACTTGAGAAGGCATCTGATCTGATCCCTCACGCTTTCTACTATATCCCAGCCTTCCCCCAACAGCCTGCCTTCTAGCCCTCTTACCCTATTCCCCCCTCACTGTTAGTAACACTGAAGTCCCTGACACTCATCAGCATGCATTTCTGGCCTCCAGGATCTGCTGAACCTCTGTATTCAATCCATATCAGCCATGCACTGATGCATTACTGACTAAATATCCCACTACCACTAGATGCCATAGTGGCTAGGGTTAGATCTGGAGTCACCAAGATCTGAGTTTCAATCCAGCCTCAGACCCTTACTAGTTGCATAACCCTTAGGCAAGTGTCTTGACCTCTTGTTTACCTCAGTTTCTTGAACCTCAAAATGGGAAAAATAACACCACCTTCCTCATCCACCTCACATTATAAGGTGCTTAGCACAGTGTCTGGCACCCATTTGGTGCTATAAAATGCTTTTTCTCTTCACTGCTACCACCATCTCTAGGCAGGAACACACCTGAGCATCTCTACCAGGTGAGGCAAATCTCTGGTTTGTGATAGGTTTCCTGGTCCTTATTGGCTGGGTAGACTGAGTCTTATTTGTCAGATGCTTTTGCAAACATCAACAACCACCTCAGCTTAGAATTCATTTAAAATTTAAACAAAATTTTAATTGAAAAGCATTTATTTCCTCCCTCTCACTTTCCCCAACCCTTTGGGGTGGGGTTGGGGGGAAGAAAACAAAATCTTTGTAACAAATGTGCAGACAAACAAAATGAATTCCCAGTTAACCATGTCTGAAAATGTATGTCTAATTCTGCTTCATCAGTACATTTACTCCCCGTCAGGAAGTGGATAGCAGGCTTCATCGTTGTTATTTCTCTGGAATCAGGGTTGGTCACTACATTGATCAGAGTTCTGATATCCTTTAAAGTCATTGTCTTTGGATTCAGAACCAGGCCTAGAGAAAGGAGGTCCTGGGTTCAAATCTGCCTGCAGATACTTCCTAACTGTGTGAGTCTGGGGCAAGTCACTTCACCTCCATTTTCCAGCCTTTATTGTTCGTCTGCCTTGGAACCAATACATAGTATTAATTCTAAGATGGAAGGAAAGGGTTTTTAAAAAAATTAAAGAAAATAAAAATAATTATCTTTACAATGTTATTGTTACTATGTAAATTTTTCTGTTTCTGTTCACTATAATTTGTATCAGTTAATACAACTCTTCCCAGATTTCTCTGAAACTTTCATCATTTTTTATAAGCATAATATTATTACATTTCATCCACATACTATAACTTTTTCAAACATCTCCCCATTTGATGCCCTTCGTTTCCAAGTCTTTGCCACTGCAAAAAGCAGGTATAGCTGTTTTTTTTTTCAAGTTTCTTTGACTCTTGGGGGAGAAGCCTACTTATAGTATTGCTAATACAATCTAATCACTTCGGGGGCATAGTTCCAAATTTAAATATGTGTTTGGTGTCATCCATCTGTTTTAGAACATATATTCCCATTGCTTTTAACCATCCTGCCTCAACTAAGCATGCTTGTAATGTATTCACCAGTCTCAGGTCCAGTGCTCAGACCAATCCATCTGTTTAACATTTTAATGGGCACTTAAGAACATCCTTAATTGTATGATATAGCCAGTCCCCTAGCATACCCAGAGGATGCCATTTATTGTATGCAGGAAGTAATAATGGCTTCTGGATGGAATCCCTGTCTGGCAGCAGAGGTGAACAGCATTGAGCCTTGAAGTTTTTTCCCCCTCTGAAGCACTGAGCCAGCTCAGCTTCTCTAGAGAAAACTATTTATTGTTTTTATTCACTTGGCAAAAGGGAAAAAAGCCTCACAACACTAAGACTTCAGTGGAAGAAAACTTTTTCGAGGAAACAGTCCATTTAGGGTACAGTTTTCCAAAACTTGCTTCATCCCCCTCTTTTTGGCTGCCCCGCCACCCCCTCACACTCCAGTTCAGGTGTGACCTACTGTGTTCTACTATCACTCTTGCAGGGTGTTTTCCTCCATTCTTAATCATTGATCTCTGTGCATTGATCTCTCCCATCTTTTTCTTCACCCTTTGAACACAGATTTCAGAAAGAATTGATTTCAAATGCTGCAGATTTGACCCTTCACAGTAGCAGCTCACCCTTAGCGCTCAGGTTTGGATTTTCTGTCACAAAATGCTTGACTGGCAAGAGGCCCACTGACCACTGGGGGAGTAGCAAAGCCTTATTCTAGGGGGAGAATGTGTCTCTTGTCTTTCATAGACCACATCAAGTGAACCAACTAGACTGGAGTTGACTCCTGGGAAAGAAGAATGGTCATTGACTTTGAATGGTTGGAACTTGGCCCATAGCTGTCAAGCTTGCTGATGATTCTCTCTCCTGCAAAGAACATGTGACCAAGCTCCTTTAGGAACTTACTTGTGCTATGAGATCCATTAACATTTCTACTATGATTATGAATCATCATCATCAATAACTACCTAAAAATAATAGTAGAATTTATATAATATTTTACGGCTTACCATTTTCTTTACAAATATTACCTGATTTTAGGCAGGTGCTATTATTATTCTCATTTCACAGATGAATAAGCTGAGACCAGGAGAAGCTAAGTGATGGAGAACTGCTTAAAGGAGGTGAGGAAAGAGAGCAAGCAATTAAGAACCTACTAAGTGCCAGATGCTATGCTGAGAACTTTACAAATATGATATCATTTATCTCTTAAAGTAGGAACCCTCTTTGGGGTATTTGAATTTTGACTGAGATCAAAGCCTTCAGCCAAGAGTATCAACCTCTATCATTTAAATTTCATAAACCATTTGGCTGCTGTAGTAGTAGTAGTAGTGCTGGTGAAGGTGGTGAGGAGGAGGAGGAGGAGGAGAAGGAGAAGGTGAAGGAAAAGGAGAAGGAGAAGGAGGAGAAGAAGAAGAAGAAGAAGAAGAAGAAGAAGAAGAAGAAGAAGAAGAAGAAGAAGAAGAAGAAGAAGAAGAAAGAAGAAAGAAAAGAAGAAGAAAGAAAGAAAAAAAGAAGAAGAAGAAGAAGAAAGAAGAAAGAAAAGAAGAAGAAAGAAAGAAAAAAAGAAGAAGAAGAAGAAGAAAGAAGAAAGAAAAGAAGAAGAAAGAAAGAAAAAAAGAAGAAGGAAGAAGAAAGAAAGAAAAAAAGAAGAAGGAAGAAGAAGAAAGAAAGAAAAGAAGAACAAGAAGAAAGAAAAGAAGAAGAAGAAAGAAAGAAAAAAAGAAAGAAGAAGAAAGAAAGAAAAGAAGAACAAGAAGAAAGAAAAGAAGAAGAAAGAAAGAAAAAAAGAAGAAAGAAGAAAGAAAGAAAAGAAGAACAAGAAGAAAGAAAAGAAGAAGAAGAAGAAAGAAAGAAAAAAAGAAGAAGAAAGAAAGAAAGAAAAGAAGAAGAAAGAAAGAAAAGAAGAAGAAGAAAGAAAAGAAGAAGAAGAAAGAAAAAAGAAGAAAGAAAGAAAAAAGAAGAAAGAAGAAGAAAGAAAGGAAAAAAGAAAGGGGAAGGGGAAGAAGAAGCTGCGAGTGTTCTCTCTTCCTTTGATCTTGATCCATTCAATTTAATAAATATCAATTAATGGTCATAACTTCCACCCCAAAAAAACCTCACCATGTAGTGGCTGTGAAGGGAAAATGGAATAAGACATGCACAAATACATATTGCAGTAAATGGTATGAGGAATACTTAGAAGAGATGGGAGAAAGGGAGAGATTTCTGGTAGGTTGTTTTGGTAGTGCCTCTGTATCCTTGTATCCCAAGGTGTTCTCTATTGGACCTAATTAAGGAAGGTGCATTTTGGTGTCAATCTCTTCAAACCGGTCTCTCTAGGAAAGCTCAATGGAGAGATTATCAGTCATCTACTATCACTACTGCTACTCCTTCCAATACTGCCACTCCCTGTTAGGTAGGTGAGCTAAAATTTGTGCATCACAATATTTTTCTGCCAAAGATTAATGCAGAATTTTAATAAATGCAGATTATTTTACTTCCTGAGTGGAGACTGTAGTGGTCTTTGAAATGTGTGCATATAATGTATTATATATAAGAAGTGTGCATGTAAGTATGTGTGTGTATGCTTACTCAATCGAGGTCTTTTTCCTTGCCTCATGGAAATGTCCCTGGGTTCCCTAAGTCTGGGCCAAGTTCTTCCAAGTCCTACCAAGAGGGAATTGCTTCAGGTACAGACCTGGTGAAACTTGTCAGTTGTCTGAGAATGTCGAGTAAAATGAAGAGGTTGTAGGATCAAGTTCAGATCTGGAACAGACCTTAGAGATCACCTGATCCAACCAGCTAATTTTACAGATGAGAAAACTGAGGTCTAGAAAGGTAAAGTGATTTTCCCAAGGTCATCATTATCATATAGTGTGTACTTAGAGGGCGACTATCATCTGAGGTGCACCTTAGCTAAGGTATATCACCAGATGTTGACCATCAAGTGCTTTTTTTGGATACAACAAACCCTTATAATTTGCCACCAGTTTTTTTCCTTTGTACTAAAAATTTATGAAAATCATTTCCTAAGGCATAGAGGGATTGTGACCGCCTTGATGGAAAGAGTTCTAACACCAGTGAAATTATGGATCTTTTTGAAATATTAGAAATCAGAATATTTGAAATTTGTGTGCCAGGGCAGAATTTATAGGCCTAGTCATTTCACAGAATTGAAGCTAAAGGCAGCCTGAGAAATTACAGTTTGAGGGAATTGTCTGTCACTTCTCAGGCTGTTGTACCCCAGAGATAGACTTCCTGCATTTGGGTTTCAGAAGGCCAGATTTTCTGTGTCACTGGGTTCCTGCTGCTTTTAAATGAGCAAGAGAGTAGCATGATGGCTTTTAAGGTGATATGTCATTCATCGGACCAAAGCAAATCTGTCTTCTCTGGGCTGTCATTGCCTTTCTTCCTAGAAAAGGTGCTAGGGAAGCAAAAGTGTATGGGTATATGTAAGCTTCTTTTAACAGAAAAGTTAGATAAACTTCGCTTTTTCTCCTTTTTCTTTTCTTCTGAGTTACCTGGGGAACCACAGAGAGATGGATCACCCTGTGGCCTGGGCTTGTAGCAATTTATTGGCTGGGAGAGGGCAAGAAGAGGAGAAAGAAGAGGTGTTCCAACTCAACCTCTAGGAATCGTAGACTCAGATTGTCACCTTGTTCTTGGCTCTTTAACACTGATGCTCCTGGGTCCTGGGTTTCCAATGCAGAACTCAAGTTGTTAGCTTTTATTGGAGGTACCAGCTTCCATCTTCTTTATTGCTAAGCGGCTATTTGCACTATTCTCAGTCACCTGCAGTGTTGGCAGTACCTATTGGCAAAGGAGTTGGGGCCATATATATGGTAGGTAGGACTATAGGAAGGTCTCCTTGACCAAAACTATTTCCTCTGTTGATATACGATGATGCCTGGACTATTGTTATTTTTTGATTTTTAAAAAATTTAACATTCATTTAAAATTTTGAGTTCCAAATTCTCTACCTCATTCCAACCTTCCCCACCCACTGAGAAAACAAGTGATGTGATACTCATTATACATCTGAAAGATTAATATTAGAAAGTTTATCTTTCAGGGTGTTTATCCCCTTCCAACTCCTTTGAAAAATCTAAAACTGTCCTCTCCACAGATGATGTAAAGTGGATGAAAGCACACAAAAGTGGAAATAAAAGGGAATAGATTCTGGAGAAAAGGACAGGGAGGGACCCAAAACAAACCTTTTTAGACTTCATAGTTTTGATAAGGGTTGACCAGCTTCCTTTTCCCCACAGCTTCCTCATTTCTCAATACTATCTGGACAACCTTGCATTTGGGTTTCTAGGGCCTAGAATTAGACAATAAAATAAAACAAAAAAAAATCTGTAGAGGACAAGGATGAAGAACCTACAATTAACTAATCTTGGGGACATCCTTCATTCCAGGCAGTCATTGAATGAATATCAAGACCCTGTTTTCTTTTATGTTTTTCCTACCAAGAGCAAGGACCTCTCAGGTCCTTTTTAGGATTCCACTCAGGAGGAGGGGAGAAGGTTACTGTGTGACTGATTATTATCCAGTAGTGATACATAAATAACAAATCAATGGTGCAAAGATCCATTGCATACAGACACAGACCTCCTTTAGTGTTCCCATCATATAAAGCTATCAGCATTGGTAGAAATGGAAGTTGTTGATCATGGTTTGAAGGAGAAAAAATGAAATACTTTTTCTTTTAAAGTGAAGAAACTAACTGAAATTCATAGCTATGGAATAGGACCCACTATAAATAAAATTCCAGCATAACATTGTCAAAGACAAATGTTGGACCATTAAATTCGTCACCGCTATCCAAAAAATGAAAAGAACACACAGAGTTCTCTAGACTTTGAGAATGTCTAGGGGAAATGGACAGAAATCATACAGGGTGAGAAGGCTTGCAGTATGTAGAAATGGAGAGACTACTGAGATCATTGAGGCCACATAGGCATCAAAGATGTCCCAAATGGGTGACCCTGGGCAGGTCACTTGACCCCCATTGCGTAGCCCTTACCACTCTTCTGCCTTGGAGCCAATATACCGTATTGACTCCAACATGGAAGGTAAGGGTTTTTATTAAAAAAAAAAAAGAACTCTGAATTTCCTCCATCCAATCACAACTTCTTATCATTCTCTCCATGCCTTAATCCTCATAAACAGGTTAATCTTCTCTTTGACCAAAAATCCCTCTATCCTCAGGATTTTGCCAGACCATCACCCCAGATCTGGCCATCCTCTATTCTCTTCCCAAGCAAGCACCCTTAGCGAACCAGTTAAACTTTCCAGACTGCTGGACTCTTGAATCCCTTGCCCCCTTGTCCTCATACTACTCACTTTCCAAGCCCCAATTTTGATTGGTGAACCACTTCTTCCATCTGTTTTCTCTGCTCCTCCTCTTCCTCCTCATATGGAATGAAAGAGAGTAGTATGTGTGTACTTTTGTATACTTATATGAACATATGTATGTATATACACTCACACACACATATAGTAGAAATCACACAACTATGCTGACTGGATTCACTCCAGATTTGTTATCTAATCAGACACCCTTTTATTTCCCTAGTCTCTTTTATCCTATTTACTACAACAACCATTCTAAACCTCCTCTCTTCAGGTCTTTCAAAACATTGCTTCTCCCCACCATTCAGCTGATGTCTTCACTTCATACAGGGAAATCCTATATCCATTATTGGGGGGGGGAGCCATTCATCAGAACTCCCTCTTATCCCTGCTTCATTTCACAACCTCTTGACATCATCTCTAGCCTGGTTTGAAATGAACGATTAAGAGAAAATTTGTCATCTCTATCTCTTTAAAAGAATGATCAGCCATGCTGGTTTAGAGATAGTGAAGATAGGGGATTGGACCTAATGACCTCTTAAAGATCCTTCTTGTTCTAGGATGCCAGAAAGTTAATCTCTATCATTAAAGAACTCTAAGATTCCTCAACGCTATTCCTTTCTTGGTTTCCTGTATGGTTCAGAGGTGACAATTTGTATGCTAAATGTGCTCAATGTCCCCGGGATCTGAAGGATCACTTGGAGACTGTATGATGCATCTTGGCAGTAAGAGAGAGGGAGGGAAGAATATTACTGCTGTTGTTGGGAAGTTCTCTTCCTGAATCTCAGAGTAATAGTTGCTCTTATTTGAACACAAGTAGTCCCCTCTTTCTGGTTCAAGATGAAATGTGATGTTCCTTTAAGCATGGCCTTCTCTCCCAAGAGAATAAAAGACTTAAAAAATGTTCTGCCTCAACTAAAATCAAACATGGTACAAGGCCTGTAGGTGGCAAGCCAGCTGAACTAAATTACATTCTGAGATTAATAGTAGCTATCTGTAGGGAACCACTAAACAAATCTTCTAGTTAAACAAAGACTAATTAAGTTTCTTATGAAAAGCAAAGTCTCAGTGATCTCTGTCTCAAGGCTTGGCAGGGTCCCTTCCTGAATCTCTGAGCCCTAATAAAAGAAAGGTCATTGGCTATATGTGTTTTTTTTTTCCTTAGCTTTGATAATCAAATTCAATTAGAAAAAGAAAGGAAGAAAGAAAGGGGGGAAGTGGGGGAGAAAGACAGAAGGCAGAAAGGGAGAGAGGAGGGAGAAAGAAAGGGGGGGAGGAAGGGAGGAAGGAAGGAAGGAAGGAAGGAAGGAAGGAAGGAAGGAAGGAAGGAAGGAAGGAAGGAAGGAAGGAAGGAAGGAAGGAAAAGGAAGAAAGAAAGAAAGAAAAAGGAAAAAAGAAAGAGGAAGGAAGAAAGGAAGAAAGAAAGAAAGGAAGGAAGGAAGGAAGGAAGGAAGGAAGGAAGGAAAGAAGGAATAAGGAAGGAGATGAGGGTAGAAAGGCAGAAAGCAGAAAAGGAGAAAGGGAGAAAGTAAGGGGAGGGAGGAAGGGAGGAAGGAAAGAAGGAAGGAAGAAAGGGATAAAAAGAGGAAGGGAAGGAGAGAGGAAGGAAGGAGAAGAGGAGAGAGCTCAGAAGACACCTCATATTCCTAAAGGAAAATATGCTAGTAAAACTATGGGCGCATTTTATTTTATTTTAACTATCAATCCCCACTAGTCCGAAGTACAACCTATTCAACTCAATAAATATTTCTGAAATATTGTATATGAGCAAAATCTCCTTAGTTCACTGAAATGCCACATGGTATGGAAATAGCACAGGAAATTTAGAGAGGGCACTTAGGTTCAGATTTCAACTTTGCAACTCACTACATTTGTGACCTTAAGAAGGTTATATCACCTCTCAGCCTCAGGATTCTGAAGGTTCTCTTGATGCTTGGGATCTGTCTTCTCTTTCTTTTTATTTTTTTTTAAACCCATACCATCTGTCTTAGAATCAATACCATGTATTGGTTGCAAGGCAGAAGAGCAGTAAGGGCTAGGCAATGGGGGTTAAGTGACTTGCCCAGGGTCACACAGCTAAGTGTCTGAGGCCACACTTGAACTAGGACCTCCCATCTCTGAGCCTGACTCTCAACCCACTGAACCATCCAACTGGCTCCTCTGTCTTCTCTTTAGACCATGTTACTATTCCTATGACATATAATAACTCCCTTCTCTCTACTTCCTTTGCCACAACTCTAGTTCAGGCCCTCTACTTTTCACCTGGAGTATTGCAAGTGGCTCCTAATTACCCTTCTTGTCTCCAGTCTTTCCTCTCTAACCATCATCTACACAACTACCATAAAGATCTCACTATATGTCTTATCTCATCACTCCTCTACTCAAAAGATTTCAATAGTTCCTTATTGACTCTAGAACAAAACACAGATTCATTCCTGGACATTCAGGGTCCTCAAAAATGTGGCAGCAATCTGTCTTTGCAGTCTTATTTCATTTTATACATGCCCCTTCACATATTCTGTATTTTAGCTAAACTGAGCTACCAACTGCTCCTCTAACTCATCCTTCTCTCACCTGCCTCCATGCAGTGGCATATTTTCCATCATACCTAGAACCCCTTCTTCTCTTTCTCTACATCTCAGAATTCTCATCTTTTTTTAAAAAAATATTTTATTTGATCATTTCCAAGCATTATTCATTAAAGACATAGATCATTTTCTTTTCCTCCCCCCCCCCCCCACCCAAAGTCGACGCGTAAATCCACTGGGCATTACATGTTTTCTTGATTTGAACCCATTGCTATGTTGATAATATTTACATTAGAGTGTTCATTTAGAGTCTCTCCTCTGTCATGTCCCCTCAACCGCTGTATTCAGGCAGTTGCTTTTCCTCGGTGTTTCTACTCCCACAGTTTATCCTCTACTTATGAATGGTGTTTTTTTTTTTCTCCTAGATCCCTGCAAATTGTTCAGGGACATTACACCGCCACTAATGGAGAAGTCCATTATGTTCGATTATACCACAGAGTATTAGTCTCTGTGTACAATGTTCTCCTGGTTCTGCTCCTCTCTCTCTGCATCACTTCCTGGAGGTTGTTCCAGTCTCCATGGAACTCCTCCACTTTATTATTCCTTTTAGCACAATAGTATTCCATCACCAACATATACCACAATTTGTTCAGCCATTCCCCAATTGATGGGCATCCCCTCGTTTTCCAGTTTTGGGCCACCACAAAGAGCGCAGCTATGAATATTTTTGTACAAGTCTTTTTGTCCATTATCTCTTTGGGGTACAAACCCAGCAGTGCTATGGCTGGATCAAAGGGTAGATACAGAATTCTCATCTTTAAGACTTAGTTCCCACATCACCTTCTTGGAAGTCCTTCTGACCCCTTCTTCCAAGTACCTTTTATTTTCATAGCTTTATACCTGTTGTATTCCTGACTTCATGTGGTATGTAAACTCCTTGAGGGGGCCGGGACTATTTCTCTTTTATTCTTCTGTCTCTAAACCCTAGCACATTATCTTGCACAAGAAAAACAATCTTCTAAGGGTTAATTCAATTAACCATGCTGAATATGGAGTGAAACATGTCTCCAAAAGACTTCTGGAGTACTGTTAGGGATTGTGATCCCCATTTCTGTTGTTTAGACACAACTTCTCTTCCTAGTCATTGCTGTGAAAGGTACCTCATTTTGCTGACTTCTTGATGTATTCTTATGGTGTCATCTTGGACATTCAAGTCACATAACTATTTTATTCTTGTGGTATATGTTTGTATATGTGTTCTACACCTGTTAACAGAGAACAACATCCTCAAAGAATGGAATAAGAGGTAATTAGTGGCAAGTGGAGGGAATGGGGAGCAGGAGAAGGAGGAGGAAGAGGAGAGGAAAAGTGGAAAAGAGGAGGTGGAGATTCCAATGGGGTAGAGTATCACAGTGTGGGGGTTCTACTCGCTCAGGGTCATCGATTGAATAATAGGAGTGGAGGTCACCAAAAGGGAGAAGGAAGGAAAATGGGAGAACTCTTTGTCTGATTGCACAAATTTGTCTCCCTTCAAGGACTTTTAGTAACTAACCTTATCCTTCTTCAGTGACTTCATCCTCACAGCCCCAGCCTGGGACTATCTGTCAGGCAATCTAAATGCTCTCTCCAAGTTTCTGTGTATACTATATTTTTGTTGTTCAGTTGATCCAGTTGTTGACTGAATAAAATCGACTTTTCATCATCCCTTTTAGAATTTTCTTGGCAAAGACCCTGGGCTGGTTTGCCATGTTCTTCAGTTTGTTTTACAATCAGGAAACCAAGGTAAATAGGCTTAAATTACTTGTCCATGGACACAAAGCTAGTAAATGATTTGAATTCAGGTCTTCCTGACTCCAGGTCCAGAGGGTGACCTTGACCAGGGACTGCAGAACTGGGACCCCTCTTTACTTATTCTACCCATTTGTGTTCGAGAGAAGAACCCCCTAATCTTTTCTTGCTCCCCATCTAAGATTCTTTAGCTTCCACCAGTCTACTTTTCAGTTGTTTTCTTTTTTAAAAATTATTCTTACTAACATATATGGTTGCTGTTTCAAATATATATGCATATATCAGGCACTTTCTAATATATATCTTCCTTCCTTATAATTAAAATATAATTTGAGAAAAATGACCAAAAAGCATATTTACCAGGCAATATGTAATACACTCTCTGTCATCCTTGCCCTCTTACACCCTCCACCACCCCCATTTCCTGTTAGCACCTCTTCAAGGTCAGCATACCACTCTCCTTAGCATTTTAAAAGGGATTTATGACAAAGCATCACAGGGTGAATTTTAGGAGCTACAAGGTTCTTATGGGTAATCTATAGACCAACTATGGGGAATCCGGAATCTCTTTCTGAGGAACTTGTTGCATTTCTATTAGCCTGTATGGTTTTGTTCTTGGTTTTAGTGTCATTCTAGCCTGGACAAGTTTCAAAATTGGTTTTGAAATTGGTTGACTTTTCTTAGCCTTCTAAAATCTGCTTGTGGGAGGCAATTAGGTGGTGCAGAGGACAGAAAGCTAAATCTGAAGTCAAGGAGGCATGAGTTCAAGTCTGGCTAACTTTGTGACCTTGGGCAAATCACTTATCCTTTGTCTACCTCGGTTTCCTCATCTGTAAAGTGGAAACAAAAATAACACATCCCCCTTCCCAGGGTTGTTGTGACAATCAAGTGAGATAATATTTGTAAAAAGTTTAGTCCATTGCTTGGCATTTAGAAGGCACTTATAATATTTGTTTCCTTCTTTACCTGACTTTTAGCTCTGTAGTTGAGGAGCCAGGGCTTTAAGCAGAAACTTTCTTCCTACATATTTGATCATTCAACTTGTTTTCACTCACTTCAGGCATGCACAGTTCAGAAATGTTCCTGGAGGTTGCTAAGTAGCTCGGTGGATTGAAAACCAAGCCTAAGGTTCAAATCTGGCCTCAGATACTTCCTAGCTGTGTGACCCTGGGCAAGTCACTTAATCCCCATTGCCTAGCCCTTACTATTTTTATATTTGGAACCAATGCAGAGTATTGATTCTAAGATGGAAGGTTTAAAAAACAGAAGAAGAAATGTTCCCCACAGAAGAAAAACATTTCTTTGATCACATGGTTCAATGGGGCTATAATTGGGGATGTGGACTCTAAACAATCTTTTGCAAATATTAATAATATGGAAATAGGCCTTAATCAATGATACATGTAAAACCCAGTGGGATTTCTTGTTGGCTACGGGAGGAGGATGAGAGGAGAGGAGGAAAAGAATATGAATCATATAACCATAGAAAAATATTCTTAATTAATTAAATAAATGAATTTAAAAAAATGTTCCCTCACTCTAGAATACTTGGCCCTAGACTTGCATGTAGCTTTTTTAAAAACAGCAACAAAAAGCATTAGTAAAAATAATTTAGTAAATTATTTTTTAAAAACCCTTTCCCCCTATTTCTGTGGCCCCTAGATAAGGCATACTCATCATCTGATCTTCCAAACTATCCCCATCCTGGATGTGAGAAGCCTTCCTCCTTCCCCTGAGAAGATCTTTGATCTTAATTCTATAGGCTACCCATCCTCTCTATTTACTCCTGGTTGGTCCACTTAAAGAAAATTCCCCTCGTTGAATTATGTTGGTAATTATTAGCTGCCCTTTGTGGTGAAATTATTCTGCTCATTGTTCTACACTGATATTAGGGGATGTGACATGGAGACTATGAGTTTAGTCCCAATAGAACCTATCCCTGAGCCTGGCCCTCTAAAGTGGTCGCTGCCATAGACACCCCCTCACTTCCAGCCTGATGTTCTGGTGGCCCATTTCTGGCTCCACTCTGAGCTGAGCTGACCGATATACTTTGAAGTCAGTGGACATTGATCACCTGACCTTGATCTCATTTATGTTCCCCTCTCACCTCCCTGGCTCAGAATACTGCAGATTATTTATATTTTTGATTTCTCCTCCCAGAGCTGGATCCTTCACATTACCTGTGTTTATAATAATTATTTTTAAGTGCATTAATTATATCACATTACAGTTCTTTCCTCATAATCTTGTGGGGCCCAGGATCTTAGAGATTCTTGAGCCCACACCTCTCATTTTATAGCTGAATAAACTGAGATCCAGAGAAGTGAAGCAATTTGCCCAAGATGAACATAATTAGTGGTAGGTAAGTTCCTGATTGAAAGCAGTTGAGTGGATGAAAACTAAGTGACTTCTCAGGTTTCCTTCAACTCCCATTATTCACTTGTTTCTACATGTATGAGTAGGAAGAATAGTCTTGGGATAGAGCCTAAACTCTGTAACTAGGTAGTTATTTTATTGTTACTCTTGTTTGGTTGTTTTTCAGTTAAGACCAACTCTTTAGGACTCCATCTGGGGTTTTCTTGGCAAAGATGCTAGAGTGGTTTGCTATTTCCTTCTGTACCTCATTTTATGGATGAGGAAACTGAGGCAAAAAAGGATCAAGTGACTTACCCAGTTTCACCCAGCTACTAAGTGTCTGAGACAGGATTTGAACTCAGATTTTCCTGACTTCAGACTTGGCAGTCTATCCACTGTACCACCTAGTTGCCCCTAGCCCCTAGATATTTAATGTATCTAATATCCAATATTGGATCTATCCAAATTAATCTATGATATAATTTTGGATATTTGGATAATGTGTATCCAAATATCCAAAGATATGAATCCTTGGAAATCACTTACCCTCTCCCTGCCCAAGTTTCATCATCTATAAGATGAAAGGAAGATGAGATGAGCTCTAATACCCTTTCTTGGTCTAATAATCTAGGAAAATGTATGTGTATACATATCATGGTTGAAATAAGGGTAAGCCATTAGCAAACTCATACTGCTTATAATTTGATTCCCCAAAACTAAAAACTTGATTTTGGCCATTGACAAATGAAAAGATTTGTATTCCCATGAGCAAGACTCATATAGTTCAATAAATATACATGTGTTGATAATACTGATCATGGAAAGATAAAAATGTAAAGATTGGTTCTTAGAATAAATGTATAAGTGGAAGATCAATGCATGAATTAGCTAATTGTTCTAATGTCTTATAGTCATTAATCATTCTTTGCCCTTTCCAAATTCAATGTGTCATCCTCCTAACAAAGTGGTTCAGCTTACCCACTGTCAGTTCTATGAATCCTTTTGTCGGCTCAATTCAACTCAACAAATATTGGTTCAATTTCTATTTCATGCTGATGACTTACAAACCACTGGACTAGGCACTGGAGAAAATACAAAATTTGCTAAGAGATAGCCTCTGCCCTCATGGAACTTAGTCCGGTCTAAAGAGAAAAAAAACAAACCCAGAAAACAATAATGTGGAATATTACTTGATAAATACAAAACAAAATGCTAGATGAAGTCCAAATGGAAAGGGCATTACTAATGAGAGCATCCAGGAAGGCTTCGTAGAAGACATAGCATTTAAGAGGTCTTGTTTTGTTTTTTTAATTAGCTTTTTTAAGTGGTGGAAGAATTTGACATGGAACAACTAACACTTTTTTAGCCTAGTTCTCCTTTTAATCGATGCTGCACATTTGCAAGATGCATAGATGAACCCCAAAGAATTCTTCCATGATTTAGAAATATAATGGGAAGTCAAACTAGATAATTCATAGACCAAAGCAGAATTCTCCTTAGTCTTCTCCAGCCAGTCAAAAAATCTGCGCATTCGATGGTCAGTATTTCTGCAGGCCTTAATCCAGTCAGTAGAGGGCAGTCTTTGATCCAAAGATCTAAAACATGGATGTCATTTAAAAAAATTTTTTTAAGATAATGAAGGGAATACTAGATTGATAGAATACTGAACAGATTCATGTTTATCATAAAGTGTCAGAATTGAATAGGACTAGAGATTAAGACCAAACCTATCATTTTACAAATGGGAAAACTAAGACTCAGAGAATGAAAATGACTTGGGGAAGGAAGGAAGGAAGGAAGGAAGGAAGGAAGGAAGGAAGGAAGGAAGGAAGGAAGGAAGGAAGGAAGGAAGGAAGGAAGGAAGGAAGGAAGGAAGGAAGGAAGGAAGGAAGGAAGGAAGGAGGAAAAAGTCAGAGAAGGAAGGAAGGAAAGATCAGTGGGGAAAAGGAAGAAAGGAAGAAGGGAAGAAAATAAGAGGAGAGAATGAAGGAACAAAGAAGGGGTAGAAAGGAGGAGGATAAGAAAAAAGTGAGGAAGGAGAGAAGGAGGGACAGAAAGAAAAAGAAGGAAGGAGAGAGGAAAGATGGAGAAGGAAGGAAAAAAGGAGGGAAGTGAGAGGGGAGAAAAGAGAGAAGGTAGAGAGGGAAGAAAGAAGTAATAAAGGGGAAAGAGGAGAGAAGGAAGGAAGAAATAAGGGAGAAAGGAAGAATTTTCATAGACCTTAACACTTAAGTTGAACTTTGATGGAAACTAAGAACTCTAAGAGGTGGAGATGAAGAGGGAATTTCCACAATGAGACACATTTTGTGAGGAGGGACAGACATGGCAGATGTGATAGAAGGAATGAAAGTTTGGAGAAATTTGTTCAGACCCAGAGGAGAGGCTGAGGTTTGGCTTCTGCTTCCCTTGGGCAGGTCCTGTCCCTCCTTCCCCTTCTTTCTTCTTTTCTTCCCTCCTTTCATAATGATAAACCAAGGTCAGGACTCTTATTTCTGTCCTTCCTATGGTCACCAGCTGTGTGAAGCCTGGAGTCTGGGCTGACACTGGGTGCCTCCCTTCCCACCAGTGCCAGCAAGTTTGAGCCTTACTCAGCCTTCTAGAGGACAGCTACCTTCAGTATTTCTTTTTCATAGATATATGTTTTCAAATCTCTGATAAGTATCTCTTCATAATGGCCCTGATTTATTCCAAAGAGTTGGCCTGCAGCTCAGTGAATACAATCACAGCAACCTCTTTTTAGCTTTGTATCTAGTGAATAACATGGAAGAAGACAAAAGAGGATGCCAAGTATGAGATTTTGCCCTGGGCCCTGAAGTTATCTGACTTGCCCAGGCTCACAGAGGTGGACTTCACAAGGGGTATATAGAGAAGGAACTCAATGTGGAGAAGAGTAGAAATGTAGATGGGTTGGCTCCTATTCTCCTTTCACCTCTCCTGAGTGAGGCTGATGATAGCTGCTGCACAGGTAATTCAGGGTTCCCTGATGAGAAAGATGAAGAAAGGTCTCCCCTATAAAATAAACCCAGGAGTAACCCCAGATTCCCGACACAGAGAGGATCCAAAGACAAGTCTTGGTAGAGTCTTTGCCTCTGTTGGGGAGGGTCTTGATAGCTCTCTCTTGAATCTTGATTCAGATACCTTCTCAAGTTCAAATCAAGGTGCTTGACAAAATCTGACTGCAGTTTAGATGTTTAATGATGAAGCAAAAGGCAAGTTGGGAGATGGAAAGTGGGACTCGGTATCCCTAATTATTTCTTAATAGGGTCCTTGGCCCAGGTAACTTTTTTTAGCTGGCCTGGGTTTCTCCAACCTGATCCCCAACTAAATTATTAAAAAAAAAATATATATATATATATATATATATATCCTAAGGAAACTATAAAGCAGGTGCAAGAGGGCTGGAGGGGAAAGAGAGCCGAACTCCCACTTTAGTGAGTCCACCACCCCCCTTTGAGGTTTTAGGGATCTGCTCCTCAGTAGGGATGTTGTTAGAGATGTCAGACAGATGATAGATCTGCAGAAGAAACTTGGATGTTGAAACAGAATAAGTCTCCTTCTGACTCTTAGTGAGATCCTCAGCTAGGAAAACACATCCTGCTTGGTCAAGGTCTCAGCTCCAAAAAAACCAAGAATTCCATATGCTCTTTCTCAGGTCTGTTCTCTTCCATGATGCTTTGCTCTCCAACTGACATTTCTGCCACTCAAGCCCCTCTTACATGATTCCAATTTTCTCTCTTGCACTGATCATTACACTTTATAATCTTCTATGTATTTTGTTTTATGCACTAAGAACATTATTCTGAGGCTTTGTTAGACTACCCAGGGGATCCATGACACACAAAAAGATTAAGAATCCCTTTCGTATGTAGTGATCAAAAATCTCTGGAGACCATATCTTAATTTTACAATTATTATTTATTAAATAGCAGAAAGCAGTTCAGACAGAGAAAAAGAAAGGGAGAGAAGCATGAGCCTCTTGACTGCCTAGCTGAGGGAACTAAAGCCTGGAGGCTGCCCAGACTGCTAGCATGTCCAGTTGCTACCTGCTCCATGCAGAAGAGCAAACCCAGAGCCAGACCTCTCATTCTCCTGAGTCCATGGTTCCTGGAAAGGGTCCGACTTCTTGCCCTTTCTGTCAATTTATGGTCTTCAGGATGTCCCTTTCCAAGGCCTCTCTGATTAGAGATCTCAGACCTCAATCAGGACAAGAGGCAGGTCTTCTGGATGTCAAGACACTTCACTTTTCCCAACATGGCATTTCCCAGCATAGTGGCTAGAGTCAAGTGATCTCATTATCTAAGACAGTTCTCATATGAAGATGATACAAGGAGCTGATCTTTGCCCTGCCAGTTTTTATATCTAGATAAAAGAAGGGAGGACCCTACATAACCTTGATAAGAGACAATTTGAGTTTCAGCCCTAAAATCAAATTTTTTTTGGTTGGGGGAAAGGAGGAAAGGGGCTAAAATAATTTCAGATAAAATATCATAATTCTATCTTAATTTTTCGCACCTAGAAATTCTATGAACTCCATTCAGTCCATAGGTCTTCACTAAGCATTCACTAGAGACTCAAGGCAGGCAAGTGGGAAGGAGGAGGAAGAAACTCGTTATGGAGGAGATTGGAGAGCAGAGAATGAGGGGATAGAAGAATCACATATCAGAGTTGAAAAATGCCTTAGAGAATGTCAAATTCAACCTTTTATTTTACAGATGAGATCCTGGAGACTCAGAGAAGTGACATGACTTTTTTTTTTTTAATAAATATAATTTATTTTTCTAATTATATGTAATAACAACTTTCCACAGAAATTTTTTGAAGTGATAAGATCCAAATTGTCTCCTTGCCACCCTTTTCTCCCTCTTCCCAGAAATGATAAAGAATTTGATCTGAATTATACATATAGTATCATGCAAAACATACTTCCATAGTGGTCATTATTTAAGAGAATACTCACAAAACGAACCCCCCCAAATAAAAACACAAATAAATTTAAGTAAAAAGTGGCATGCTTTGTTCTACATTCTGACCCCAACCGTTCTTTCTCGGGAGGTGGAGAGCATTCTTTGTCATAAGTCCTTCAGAATTGTCCTGGATCATTGTATTGCTGAGAGTAGCGAAGTCTTTCACTGTTGATCAAGTGATATGATTTTTTGAAACATCATCAAGTTCTTCATTGACAGGGACAGTGATTAGAATCCAATTTCCTGTTTTCCTCCACTCTGCCTGTCACATTCTGCTTAGTGACTATTGAGGAATTCCTGACCTGGGGCTGCTCCTGGCTTCAGCCTCCCCTCCCCCTCCTCATCTCACCCTATTCTCTTTTGTAGGATCCAAGGTCCAAAGTTATCCCTTGGCCCTGCTCTATAGCCCCTGCTAGGTTTAGGAAACTTGGTCCACATAATCTGTCACGTTAGTATGTGAATGACTGATAGTGTCTCCCTTCAGACCTTCTCAAGGGTATTTGCTTATTAGTTTGAATTAATTTTGAACTATAGCAGTTTTAGTCAGTGTAGAACAAGGAGCCTTCCTTTTAGTTGTGTGTGACTCACTCCTGCAAAGATAGAATTTTCTTTGTGATAGGAGAGGAAGGATGGCTGTGGTGAAAGAAAGGCATTTTCTCCTTTGAGACTCCTTCCCTCATCAAACTTACTACTCTTAAAGAAAGATGTTGGCTACTCCTTTTCCACCACCTCTCTATAATCAACTTCCTCTCTAGAGCCTGGCGGAGACTTGGCTGCCCATTCTCACCTCTATGATCTGATTTTCAACCCCAGCTCACAGGAATGGGCAACAATTCAGTAATCTCTGGAGTCCAGGATCTTCTCTCTCCTGACTCCCAACACTTCTAAGTGCAGATGTATCTGCTAGCTAGTCAAATCAACAAGCATTTGCATTTTTCTGCCAGTAATATTTTATTGTATTTTCCCCAGTGATATGTAGAAACAATTTTTAATGTTTGTTTTCTGACATTTTGCAATCAAATTTTCTCCCTCCCTCCCTCTCTGAGACAGCATGTGCTATCATGCAATACATACTTCCTTATTTTTCATGTTGTGAAAGAAGATGCATATTGCACATACAGGGAAAAAAAAACTCATGAGGGAAATAAAGTGAAAAAGTGATATGCTTTGATCTTCATTCAAACTCAGTTCCTTTTCTGGAGGTGGATAACATTTTTCATCATGAATCTCTTAGAGTTGTCTTGGATCCTTGTATTGCTCAACAAGCATTTATTAAGCAATTACTTTATGCCAGGTACTGTGCTAAGGACTAGAAACACAAATGCAAGTGGAAAGCAAATCAGTGCCTGCCCTCATAAAGTTTACATTCTATTTAAACAAGAAATAAAAGGAAACTGGGGAAGGAGAGGATGAAGGTACCTGGGCATGGAGCATGGGAGATAAAGTCAGGAGAGTCAGGAGTACAGAATAGAGAGGGACTGTAGGAACACCTCAACTTTTGAAAAATGGAAGGGTCTGGGTTTCTTCCAGTTTGGGGCATCTAGGAATCTTCATAGCCATCTCAAAATATCTTCCTGTTTGTCTGGTCTTCTCCTCCCTTTGGCTCAGATAAATCCAGATTTCCTTGAAGCATCCTGGGGTAGAAAATAGGACACTGAACTTGGCATCAGAAAAACCTGGGATCAGATCCCACTTCCCATACCTACTACCTCTGTGAGCCTGGGAAAGTCAGATAACTTCTCTGCTTCAGTTTCTGCCTCTGTAAAATGGGAGAGCTGAACACCATGGCTTTTTAGGACCCTTAAACCTCTGCCTGTGACCCTCTAACTTGCTTGGATTGAGGGTACAAAAGTCATCAGAATTAAGGCCATTTTTAAAGCTCCACACATGCCCAATTACCATGGCTCCTTATATAAGATTTCCTTATGCACATTATTGTAATCTTGGTGGATTAACTCTTTTGTAAATTTTATTTGATAACACCAAGTTCTATCTGGGTCTAATTATCTAACTAATCTGCTTCTTTACAGCATGGCTATCTTTTTTTTTCCATTTGAGTATTTTTTTTTAAACATTATTTTATTTGGTCGTTTTCATACATTATTCACTGGAAACAAAGATCATTTTCTCTTCCTCCCCTCCCCCCCCCTTTCCTTCTCCCATAGCCGACGCATAATTCCACTGGTTATCACATGTGTTCTTGACTCGAACCCATTTCCCTGTTGTTGGAATTTGCATTATAGTGTTCATTTAGAGTCTCTCCTCGGTCTTATCTCCTCCAACCCTGTAGTCAAGCAGTTGCTTTTCATCAGTGTTTTTACTCCCACAGTTTATCTTCTGCTTGTGGGTAGTATTTTTTTTAGATCCCTGCAGATTGTTCAGGGAAATTGCATTGATACTAATGGAGAAGTCCATCACCTTCGATTGTACCACAATGTATCAGTCTCTGTGTACAATGTTTTCCTGGTTCTGCTCCTTTTGCTCTGCATCACTTCCTGGAGGTTGTTCCAGTCTCCATGGAATTCCTCCACTTTATTATTCCTTTTAGCACAATAGTATTCCATCACCAACATATACCACAATTTTTTCAGCCATTCTCCAATTGAAGGGCATCCCCTCATTTTCCAGTTTTTGGCCACCACAAAGAGCGAGCATGGCTATCTCTTAATAACTTTCAAAAAGCTAGAATATTGATGAATTTAGTAATCTGATTGGTATTGAGGACTAGATAAAGGATTTATTAATCACTTAATAATAACTTGCATTACCATGTGCCAGGCACTGTGCTAAGTGCTTTAAAAACTTATCTCATTTAATCCTTGCAATAACCCTAGGAAGTAGGTATAATTATTATCCCCATTTTACAGTTGAGAAAATTGAGAACGAGATTGTCACTTGGAAGTCTATTGACTTCCCCAAGGTTTCATAGCTGCAGATATCTGAACTGAATTCAAACCCAGGTCTTCCTGACTCTAGGTCCAATGCTCTAACCATTGTGCTGCCTTGTTGCTTTCTTATTGCCTATATCCCCTGATATGAGTACAGACAAGCAAGACAGGCAACAAGTATGCTTACATACTAACAGGAAGTTTACATTCTAGAAGGGAAACAACACATAAAGGGTAGCTATGAAGGGGGAGGGATGAGGGGGAAAAAGTGGCATGATATGAATCGAAAGCAGTCTGAAAAGTGATATGGAGCCCTGAGCCTCTGGCAAGATAAAGGGAAGTTCCCTTCTCTGAGCTGGGGGTCCCAAGAAGAGTCCAATTGTCTGGTTGGGAGGAGATAAAGGTGATGATCTGAGTAGAGAAGGTATAGAATGGATCTAGAATAGATCTACCTAGGAAGGTAGTGTGGAGTCCTTGTTTTTGTTCAGTCATTTTTCAATTGTGTCTCTTTGTGACTCCACTTGGAGATTTCTTGACAAAGATACTGGAGTAGTTTGCCATTTCCTTCTCCAGCTCATTTTACAGATGAGGAAACTGAGGCAAACAGGGTAAAGTGACCTGCCAACTGGTAAGTGTCTGTGGTCATTTGAACTCAGATTTTCCTGCCTCCAGGTTCACCCACTGCACCATCTAGCTGCCTTCTTGGGGACCTAGACCCAGGCACAGTAAAGCTTCACCTCAAAAAGGTTCACCTTAGAACTTCTCAACCTGAGAATAGTGGGCTCTCAGTAGATTATTTTCAAAGTCAGAGAATGGAAACCTGATTGATTTGGGGAATATGACTGGTTTCATTTTTGCTGTAAGATTTTTAAAACCTCACGAATGGCTGAATGCTTCAGTGTTTTAGATCATAAATATTCTTTTCTGTTTACCCCCACTAGGGCCTCTTAGTCACCATTTGTCATTAATTCTCTTAATATTCTTGACCTTTTGTTCTCCCAGATGAATTTTGTTTTCATTTTTTCTAGTTCTAGAAATTAATTATTTGGTAGTTTGACTGATATGGCACATCAGTCACTATTTGTCAGTAGATATCCTAAGGAGTTTGGTTTCCATGAGCTCCCATAAATTGTTGATGTTCAAATGTTTCTTGTGTCATGTCTGACTCTTCATGGTGACCCCACTGGGGTTTTCTTGGCAAGGGTAAAGAGTGCTTTGCCATTTTCTTCTTCAGCTCATTTTACAGATGAGGAAACTGAGTTAAGTCATTTTAAGTGATGCCCAGAGTCACACAGCTAAGTGTCTGAAGTCAGTTTTGAACTCAGAAAGATGCGGCTTTCTGACTCTAGGACCAGTATTCTATCCACTGTGCAGTTTAGCTTCCCTTTTAATTAACTGCTGATTAACTAGAAGAAACAGAGTAGTATTTTGACTTCCTTCACAGTTTTGACCAGAGTTGGAAACTAGGAAACAGAAAAACAGAATTAATTTTTTTTAATATTTTCTTGTTTTGAACTTAAATACAACATAAGATTAGTATTCCCATATAGACAACAGAACACAAAAAGAGGATTATCATGAACTAGAAATCTATTATGTACAGCTTGCTTTCCCTTTTAAGTATATAATAAATTCAAAGCTGTCTTGCTTGTCTATGATTACTTTTAAACTTTTGTTCTGGTCTGTGCTTTTAAAACTGCTTTAATAAACCCTGATTTTCTTTCGGAGGAGGGGAAGAATCTTATTCTTATCCCTATCTCCATCCTATCCAATCAGATTAAAGCAAAGGAATACCTTTGCATTAAATATGCATAGTTAAGCAAAATAAAATTCTCACATTGGTCATGTCTGAAAATACCAATTATAGTATTTCAGAATTGGAAAGGACTTCTCCAACCATTTAGTCCAATATATACCCAAAAGGATTTTATTCTATACTGCAGTTGACAACCAGCCATCCTACCACTACTTAAAGAGGAATCCACCTTTTTCTACAACAGTCCATTTCTTTTTCTTTCTTTTCCTTCCCTTCCCTTCCCTTCCTTTTCTTTTCTTTTCTTTCTTTTCTTCCTTTCTCGCTCTGTCTCTCTTCTCTATCTTTGTCTCTCTGTCTCTCTCTGTCTCTGTCTGTCTGTCTGTCTCTCTTTCTTAGTTAGTTTTTCCTGAAATCAAACCTACATTTATTTCTTGGAAACTTCTAGGAATTGCTTCTATTCTTCTTTTCCTAAGCCAGATAGAACTAGTCCAGTCCTCCATATGAAAGCCCTTCAGATGGTTGAAGAAGGCTATCATATCTCCTTTACATCTTTATATCTCCAGACCAAACATTCTTAACTTCTCCATCAGATCTTCAGATATGGACTCAAGGCCCTTATCCATTCCAGTTGTATCCTCTATATGCTCTTCATTTAGCAATGACCTTCCTTCCTAAACTTCCATCCTTAGAACTGAGTACAGTTCTTTGGAAGTAGTCTGACCAGAACAGAGTATGTATGGACTATCACCTCCTGTTACTGAGATAGGAATTCCTTTCTTAATGCATTAGTTTTGTTGACTGGCACATCACACCAGTAAATTCAGCTTATAGTCCACTAAAACTCTCAGATCTTTCCCAGTGTGCTGTCTAAGTATGCCCCCTCTTATCCTATCCTTGCAAAGTTGATCTCTGGGACTTAAATATAAGGTTTTATATCTATCCCTTTGAAATTTCATCTAATTAGATTAGATTTAGCCCAGTGCTCTAATCTGTCAACATCAGTTTAGATACTGTCACTGATCCATTAGATTGCAAGTTCCTTAAAAGTTTCTTTTGCCTCTTTTTGTGTCTTCAGGACTTAGCACAATGCCTGGCACATAGCCCATGCTTAATAAATGTTAATTGATTGATCTATCTTTCAGCATATTCGCTATCCCTCCTAACTTCGTGTTATCTGTGAATTTGTTGAGCATGCCATCTTATGCTTCTATCCAAGCTAATGATACAAATGATAAATAACATAGGACCAAGTACTGATCCCATTGTCATTCTCTGGAAATACAGTAAGTCACATCGACTGTTGTAGCCAAAGGACCCCTGGGCCTAGCCAAGAACCCTCTGATGAACCATTAGGAGTTCCAGACTTTTCCATCTGCTGTTCGAGGTATTCCTAGCAAAGGTACTGGAATGGTTTGCCATTTCCTTTTCCAATTCATTTTACAGATAAGGAAACTGAGGCAAAACAGAGTTAAGTGACTTGTCCAGGGCAACCTCCTTAGTAAGTATCTGAGGCCAGATTTGAACTCATGAAGATGAGTCTTCCTGATTCTAGTCTCCACACTCTATCAACTGAGCCACCTAGTTGTCCCTCACTTCCTTTATACCTTCTCTAATCAAATTGGATTTCTCACCATTCCATGATTGTGCTTTCTACTTTGTTGCTACTTCTCCTTGACTTGTATTGTTCTTTCTTGCTGGAATACTCATTCCTCTCTCATTCACTTATTGAAATCCCATCTATCCTTTGAGACTCAGTTCCAATGCCACCTCCTTCATGCAGTCTTTCCCATTCTTTGACCTGGAAGTAATCTTTGTTTTCTCTGACTTCCTTTGGCGCTTTCCCTTATGCCAGTTATGAAATGTGCTGTTTCCTTAAAAGCATTCATGCATGTGTATTATCTCTGTTTTTTGACTGGAAGCAACCTTACTTGTCTTTGAAATCTCATCCTCTTTGGTGCCCAATATGTTATCTCACCTAGGGTAGGTACTACAGGAATGTTAAACAAACAAACCAATAAAGGAATTAAAGATGGACACTGGCTACTTCTGAGACATATGACCCTTGTTAACCATGGAGGATAAACACAAATAGACTTAACACTAATTGCCTATTTATTCAACCACCACCATGCTGCTAATGCTAATGCTAAAGTTCTGAAATTCTTCTTTCATTCCAATTGGACTCCCATTTCCCAAGCTTTTGCATGCCATCAGGTGGTCAACCTCTAGCATCAGCGCTTTGTTTTCTAAAAGGAAATGTTCTTTTAAAATGCAATTTCTGGAGTGCTTTATAACAGATTTTATTTTTTAATGATTTAGACTTTTTAATTAGGAGGGGTGATTAGAATAGCCAGTGTGTGTTCTTGCTAGAGATTCCCTTTAATGAAACTGACTTTCGCACAGTAGATAAAAGGGGCACTTGAGCCCCACTACTGCTCCCTTCTCCGGTCACCTCCCACTCACGCACTGTGCTTGTTTGGCAGACCAAGGTGAGCTGGGAAGGTGACAAACTCCAATGTGTACAGAAAGGTGAGAAGGAAGGCCGAGGTTGGACCCAATGGATTGAAGGTGATGAGCTGCATCTGGTATGTTCCTGACCCTCAGATTAAGTATCTTCCTTTTGTTTTGTTTGATCCCACAGTAGCAGTTGTGATGTGGTATGTGTTCTGGACTGAATGGTGAGAACCCAAGCATTGCCAGGGCATTCATTTTGCCTCTAAAGTATGAACTCAGGCAGACTGCAAATAAATTGCATTAACTCTGTTTTCAATTTCATTATGTTCCACTTAAATGTATTCTGGAAAATTAAGTTTTGTTCTGGGATGGAATTTTAGTTAATCCGAGTGTGATCAGTGTCAGAGGTCAGGTGATATGGTTCCCTAGCTGCCATATTAGTAATTATCTAGTAATGCAAACTAAAATTTAGCAGAAACTTGAGCTTCAGAGGGCAAAGAGGTGACACTGCATCACGTGGAGAAAAAGATTTCTTTCTCCTGATCTTTTGGGGACCACCTAAATGGGCATACAACACAAGATCCACAAAGCTCTGAATTCTTTTTTTGAAAGAAAATCTCGTATAAGGGAAAGAGTTGGAGTTAGAAGTCTCTGTTTAATGGCTTCCTAACCATGAGACTGTGAGAAGATTACTTTGTTTTTTCGAGCCTTCGTTTCCACATGTGTAAAATGGGAATGATAATAATAATGATATTTATGTATCACATTTGCTTTCCAGGAAATGAGGGTGCAAGGTGTCATATGCAAGCAAGTCTTCAAGAAGGTACAGTGAACTTGACATCAAGAAGAAGGGCAGAGTTGAAATGTCTGTCTGACCCCCATCACTTCCTGCTGTTAGAGGGCCAGAAATAATGCCTGACCAATTAGAGAGCCTCCCATCCCAGTGCACATGTCATCCAAATCCATCCTTTGCTTTTTCATATTTTCTTTATTAAAAAAGAAATCATTACAAATAAACATGATCACTGTCAGACATTTATATGAAAAAATGAACCCTATTGTATATACATCTTTTTCTTTGCTTTTCTATGGATGTCAGTCAATAATCATTTTATTGATTGCCTATTAAATGCCATACTGAGCTAAGTTGTAAGAATACAAGGGCAAAACCCTGCAAATGAAAAGCTCACAATTTAATGGGTGTTACAATATGAAAACCACTACCTATATGTAAGATATATGCAGAAGAAACTATAAAATTTCATCAGTGAAGGGACTTGTGAAAGGCCCCCAGCAGAAGGAAGATTTGAGTGGAGTCTTGAAAGAAGCCAAGAAAGCCCAGAAGCACAGGTGAGGAGGGACAGCATTCCTGACATGGGACATACATGCTAAGGCAGAGTTGGGAGATAGAGTGTCACATTCAAAAAACAGCATTATGGCTAATGTTGCTAGATCATAGTGGACATAGAGGGACTCAAAGTATCAATAACTTAGAAAGGAAGGAAGGGACAGGGTCATGAAAAGCTTTAAAATCTCAGGATTTCATATTTGTTCCTAGAGGTAACAGGAGACCACTGGAATTCATTGAAGAGGGGGTGACCGGGTCAGACTTGTGATTGCTGGTAGGGCAGATGAACTGGAATGGGGAGAGTCCTGGGAGAGGAAGACCACCAGCAGGTTCTTATTGCAATAATCCAGAAGTAGGTGATAAGACCTTGCCTTACATTGTATGTATGAAGAGGACATTTATCATTGTTTGGTTGGCTTTTGTCCTTCACATTGGAAGAGGATCAAGAGGGCATCACTGAGTGATGTCTTTTGGCTTGCATATAGATTGGATTCAAACAATGCAGAACTGCACAAAATTTTAAGCCTCATTCTCTCATCCAGAGTCATAAAAATCCAGTGACAAGACTGGTGATGACCCAGGATGCATTGGATGATCTTGACTTCTTTGACGTCTGACCAAACTCTATGTGCTCCACACTACCTGCTTCTGTCACCTTCGTGATCATTGGAACAAATCGTTCTAATCTACCCCTGGTGGTGAGGGAAGTCTTCACATGCCTGGGGTGGACGTTTTTCTAACTCACTGATGGACTTGAGATCTGTCAGTCTGGTTTAGTCCTTCTATGGAGATGTTTTTTTTAGGACATGGCCTCTGCACATGCTAAAGCTTCTTGGAGCCCAAGGTGGAAGAGGAGCCCTGGAAATGCTCAGCAAGCCCTCATTAGAGGTTCTGGTCCTCCCTGAACACCTCCTGTACCCCAATTGTTTCTTAAGAAAATTCTAAACAAATTTCAAGCAAGATTAGCTTGGTGCAAAGTAAAAATAAGCAGCTACCTACATGATCCCCCCTCCCCCATTTTTATTGCTGCTTTTTGTTGTATATTACATTATAGTCATTTCTCCATGTACTCACCCCACACTATCCCTTCTCTTATCACAAAGGAAGACAGATAAGCAGAACTAACTAATAAATCATCTAATTCTCTCATATACTCACATAATACAGGCAACATTTCATACCTCTACTAAAAGTAGGAATGTCTTATCCTCTATTTTATCAAATCAAGATAGTTTATTGCAATTAATCAGAATTCAACTATCTCTTTGAGTTGTTTTCAGTTGTTATTGCAGTCACATACACTGTTCTTTGGGCTCAGCTTTTGACATTCTTTCCATGTTTCTTTGAATTTCCTATGTACTCTCTTCTCTTAAGCTATAGTTATATTCCAATGAATTCATTTGCCACAATTTACTTAATCATTCCTCAAACTGAGGGCACCCATCTTGTTCCAGTGGATGCTACTATGAATACTTTTGTTATATATGAGAGTTTTCTGTCATTATCTTTTTGGGATATATGCCTGCATCAAAAAGTATAAACACTTCAGTGATTTTTATTGCCTGATTCCAAATTGTTTTTCAGAACCACTGAACCAATTTACAGCTCCACCAACGGTGTATTAGTGCCTGACTTCCACAATTTCCTTCAACATTGGCTGTTTCTGTTCATCATGTTTGACAATTTGAGGGGTGTAAGGCAAAACCTCAAAGTTGTTTCTGTGTGGTTTACTTTCAACAACACCAAGAATGTTTCCTTTTTCTTCCTCCAAAAAACCTGAAATCAAAAACAATGCTTCCTTGCCCTGATGCCTGAAATTATTTTAATGAGTACTCACAGCCCTGAATTCTGCTTAAATTGTTAAATCCCAATGGGAGAGGTACTAGAGTGACTTAAATACATCCGTGAGTGATAGCAAATCTTAGGAAGCATCAAACAGTGAAATAAACACTCATTCGAGAGGCAGAGGACCTGGGTTCAAATATTGTATCAGATGCTTGGTCTCTGGGAGAACTTGGGCAAAGCACTTAACCTCCCCAGGTTTGATTTCCTCAACTATAAAATGGGGGTGGGGATTGGTAGGGGCAAGAAGGAGGCTTAAGGATAGACTAGATCATCTCTGAGATCTCTAGACCTAGAAGTTTAGACTTATGATCCTTCTCCAAGATCAGGTTTTGATGGTGGAAGGTAAGAGGGGTGATTGGGAGAAGAAAGAAGTTGTAAGTGCATTGTGGTACCCAAAGGAGAAGGAAGCAGAAGACAACCATGAAAGGAAGAACAGGAACAGAAAGGAAAGGTTCAAGGTGACAAGGATGAAGTTGATCAATTACAGAATTAATGATCTAGAGGTCATGGAAATGGAAAGCATAGTAGTTATGGGACTAAGGAAGAAGTTCCATGATAGCTATCACAATTCACATTGATTAACTGGAAGAAATTCAAATGGCCACAACTTCTGAGTTGATGTTTTTCACATCTATGCCACAGTAGCATAGGTTCTATGGGTAGTCCTCTTACTTTGCAACCCTAACCTCTATTTCTGGAATTTTCATAATTATAAGGCACCGCTTCCCTTCTGGATGATATGGAATGAATTGTCTCACCTCATTCACTACTACTGGAAGAAGCCTCTTAAACAATGTAGTCTGTGACCCTTCTAAAAAACGCTCCTTATTTCACTAATATAATTCAAGACCTTAGGAAACAAAAGAAGTATAGGATCTAATGAGTTAAATGTGACTCTTACCCTCAGAAAGTTTCTCTCCTTAGTGGGGCCATGGAGAAGGGCAGAGCTAGTATAGGGAAGAGGAATGAGCTATTATTTCCAAATATTTAATCCAACAATTTTGGATACTTTATTAAGTTTCAATTATGTGCAGGTACTAAACGCAAAGATGAAAAACAACCTAGTATCTACCCTTAAGGAGCTTAGAGTGAGTGGAGTTAAAGTGAGAACAAATAAATATACTACAAAGTAAAGTGTGGTCAGGAAGAACATTGTAAATGGGATCGGAGGAACTATATCTTTCACTTACTAGCTTTCTGAGACTTAATTTCCTCATCTGTAAAAGAAAAAGGATTAAACTGAATGGATTTTCAGGTCCTTTCAGTTCTGGATTCTGGGAGAAATCCAAGATGTTCTAGGAAAAGTTGAGGAGAGAAATCTTTCATCTGGAGAGATTAAGGTAGACTTCATGGGCAGGTGGGCACCTAAGTTTAAGGCACTTAAGTTGAAGGAAACATCTTCAAGGAAAAGAAAGATATACATAGGTGGAGATGCTTAAGGAGTGATTTTTAGTCACAGAGGACAGCATGGACAAAGGCACAATAGTTAGAGATAAGGCATAGGGCCTCAGTTTTCTATAAAATAGGGATGAGTACTAAGTCTACATCCCAAAGAGATAATAAAAAGAGGTCTTTTCCTTCTGGTACAAAAATATTTATAGCAGCTCTTTTTGTAGTGATAAAGAATTGGAAATTGAAGGGATGTTCATCACTTGGGGAATGGCTGAACAAACTGTGGTACATATTAGTGGTGGAATACTACTGTACTATAAGAAATGATAAGCAAGAGGATTTTGGAAAAAGCTGGAAAGATCTGCATGAATTGATACCGAGGGAAATAAGCAGAACCAGGAGAACATTGTATAATCTAATAGCAATATTGTGTGATCAACTGAGAAAACTTGGCTACTCTCAGCAATGTAATGATCTGGAACAATCCTGAAAGACTTATGATGGGGAATGCTAACCACCTCCAAAGAAAAAACTGTTGGAGTCTGATGGATGCAAAACAAAGCATACTATCTTTCACAATGGTGTTATTTGTGGTTTTGGTAATGTATGAGTGTGTTCTTACAACAATGGAAGCGTGGTTTGCATGATAATAAAATAAAATAGGAGTGGAATAGAAGGACCTTTTCAAACTCTTAAAAAGTTGTTGAGGAATAATAATAGTGAGGAATAAACCCTGAATATCTTTTGTTTATGTAATACCTAGCTAAATTTGCAGTATTTGAAATTTAAATGTTGACAGTATTATGAAAATAGGTATGACCTCATGGACTCCCTGGAAGAGTCTCAAGGACACCTCAGAGCTTCCTGTACCATACTTTGAGAACTAATCAATCAGATAATCTCTAAGGTTCCTTCCAACTCTGACATACCATATAATTCTGCTTTTTTTTTTTCTATCACAAGTCTGAATATTAAGAAATTACTCCCCTGGATACATGAATCTTCATTACTCTTCTTGAATCCAATATAATAGGCAACAAAGCCAGGGAATTATGTTGGATATTCATTGGCCCCAAGGTGTATCTCATCTCAGCTTTGCCAGTGAGCAGAGAATATAAACTAAGTCAGGAGAGCTCTATCAATGGGTTTAAGTTGGGTCAGGAAAAGGTTTTTGTTCTGTTTGTTTCTGACAGAGGAAGTACCTCCAAAAGAACCTTTACCATAAGAGAGTACAGGGACCCAAAACTCATGGGAAGAAATATGGCAACCTAAGCCATGTAGCATTCAAGGAGAAGTGGGCACAGATGGCTAGGGCAATGAAGTAGAGAAGCTCACTTTACCATAGATAGCAAAATTAACTATGAGGGTAACAACCACCCCTTAAAATACTTATCTCACAAGGTCATTCTGGGTAAAATGCTTTATAAAGCAGTATTCAAAAGTGAATTATGATATCTGAGTTCTGGATTTGAAGTTTAAGGGACCTGTGTTCAAATTGTGAGTGCCACTTACTGCCTTATGACTTTGGGCAAATTGCTCTCTGCTTAAGTTTTCTCAACTGTAAAATGAGGGCATTGAGCTAAATGACCAGGAAGTTTCCTTCTACCTCAATTTAGGATCTTATGATCTGTCTTGCCAAAGGCTTACTAAGAAAGTTGGAAAAAAGGATAAAAAAGTATCCAGGATTTTCTGAGAGAGGCATCATAGACCTACTGAACTCTGTGATCATAGTATTTTTGTACCAGCAAATCCAAATCCTTGACTTTTTGGGTCTTCTTCTGGCTTCTTTCTGACAGCACTTCTTTCTAAACCTGGCTTCTCTACCACATTAACTTAATCTTTGGAAGAAGAGAGGCAAGCTTTTCCCTTTCTTCCTTATCCCATTTCTTGTGATTCTCAAATTGTCTCTTCTGGACCTATTTTCATATTTCATATTTCCTTCTATTTTGCCATTCTTTTGACTTTGCTTTATTAATTCTTGCTGTCTTCTGAGATTCTAGTTTTTAAAGACTGGTTTTTAGCTATAATCTTTTGATATCCTGCTGTCTCCTCTGTAATCTGCTGTTTTTTACCTTAGAAGTTATCCTGGGTCAGAGTCTTTTTCTCTTTCTTTCCTTTCTTTCTTTCTATTGTAGTTCTTGGGTGTTGGTGGCCATTGCTGTGTTACTTTTTTGTTACCTTTCCAGCCACAAGTCTGAGTGAGGAGGGTAGGCAGATCTCTCTATTAGAGCAAGAGAGCAATTTTTGCTCTGAGTCTATTTTTCAGTCTCTGTTGCATCTGCTGTGGGCAGCCTCTCTGCTCTATCTCTGCACCCAAGCTCCATGTTCCTTAGCCTCTTCCCAAGTCTAGAAGATTGGGGTCTCAAGTCTCACTGCTCTCAGGGGTAAGTCTGTGGTGTCCTCAGCCAGCCCTCCTGAGAAGCTGGAGATTGCCCTGTATTCACTCTGACTCTGTGGAGTAGGGGAGGGGTGATCAGCTTGTACTTTGGAAGGAGTAATATTACCCCCTTATAGCGTGGAAATGCCCAAACCCTGCCTACCTTCAAGGCTGCGCCCTCTGGTAGAGTCCCTTCACTCATCTGATTTTGATTTTTGTCCTTTTGAGGCACTTTATATCAGTTGGTGGTGAGAAGAAGATCCTTGCTTCTACTCTGTGGCCATCTTAGCCCAGAAGTTCCTTGTCTCATTTCTTGAAAAATAGAATACACTCTCTGAATATTTTTTAGAGGATTTCTTTCCTAAATATTATGAAGAAACAAGGATGTTATAATAATTTATTATGAGGAAAATTTTCAACTTATGTAAAGTACTTCTACTTCTACTTCCTACTTTTATGTATTAATGTACAAGGATCTAGGCCTTGATATTCCTCAGTTCCTACAGGCCTGCCTCATCTTGTCTTTGGGTTCAAGTTCAATCCACAATCTTATCTGGGTTGAATTATATATAGATTGATCTCTAAGTTTTTATCTAATGTAGTTGTCAGTTATTCAGGTTGTTTTCCTTTGCAGCCCCTCTTAGACCTACTTCCTTGACTTTAATTCTGGGTATTGGGAACCACAGATGATGGGAGGCATCTTATTCTGATGGCCTTACAAGTTGCTGTGGATTTCTGGTCTGGCAAAGAACTTGAAGTCACTTCTTCTACCATAGGGTCATAGGACTTTGAACTGGAAGGGACCCTACATACCATCTAGTCCAAGTCTCTCCATCAGGAGAAAGAACTGAAGTCTAGAGAGATGGAAATACTTGCATAAAATTGTACCACTAATAGATAACACCCTCCCCTCCCCAATCAAAACTCTGTGGAAATGTTGCACCAAAGACCTCTGACTCTATAGATGAAAAAGATTATTAATTTTTTTAGCTGAGCTCTAAAGATTAACTTCTGCAAGTCTCAATTTCCTCATATATAAAATAATGAAGTTGGACAAAGTGTCCTTTTTGATTTCTTCTATCTCTATGATTTAGAAGTCCCTCCCTTCTCCCTCCCATAGGTTTTAATTTTATTACACTGATCTCTGGAAGGCTTCATTTCTCTATTGGTGATTTCATTAGTTCCAGACTTTGAAACATTTTCTCTCACTCTTTTTCTTAATTTTCCCAATTCTCCCTGTCCTAACTGGCTTGTATGAGATAAATTCACTAGCCAAATACAAGATTAGTTCTACCTTAATTTATGAGATTCATGTCTGTATTATTTAACCACATGGACCCTTTCCTTCCAGAAAGCTATTTGGCCCCAGGACCATTTAACTTAAGCTTCTATAACCTCTCTCCCTAAGCCAACCATCTCCAAAAGCCTTTCCAGTTAAAGTACACTGCTACAGACAATGTAGGATGGTGGGGGAAAGAAAGCATTGGATTTGGAGAGAGAGGACACAGATTCAGATATCAGCTTTGTTACTTGCTACCCGTGTGATTTTGAACAAATAACTTTACCAATATAGACTTTAGCTTCCTTGATGGCTAAAACTGAGGTGATAAGAGTAGGGGTGGCATTAATCCAGATAATTTTTAAGATACATTGCAGTCTGAAATATATCATTCTATGCTCCTCAGTCCCTAGGGTCCAACTATCCTTTTCCTTTTCTAAACTTGTATCCCTTGAGTTAATTTCTTGGTTCTCAAGCCATTGGTAGGATAGGAGTTCTCAAAATAATGAAATCACAGATTTATTAAGAAAACAATTAACAGGACATTCTTACCAGAGATGAAAGAGTCATGGCCTAATTGTAGAGAATAGTTGGATTTAATAGGAATGGAAAACAGTTTGGTGTAAACACGTGGAAAGTTAGATAATAATTCAAGAGATATAACAAAGCAGTGCACTATATAGAATCATAGATTTAGAGCTAGAGAGAAGCTTAAAAGTTATGCAGCTCATGTTCATTATTTTTACAGATGAAAAAACTGAGGCCCAGAAAAGTTGACTAACTAGTCCAAACTCAAAAAATAGCTTGTTTATTGTAAATCCACACTCTCAAACTCTAACTCCAATACCCTTCCCACTCTATTCCCCTGACTCCCATGATTGAGCAATAAATGATTCCAAGAAGGCTCAATTCCTTCTTCCAGGAAAAGTTCATAACCTGTGGAGTCACTCAAAATAGCTTTCTGAAACAGTCATCAACAAAAATCAAAATCCTGTTTCAGGAAGACAATTGATCATTGTTTCTGAGCATAAGACGCTTTGGGGTAAAAGTAGGTTGGAAGGCATTTAGGTGGGAAGTTCTTAGGGTGGAGACCAAAAGGGTGAGGTCTCTCCAGGTGAAGGTGTAGTTTTAAGAATACTTCCTCATTAAATTCCTCCTCTGATCTTATTCCCATCCACTGTTCTAAACTGAAGCCAATTTATTCTTATATTTTAAAATACTCTATCTACTCTGGCTGTATGGGAAAAGGGACAGACGAAGAATTTGGACTGAAGTACAAAGCAAAGGTGGAAGAGGAAGAGGAAGAGGAAGAGGAGGAGGAAGAGAAGGAATGGTGAAAGGAGGAAAATTTAGGTATTGTGAAAGCCAGAAAATGATTTCAAGAAGGAAAAACTTGGAAGGACTTGCATTTCAATTCAAAGAATGTCAGATATGGAGCCAGAAGACAGGAGTTCAAATAAAGGCCCAGTCACTTTGTAACCTTGAATTAGAATTCTAATCAAGAAATCTCCAGTGTCATTTTCTTTGAGAAATTTTTATAGCCTTTGGAACAGGATAGTAACATGAACGTCACTCGAAAAAGCTTTACTATTTGCAAGAATTTAAAAAGAAAGTCATTGCTTTTAAGTAGTTGTGATAATAGTAAATTCTAAGTTCTTGGTAAAGTTGTATAACTTCTCCACACCTCAATTTTCTTAGCTATAAATGATAGTAGAGTAAATGATCTCTAAAGCCTCCAACTCTAAATTATGGTTACTGTTTCAGAAATCTATTTTGAATGTCTCCACAAGGTATAAACTCCTCATAGGAAAAGGAATAAAATCTTTTAACACCCATTTATGGCTCAATCATGGGAATCAAGGGAATATAGTAGAAAGTATATTGGATTTAGACTCAGAGAATATGGGTTCGAGTCCTGGATAAGCAAGTCACTTTTTGACCTTGGACAAAATATTTATATCTCTCGTGATTTCCAGCCTCATACACTTACTAGCTGTATGACCCTGGGCAGGTCACTTACCCTTGTTTTCCTCAGTTTCTTCACTTGTAAAATGAGCTGGATAAGGAAATGGCAAACCACTCCAGGATCTTTGCCAAGAAAACTCCAATGGAAGACATGAAGAGTCAGACAAAACTGAAATGACTGAACAACAATAAAAACACAATTCTAAGGAGAAGCAAGAGTGGAACTCTAGTTAAGGAGAATTGAAGGAGGACTCAAACTGAGAGTTTAAGATTTCTGTTGAAGGACAAAGAGATTGAGGAATAGGAATCAAAAAGAAGGAATCAGAGGAAGTAGCAAGGGAAGGACACGAGTTGAAGCAAAATCCCAGAGAAGGAAAATTGGAATAGAATGTAAGCAGAAGAAATGAGGAGGAACTTGTTTTAAAAAACAAATAATATGATTACATATTTATACACACACACACACACACATATATGATATATAAGGGTTAAAAATTAAAAGTTTAGACCAAATATATAAAATGTGATCACCAGAAATTATTACTCAAGTCAGAATAACTTTATAGTAATTTATTTATAAAATAGGGGGAAAACGAAAGTAAGGAAATGAAAGAGTAGATGTATAATCTGGCTGGGTCTGAATCAGGCAGGTCTTCAGAGGCTCCAGCAAAGGGGGCCCAGAAGTAAATTAAACAAAGGTTCTAGCCACAAGGCCTCCTCCAAGACAAGGGGCCTCTCTGGAGGCCAGTACCTCCAAAATAGCCAGGAAAGGCAGTCAGCCTTTTACACTCACCCACGTGGTAGTTCTAAGGGAAAATAGAAGAGCAGGCTGAGGTCCCAAGCTGGAACTCTTTCAAGGTTGGGAATCTGGGCAACTCTTTGCTAAGGCTATCATTTTCCTTTTTCTTCAAGTTATTATTAATAAATTCTTTAAAAAATATGATACTTGAAGTAATGGGATATTAATATTTAATCTTACAAATATATATAATTTATATATCATTATACATATATATTTGTTTATATATAAAATAAAGAAGAAAATCAGTTGATGATACAAGGTAAGAGGCAAGTAAGATAAGTAAAGGGGCAAATTTCCCCTAGATCTGCTAGAAAACTGACAAATGATTGACAATCTCACTTCCAAAAAATATGAAAAATATGGGCTGCTCTGTGTATGAGCCAAGTAACTGCTAATTATTCTCAAAGCCTAGGCTAGTCTTCTTCCTACAAGAGAAGGTTAAGGGCTCAAGGAAGGCTTTCCTACTCTCTCAGTTATCAAGGAAATGGAAGAAGAGTTTTTATGTGAAAACAAAGATGAAAAAGAAAATGAAGTGGCAAAGTAGAATCCAAATTTTTGCAAGGAGGGCAAAAGGTTGAAGAATTTGACAGAGAAAAGGAAAGAAGAACTCAGGGATAATTAGAGCTGACTCACTAGTATTGACTGTTCAATTTTCAATTTGAGCTTACATGACTCATAAATAGGTAAATGCTATAAATCTGGGCTTGATTTATTGTTTTATAGATTGTCTAGACTTAAGAAGGGGAAGTGGTGCAGTAGACAGAATGCAGAGCCTGGAATCAGGAAGACTTACCTTCAGAAATTCAAATTCAGTCTCAGAAACTTACTAACTGTGTGAATTTGGGTAAATCATTTACCCCTGTCTGCCTCAGTTTCCTCATATGTAAAATGAGCTGATAAAGGAAGTGATGAACCACTCCAATGCCTTTGCCAGGAAAACCCTAAACTGGGTCACAGTGAGTCAGATGTAACTGGAAAGACTGAATGAGAGACTAATTCAAGGTCACATAGGAATAGAGATAAAAGTAGACCCTAAGAGTCATAAACTAGCACTTCTTTCTATTAGGACATCTCCCTCATCCTACCCTGCCCTTAGTAAAATTATGACATCCAGTTGGATTTTCACGTTTTGAGGACAATCTTGGGATAGCAACAGAAGATTAACTGAGAACAACTAAAAAGGGAAGTTGCCTTTTAAATCCAGAAACAATATCTTAATTACATTTAGAAGAAATGTTTGATGCCCTCTGTCTTCATTTTGAAGAAACTGGTTTTATTCTGGAAGATAGTTTAGAAACTATATTTCCAAACTCTAAAGGTCAGAGGACTTAACTATTTGGATTGATTCTTCCATGGAATTTGGTTCTATAACATTTAGGACTTTCCCTTTTCCCCTTCAATTATGTGTGAGAACAAGTATTTCTTTCATTGCTAATGTCTTGGATTCAGTTATAGGGAAGACAGATTAGACCCTTTGTGACACACACACACAAGTATAACTATAAATATTATCTCATTTAATCTGCATAATCTGTCTATATAATATATCCATTACATAATTACTATGTGAAACATGTATATGCATGCACATATGTGTATCTGTACACCCATATATGCACGCACACAATCCCCTCCTTCCTTTCTCCTTCTGTGCCAGAGTAAGTGGAGAATCTTACGCTTGCTATAATTTTGTGGGAGGTGGATGTAGAACTGGTTAAACAGCAGTTACTAACAGAAAATAAACTGAATTTAACTTATAGCAATGGGTCTAGACATGTCCTCTTAAGCCTCCTGTGTGTCTGGAAATAAAGCAAACAACCAGGCAAGATGTAATACATTTATGAGATCAGAGCATCATAGGATCATAGATTTGGTGATTAAAGGGAGCTTAATTTTACAGATTAGGAAACTAAGGTCCAAAGAAATAAATTTCTCAGGGTCACCTAAGAGTGTCACAATTGGGATTTGAATCTAGATCTTGGTAGTTACCAAATACATCTTGTTCCATTTTTGCCAGAGGACTTGAGGAAATTAAGGGACAAAATATTTCATAACCCCAAATCCCCACAATATTTCTTTTTCTTGGCAAATGTTCCCAACAATAGGATGTATTGCTGACCCATTCCCTTTCACTCAGTATGACTCTTATAAATGAAATCTCCAAAATCTCTAGCCTAGGAAATATAATATGATGAGCATCAAGGACCAGTCTTCAGAACTCTGTAACCCAAATTTCAAGTCATCAGGACACCACTATTATTCCTCTCAGGTACAAATTTAAGCAGAAAACGGTTGAGGGGACTTGCACTGCAATTAAACTTTGCATAATTCTTGTAAATGCAGCACATTCACTCAGACATTAGGGGAAGAAAAAAAGAATAAATTGTTTTTTTTTTCAGAGCTTGATGACTCATAACCCTTTATTCACCAAATGTCTTCTATCTTTTCTTTTAGCTTCTGACTAAAATTCTATAATTTCCTCTCCAGTTCGTTCTGGCTTTGGAGTTCAATGGGCATATTAATAAAGTGCTAAATAAAATAATATTTCAGAGACTCTGTTATTATAATGAGTCATGTAGGGCCATGACTGCTCTGATTGTTGGTAGATGAGAATTGGTTGAAATTATTTATTGATTAAGTAATATGTGTGTGTACGCAAGAAATTGAGACAGAGAGAGAGAGAGACAGACAGACAGACAGACAGACAGAAAGATAAAGGGAGGGGGGTCTCAGATGAGTCATGACTCATCTCCCAGAGGCTTCAAAGTAAATAGAACAAAAGAAAAAATCAGGAAAAGATGTCCACAATTTTTACTAGTCCCAGGATGTGACTATTTTCTTTTCCACATGAATGAGCTGGGAGTAAGGGAGGTCCTGAAAGGGATTTACAGTGTAGAGATATAGATTTCCAATAGGATGTAGAAGCTTAATCTGTAAGGGAAATTGGATTAGAAAGTGTGGAGAAGCTAGGTTTCTCAGAGAATCAGAGTAGCAAAGACTCAGCATCAAGAGAACTGGACTTCATTTTAGGGCATGGAATAGAGAAATCATCTACAAATGTGGTCAGTGTTAGCCATGGGATAACATCAAAGGAATTGCTCCAAATCAAATAGGATAATCAACTTTTAAGGCTAAAATTCAATATTTTAGGATCATATCTTGAGAACTGGAAGGAACCTCAGAGGTTATCTAGTTAAACTCCATCAATTTAAAGAACTAATGAAACTAAAGCCCAGAGAGGGGAGGTGATGTGCCCAAGGTTGCAGAAGCAAATGACAGAGGCAGGATTCCTTTATCTTAAATCAGGATTCCTTCCACTGTAGGCTAATGGAAAGGATGAGAAATTGGGCTTGAGAAGGATTGAGATACATATGCTTTTGCCAGTCTAAATCCACTGGCTAGAATTTGAGAGCTAATTTAATCTCTAGAAGGTGGCATGGTATTGTGACGAGTGAGCTGGCCTTGGAGCCAGGAAGCATTGTATTCAAATCTTGCCTCTATCACTATAGTCATGGTCAACTCATTTAAACTCTCAGAATCCACCAGACAACTAAGACTATAAATTGTGTACAAGTGCTGATCTGTGCCTTTATCAGAGCAATGACATCAGAATCACAAGACCCTAGTTCAATTTTTTAAATTTTATTTTTAATTATTATTTTATTATATTAATATTAAATAATTTGATTTGGGGCAAGTCATTTCATTTCTCTGTGGGACTTAGATTCTTCCCTCATGAAGCCACTGAGCTGGAATAGATGAAATCTAAATTCCCTTCTAGTTCAAAAGCTATAATCTTTACCATCCTAGAAGAAGCAGGGTAGCTAGGAGAAGACAAGAATTTGGGGGGGGGGGTAGCTCTAAAAGAAGAAGGCATCAGTCAATTTGGAGGAACTAGGACCAAGGCCAACTTCCTTGTACTAGTGTAGACATAAAGGACCAGGATTTACTCATTTGTACCATTTACCTTTGTGCCATTGTAACTTTCCCCTTTGATTCATTATTTTAGGTCCCATATGAACCCTCTTGGCAAAACTTAGTGGTTTTGTTGTTGTTGTTTAATTGTTTTCAGCTGTGTAACTCTTTCTGATTCCTTGTAAAAGGAATTTTCTTGCAGAGATACTGGAGGGTTTGCCATTTCATCCTCCAGGTCATTTTACATATGGGGAAACTGAGGTATAGAGGGTGAAGTTAATTAAATGTCTTGTCCAGAATCACTTAGCTAGGAAGTGTTTAAGACTGGATTTGAACTGTGATTTTCATGACTCCAGGCCTGGTACTCTATCTACTATGTAAGCTAGCTATCCCCCACAGTGGTAAAATCTTCAAAAGTCTTAGAGTTGTAAGCTTTTATTGGAGAATAAGGGGAGGGAAAGAGTCTCTGACTTCCTCTACAAGCTAAGAAGGTACCTAGCCCAGTAAGAGGTGGCAGGTACTAGAAACCAGCTGGGGTCACCAGTGAACCAAATTCTAGGATTTCTTACTGGAAGACAAAAATGGCTCCATAGTGTTGGAAGTGGCTTTTCCCCTCTAAGGATGTAAAGCCATAGAATCTCAGCAATGGCAAGGATCTTAAAATTCATGTGGTCCAAACATTTCATTTATAAATGAAGCAACTAAGACCCAAAGAGATTCCCTCAAGTTACACAGCTAATTGGTGAGAGAGTAAAGAAAACAATTCAAGGTCTCTTGACTCTCAATTAACACTGCTATATTGATTGGCTGAAAGATGGGTGGAAGGGGTCTAAATATATATCTGCATTGATATGTACAGAGGCAACCTGCTGTAGTGGAAACAAACCTGGATCTATCAAATCTTATCTCTTAAGGTTAGTACCTACCCGTGTGGTCTTGGGCAAGTCACTTAACTTTGGGGGGCCTTAGTTTCCTTATCTGTAAAATGAGAGGGTGGGACTGGTTGGCTTCTGAAATCTTTTTCCAGCTCTAGAATAAATGTATTTTGTTGTTTAGTTGTTTTGGGTCATGTCTGACCCTTTATGTTCCCTCTTGGGGTATTCTTGGCAAAGCCATTTTCTTCTCCAGATCATTTTAAAGATGAGGAAACTGAGGCAAGCAGGGTTAAGTGACTTGCTCAGAAACACTCAGTTAGTTAATATCTGAAGTCACATTTGAATTCAGATCTCTCCATTATAGCTTAGTGTCACATTCTATAACTAGGCTTTGGGATTAAGAATCTTGAACTTGGGTGCTCCTATATCCAAACAATATCTTTCTTTTTGATGAGAGAAAGAATGCTTATTTATACATTTACAACCAGTCCTAAAACAGAAATTGTAGAGCAAGTAGCGAATTCCTTTAACTCATCTAAATAATCCATCAAAAGAATTTCTGCCCACTGTTTCCTGGAGCAATTACTTTCTGAAGGACCTGTGGAAAATGTAACCTCTTCATTGCTTCCTTTGGAATATGTAATAGAGCTGGCATGCATAATTACTCAGGCTATTTTTGCTTCAGAACCTAGTATCAAAGCAAAGCAAAGTGTTGCTTCTATCTCCAATAAGAATGCTGTGGCTTAGACTCAGAGCCTGCAAAATTTTGGTTGGAATTTGAGCAGGCACAACTGGCCATCACTTTACCCCCAAAGCACTTATATCCCTGAGGATTTGGAAGTCGTTTTTAAGCCAGTTACTTGGTTACCATAATTCTCTGCTTTGCTCTGTTGGTTCTCTTGCCACACGTTGGCTTTCCTTCATGGGGGAAAACTCTGTAGATGGACCTATGGCTCAAGATAACTGGAAATATGCCTGTAAAGGAAACAGGGCTGACATATTGGGACCCGCAAAAGGAGATAGAAAAGTCATAGGTAAAAGATGCCAATCCACAGTTTTTATCTCCTACATGTGCCAAGCACTGTTCTAGGTTCTGAGAACTTCAAATTTCCTCCAGAGAAAGAGGCAGCCTGAGACTGGACACTGTGTTGTTCCTGGGAAATTTGAAGGGTTTGAAAGGAGCAGAACCAGCCATCGTTGGGGGCCACAGGTAAACAAAGAAGACCAAAGTGGGCCACCCATCAAAGGCAAAGGCTGGATGAAGTGAGTTGCCTGAAGGGCAGCTAGATGGCTCACTGGATAGAAAATCAGTCCTGGAGACAAGAGATCCTGGGTTCAAGTATGACATCAAACACTTCCTAGCCAATTCCTTAACCCCAGTTGCCTAGCCTTTAACACTCTTCTGCCTTGGAATGGACACAGTCTCAAATCTGAGACAACAGGCAAGGCAAGGCTGTGATAAGACACTGAGAAAGTATATATAGAACAACGTTTGGTTCCCAGTGCCTTCTTCCAACTCCCTAGGATAAAGCAGATCTTTTGGGAAACTAGCTAAGTAAAATCCCTGTCTTCCAAGGACTCCACAACTTTTTCAAACAATAGAGAGCTCAGGGAGGTTCAGCCACCAACCAGAAAAGGACATGCTATTGGTGTGTGTCCAGTGGAGGGTGTAATCCCTACATGTCCAGTAAGATGGTAGTAGCCTGAGTCCTTTCTCCTAGAAAAGCAGACATTTTTCCTATGTGCAAAACAAGTAACCACTTATTTTAGTTATGGCCAGATTGGAGACAAAATAAAGCTATATGGTGCGGAATCACAGAGACAGTTATTGCAGTCTGAAAGCAGGCAGGGAGCCAGCATCAGAAAAACTGTCTAAATCCCAGAATTGCTGGTCAGCAGTGTTTAAATATTGGGGTCCAAAGGGCAAAACAGGCAAGCATAGCCTAAGGTCTGACAAGAGGCCAAGAAACTGGTTCTCCAAATGGTTTTGAGTTTGTACAAATGGCATACCTCCCAAACTGACTAAATTGGCACAAAAACTGAGTTTGTGCCCCTTTGAGTCCTAGAGTTAGCCTGATTCCCTTTAATCATCTTGTTTGAGAGTTTCAAGCAAGGACAACTCTCATTGAGATGAACCCTTTCTGAATTGGAAACAAATACATTTTTGGGACAGTGAACAAAAAATGAGGGATCTTTTAATCTGGGCTACAACTAAAGGTGTGTGCTGATAAATGTTTAATAACCAGCTCTCTGGAGTATGTGTTTATGGGGAGGAAAACTCCCTGTGGGGAGAAAAGGGAATGCACATTTGACACACTATTGAGTTTATTCTCTATCATTAATTTTTTTCTGTATTACTTTCTTAAGTCTAGACCAGAGATGGCAAACACACAGACAGCAGCCTGCATACAGTCTACAATACTCCCAAGAGTGGACCAAACAAGATTAAAATGTAATCAGCAGTGAAACCACTGCCAGCACTTATTTATTAACAAAACAAATTAAAAAATAATGAAATATAGATAATATTAATCTGTGACTTTCATACTCAACATAGAACGTACAGGAATCCTAATGTATGGTTTGGTGGCCCTGGTTTTTATTTGAGTTTGACACCATTGGTTTAGCCAATCAACAGAATAATAAAGCAGGCTGTGATTTGTTGTGTTTGTCAGATTCTGAGGTGCAAAGTCTCATAATGAAAATTGAACAGTTAGCTGTGAGAGTCCAAGCTGACTCCTGCATACACCTGATCTAGAGACCAGTCTCTATTGAGGTAATCATGAGAAGAAGAACATTGTGGGACATCTGATACCAGTTCCTATTATTCCAAATTCAAATCAAGTTAACAACCACTAATTAAGAACCTATCATGAGCCTGGCACTGGAGAGATACAGCAAAACCATCCTCAGCTCTTAGGGAACTCATAGTCTAATGGGGAGACAATCTGCAAACATACAAAGAAGATACATCTACAGGATAAATTGGAGATCATCTTAGAGGAAAGGCACCAGTGCCTCCCTAGTTGTCATCAAATTCCACCTCTGATCTTTAAATTTTTTTTCTCTCTGTCTCTTCATGCAACTTCACTTGTTTTTTCTAAGTGACTACTGTGAGCTCTGTCCTGTGCTAAGCTCTTTTTTTGTTCTATTGTTTTAGTCATGTCTGACTCTTCATGATCCCCACTTGGGGTTTTCTCGGCAAAGATATTGGAGTGGTTTGCCATTTCCTTCTCCAGCTCATTTTACATATGAGGAAACTGAGGTAAACAGGGTGAAGTGACTTATCCAGGGTATTTGAACCCAGGACCCTCATTTCTAGACCTGACTCTCAATCCTCTGAGCTGCCTCTCTTCTCCTTTAAAAGTCCCTATCTTTTGGGGATGTAGACTCTAAATGATCCTCCCAGTGCAAACATCAACAACATGGAAATAGGTTTTGATCAATGTTTGATCATGTAAAACTCAGTGGGATTGCATGTCAGCTACGGGAGGGGGTTGGGGGAGGGAAGAAACATGATTCTTGTAGCCAGGTGGAAATGTTCTAAATTAACTAATTAAATAAAAAAAAGGTCCAGTGGAAAGAGCACTGGGCTTAGAGTCTGAAAAAAAAAGTCCCTATTTTATATTTTGGAGAAACACTTCCTTTTTTTCCTCTGAGTCCCTTCCATGGAAACAAAGACCTTTAAAAAATCAGGGTCACCTCTAAATCCTCAATAAAATGTTGGAGTAGGACTTTGTGGAGGATATTCCCATTATAACTTAAAAATTAAAATATTTATATTAATGGCAAATAAAAATATGAAGAGATCCATTAAAGAAAGTAGGAAAATTATGTCCATTTTTTTTCTTTCTCTAGTTCAGTGTTGAGAGCCATTACCAATGATTTGAGGGTAGATGAAATGGAATGGAAGCACTTATTGTTTGCTGGCTATTAAAGGCTGGAAAGACAAGCAAAAGACAGTCATTGCACTCAGAGAGCTCATATTTTAATTGGAGGAGACATCACACACACAAATTTATCTTTAGAGTAGATGGAAAGAGTTTGTGATCCTTAGGTAGAAAGTCCAATAAATAGCTAGATCGAGGGCAAGCAAGTTCCAGGGATATTTGAATCACACAAGAAAGAATCTGTGTACCCAGGGTTGGGCTGGAATCATTGGGAAAAAGAATTTCACAGTCATCTCAGTGCCTTGCCCCTGTGGGTGTCTACCATTAGGGATAGCAAGAGCAAAAAGAGTTCTGAGGAGTAAGATCTAGAAAGCCCAATCCAAGATCCTTCTGGGAAAAAAAAAAGGTTGCTAGAACTTAAAACTGGAAAAAATGGCACTAATTGCTGAAAAATGAATTTCACCAATGACAAACTAAACACACTTAACAAAAATTTTTTTCCATGTTTACATGATTCATTTTCTTTCTCTCCCTTCTTCCTTCCCCCATCCAGGGCCAACAAGCAATTCCACCGGACTGTATAAATGTTATCACTTGATACCTATTTCTACATTATTTATTTTTACCATAGAGCCATCTTTTAAAACCTAACCCCCAAATCACATACCCATATATGCATGCGATAAGTGGTAAGTCGTATGTTTTTCTTTTGCATTTCTACTCTAGTTCTTTCTCTCCATGTGGATGGCATCCTTTCACACAAGTCCTTCAGGAGTGGCCTGGATTACTACTTTACTGGTTGGTACTAATAATGTCCTATAATGTTTGACTGGATTTTCCATTTTCCATAACACTATCCCCTGTTAAAATGTACCGCTCTTCCTCTTCCCCAAAAGATAGCATATGTAATTTTCACTAATCAATAACACAGTAAGGTAATATAAAAAAAACATAATCATGGAAATGTATAATTAGAAAAGAAAGTAAGCCAGGCAAGTAAGAGTAAGAATACCAGGAAGAAGGACCACGTACTACTACCTATAGTTGCTACTACCTCTAGAATATTTAAAAGATGTAGAATCAAGCATCCAGCATATTGTATGCCCTGTGCATGACTTATGAGAAGCATATAAAACAAAATAAAAATAGGGGCAGTAAGATGGAATAATGGATAGAGTGCCAGACCTGGAGTTGGGAAGGGCTTGGCTCAAATTCAGCCTCAGATACTTATTAGCTGTGTGACCCTGGGTAAGTCACTTAACTTCTATTTTCCTAAGTTTTCTCAATTGTAAATGGGGATAATAATAGGATCTACTTCAGAGAGTTGTGAGTATCAAAGAAGATAAAAATTGTAAAGTGCTTAGCACAGTGCCTGGTACACAAGAAGTGCTATATAGATGCTACCCACTGTTATTAGCCATGATTATGACCTGAATTGCATAGGGTAAGGACTAGAAGGGTGATTATTGATTTGGAAGGGGTTCCCACATAAGATCACAGACTGAATTCATAGGATCATAGATGCAAAGCTGAAAGGGACCTTAGAGAACAAATAACCTGATGTGCCCATTTTACAAATGAGGAAGCTTAAGGCTTATGAAGACTAAGAGATTTGTCCAAGGCTACATAGGCAGTAAGCATCAGTGATGGGGATTATAATCGAGGTCAGTCTAGTCATTTGTACCTTGTTGTTAAGCCATTTTTCAGTTGTTTCTGACTCTTTGGGAAGCTTTAGGATTTTCTTGGCAAAGATACTGGAGTGGTTTGCCATTTCCTTCTCCAGTTCATTTTATAACTGAGGGAAACTGAGGCAAACAGAATTAAGTGACTTGCCCAGAGTTATACAACTAGTAAATATGAGGCTGGATTTGAACCCAGATCTTCCTGACTCCTGCCACTATGCCACCTCGCTGCCTCCATTAACACCTTAGTGTGATTGAATTTATTTACATTTTCCCCTTACCAATCCCACAAAGCAAATTTTGAGAAAGAAGTGAGAATTCCAGAGCAAAAGGAGAATTGTCTAGAGGATCACAGACCTTGCTTTGGCAGGAACAAACAGCAGGCACCCATTAAGGCACCCATTAAGACACCAGATGTACAGATAGATGGAGGTCAGCAGAGAAGAGAGGAACAGAAAAGAAGCCTGGAAGACAAACTGTACAACCTTGCTGAGTGCTAAAGAGTAGTGAGGTGGAAAAGAGCAGTGACTGAAGACCCAGGATTCCTGGGATCCTGTCCTAACTGCCATTTTTTATTTCTCCCTATGAACTTCAATTTCCTGATCTGTAAATGAAGCGGGATTAAATTAAATCATCTATAAGGGCTTGTTCAATTAAAAATGCCACTCTATTCCATCATTAGCTGGTTGTTGTCAAAATAGGGGGTGGGGGGTGTCTGAACTGAAGGAAAACCTGGGCTTCTCTAGCCAATTCATGTGTGTTTACCAACACGGCCGTTATTATGTCTTAGTGATTTTCCATAAGGTTTATGTGCAAAGAGAGCTGGGAATTTTACTAGAGGAGGCAATCTCCCTTGTTTGTTTGTTAAACAGCTTGTTTAAAAGCAGCAATAAAACAGAGAAACGGCTCCCAGTTTATGCCAAAGTATGATGTCTCAGCTTCAGGCTGGCCAGAGCCCCAGAGGCTTGAGCAGGAAGCTGATAATAGCAGTCTCCAGAGAAGGAAATCCAAGATTATAGAAGAAAAAGGGGGAGATACAGAGATTCAGGGAAAGGCAGACAGACACACAGAGAGAAAAGCAGATGCAGAGATAGATATAAAAGGAGAGAGAAGGACAGAGATTCAGAAAAATGAATTGACAAGACAAAGAAAGATCAATTGAGAGGCAGACACGACTGTTATAGAGAACCACCAATCACAGACAACAAGAATTCTCCACCTGGTTGGTGGCTTTCTCTTTTTTCTATACCCAGTTAAGCTCTTGGAGAATATAGGAGGCAGAATTATACCTCCTATATTTGGGTTTATAGGAATTTACCCCAGGGCACTGGCATGGAAAAGGACTGTTTCCTTGCTGTTATCCATTCTTTTTCAGAGATGTCCGATTCTCAGGGACCCCATCTGGGATTTTCTTGACAAACATACTGGAGTGGTTTGCCATTTACTTCTCCAGATCATTTTACAGATGAGGAAACTGAGGCAGAGTTAAGTGATTTGCCCAGGATCACACAGCTAGTAAGAGTCTGAAGCTGGATTTGAACTCAGGAAGATGAGTCTTTCTGACTCCAGGCTTTCCTCTGCACCACCTTCCTTTCCTGTGGACTGTTTCCTAAGGGGTCAGTAATTTGCTTCCACCCCAGGAAGAACTCACTACTTTCTCCTAGGGTTTCAGGGGTTATAGTTTTCATGTACAATGCAGTCTTCCCAAGAAGTAGTGTAGATAGCTCAAATTGTTAGGAAATAGCTCAGTATGGAGAATCAGAGTGGCTGATAACTTTGCATATTTTGGGGAAGAAGAAAGAAGTCATCTCAGCTGCTGTGGTTTAGAAAAAACATGAGATTCCTACACATACAATTTGAGCCTTACAACACATACATGATTCTCCCTAATCATCAAGAAAATCAGGTAATACTACTTCCCCTCCCATTAGGCTATTCTAAACCCTTTCATGTTCCCATCCGCTGTGATCCTGTGACACCACTCCTACTATTCTCTAATAATCTGATTTCACCTCAATAAACCTGTTGAGGGAAGGGAAAAGTGGGAGAAAAGTCTTGACTTGTAGAAATGTCTTCCATCATTGTCAAGTGAGCAAAAATATTACAGGTGATGTCTTAACTTGCTTGTGAATTGGTTTAAAGTGAAGCAGAATTGCCTGGATTTGTCATCCTTAATCTCTCTTCCAAAGTCATCAAAGTCCAATGGCAAGACAAAAGGCAAGTCTACTGTCAATAATAGCCCAAGGTGAAGTGGATGACCTTGGCAGCTAAGATCTAAGTGCTCTATAGCACCTGCTTCAGCCACGTTCTTGGTTATTGGAGCAAATTGTTCTCATCCACCCCTTCTCCTGGGAGAAGTCTTCATGTGTCTGGGGTAGACACCCATCTATATTATTTCAATGTGTTTAACCCTCTTGCCAAGAGGTGTGGCAATTGGGCATGCTATAGCTCCTTGGAGACACAAATGGAAATTGAGCGTCAGGAAGACCCCAAAGGTGCATGAGTGGCCCTGAAAAGGGCTCAACAAGTCCTCACACCAGAGACCCTAGTACTTCTTGAACACCCATACACCCCTGCATAAAATATGGACTTAATAAATAGCTGATAATTATTTTTTGCCAATTATTTATTTTATTTTGTCAATTTTATATATTTTATATATTTATATTATATCTATTGCCAATTACATGTAGCAAAAATTTTCCACACAAGTTTTCTGAAGTTGTACATTCTAAATGTCTTCCTCCCTCTTTCTCCCCAGCCCCAGAGCTTTCAAGCAATACAATCTATATTATCATGCAAAACATATCAAAGACTTCTTAGTTGTATGACCCTGGGCAAGTCACTTATACTCATTGCTTAGCTCTTATAGCTCTTCTGCCTTGTAACCAATATACAGTACTGAGTCTAAGACAAAAAGTAAGGGTTTTAATTAACCAAATAAATAAATAAATAGATAGATAGATAGATAGATAGATAGATAGATAGATAGATAGATAGATAGATAGATAAATAGCTACTATATTGAACTGACTTTGAAAGTCAGATTTGGTAAATTCAAACTTTTCTCCCTATTTGGCATGAGCTCTTTCTTCACCTCCATCTCTCTCTCTTTTTTAATATACATTCAGCTAGTTTAAGTATCAGTGTAACTGAGAACTTACTTCTAGCTCCAAAAGGATAGGAAGAGCCTGCCTTCATTAGCCTATGGTGATGTGACAGGAACAGCATCCAAATGGAATGAATCTGAAGCTGATTCTTCATCATCAGCATCCTTCTGTTCCTTAACATTAAGTTCCTTAACACCTTTTGATTTAATATCTCAAATGATTATGTTGAATAACAAAGGATTAAAGATAGATCCCTTGGGCCTTTTGCTGTAAGTTTCTCTTTAAGTTCATAATGACCCAATAATAACCTCATTAGAGGTTTAATCAGTCAACCACCCAAATATATGATTGGTCATTTCATATCCTTTCATCTTGACCAAAAGGATATCATGAAAGACTTTGTCAAATGTTTTCAGAATTCTAAGCATGCAAAGCCTGTAGAGTTCCTTTGAACTATCAATCTAATATCTTATCAAAAAAGGAAAACAAAGTTAATTGGACATGATTTAACCTTTAAAACTTTTTTCTTAGTTTTATTGTTATTTGTTTTTATATCATATTCATTTCTAAATATATTCCTCCCTCCTCCTCTTCTCAATAAGATGTCTTTTAAAAATAATAAAGAATAAAAAAGAAGAAATTTCTGCAAATCAGTCAACATATTAACCATATTCAATGGCATATGAAAAAATTCACACTGTGCAGATGGAAGATTTGCAACACTTGAGCTACATTCCCAGCATCCTTTTAAGTTAAGTGCTTCAAAGCCTTCTCAGGCTCATTGTCTACACCTGCCTACCAAGAGATCTGGGTAGCCAGGTCTCTCCCTCATAGAGACTGTTCCTGCTAACTCCTTATGCTGTCTCTGCTGTCACTGCTGCTCTATGTTCCTGCTACTGGTAAGCTTTAAATTCCCTGCCCCAAAGCCCAGCCCAAAGGAGGGGGATTCATTTTCCCTTTTCAGGGGGGATACTTGTTCTCTTTCCTAACTAAGCCCCCCCCCAAAAAAAAACACTCCACTCAGCTTCCTATACTCCCTCTTAGCAAACAAAACAAAACAAAACAAAACAAAAAAAACAAAAACTCTTCCCATTCCATCTAAAAGGAGTCCTCACCCCTAAAACCAGCCCATAATCCTTAAATTAAACCTCCTCACTCCTGCCAATAGAAGCTAATATTGAGCTTTCAGTATTTTCCCCCCTTTTCTGCTGAGTTGTGGTGCTACCTTTCTGCCACCTAAGGGAAGCACCAATAATACACACACACACACACACACACACACACACACACACACACACATACATATAGCAACTAAGCAAACAAATAAACATCCAACACAGCCATGCTATATCATTGTAGAGAATAGAAGCAGAACATGGCTGCTTCCCTATAAGAAAGCCTTTGGGCTTTTGTCAAATTAGAAACCATTAAGGTTCCTGAATGGCTCCTTTTCCAAATGCTGCTAGGAATTCTTCTTTTCCCACTTATTAATATTAAGATGCAGAAGGCTGAAAATTGGAAATTACAAGCAAAAATACAAGCATCAGTACAAATTCAATTGGAAAATTTCAAACCCTCTTCATCTGATCCAATAGAAAAGGAGGATCCCATTCAAATGTCTAATTCAAATTTTTATGAGCCTGTTCCCAAACTACTCAGAGAGGAAAATCCAATTTCTCTTGAAATACAGACAGATTCTTCTCATTTGTCTTGGATGGAAAACATCCTCTCTTGTTTAGAGAAACTCCTGGCTAAAACTCCTTCTGCTCCTTCTCCTGGATGCCCCTTCCTACCTTGTCCCTTCTCCCACCCCATGACCAATCCCAGCCCCAAGAAACTCTCTTCCTCCATCATACAGCTTCCTACTTGTTCTACCTCAGTATCCACACAGACACCTCTTAGAAAACTACAACCACTGACTGATTCCTATCAATATTTTCCCCTTAAGGGAAGTGCCCACATTAGCACCAAATGGGAATGTTTTAATATGAAGACAACAGACCTTTCACACCACAGGATATTAAGGAATTTAAATGAGATATTCCCAGTTATGAAGATGAACCTATCCTTGTCACAAAAAAAGATGGCCGATGTGTTCTTTCATTTTGATCCTTCTTATCAGGATATTGAACAATTGCTCCATGCTTTTTGACAGAACATGAGAGGGATAAGATCTTCTCTCATGTTAATAAGACCTGAGGATGCAATGAACCACACTGGCCACTTATAGATCCTCAATGGGACAATAAGGATCACAATGAGCATAAGCAGCTACAACATGTTAGGGACGCCATTCTAAAAGCAATGAGGGAGTGCTCAGAAAGACCTGATAGTTGGACTAAATTTGAATGCTTGAAATAATCTGATGATGAGACATACTCCCAATTTATGGGTAAGCTCATTGAACTGGGAGGCAGGTACCTAGACCTTGATATTTCCTCAGAAAGAGATATTAGACATGTAAAACAACATTTTGTAAACAATTTTTTTTCCAGAGTAGTCCAAGATTACTTTAAAAACATTGCCCAAAGTGGCCTGAAATGGATATAGATGAATTGAGGCAAACTGATGCTTATGTCTTTAAAGGCAATAAAGAAAAACAATAAAGAGAACAATGTTTTACTGGAAAAAATCCAGAAAGAATTAAAATATTTAACTGAAAGAATTGATAAACAAGAAAAAGGGCATAATACACAACCAATAGCACTTTCCCCTCTCCAAGAATCTAATTATCAATCCCTTACCTGCCACTTCTGTGGAAAGAAGGGCCAAATAATGATGAATTGTAGAAAATTCTTTTAAGAAATCAGAAACAAGAATCAATGGAATAATAGATATAGAAATTATAATTATAATAATGAATTTATAAATTGCAATTTTAGAACTGATTGATTTTCTGGAAATTTAAATGAAATAATAGATAACTCAAACCAAACAACCAACAGTATATTTTAATTGGAGTTCATCCCCAAACTAATCAAGGTGCTAATGCCCCTCGAGGGGAGTACAAGGAACTACTCAAAGATTATAAAGGTGTACAGAGGGGAGGGGTTTTGAGCAACTAGAACTTGCTGCCTCTGTCAGAAGCAGCTGGCGAACCCACATTAACCATGCTGCCACCACCTTTGAAGATGAGTGACGTCGACGTCTTGCAGCTGCGCGTGAACACCGACACCAGGCCACAACCGCACCTCCCATAACAATTGGAGTCCCCTTCCCCATATGCCACAAACTCTGCGCCTCAGTCTTTGGACTTCAAAGCCACATGAGGGTACATCAATAGATGATAATGCACAAAGACAATTGTCATTCACGGTCACCGAGAGACTACCACTAACTAACTAATCTTTCTACTTGAACAAATTGCCCTTATATAACAATACACATATTACCTCAAAAACAAACAAAAAACCAGCAACAACTATAATAGTGACATATATAATTGATTTGATGTGCCTTTTATAACATTTTGTGCCTTCTGTAAATTTTTTTCTCTTAAATGTATTATTGTTGTTATACCTCCATTGCTTTATCTACCTCATTTGCACTCACACTGTGAATCATGGCAAGTTAAAGAGGAAATTAATCTTATTTTTCGACAAGTAGCCTCTATATTTTACCTCTGTAATTGTGAAATATATATAATTTATATATTTTTTCAGTATTGTTTTTCTTTCTGCATGTGCAATACAGTATTTGAGTTTTTTTCTCTCATTTTTTTATATTTAAAGCACGTCACCAATATTGAAAAGATTTTTTTAACTGCTTTACTTTTTGCATTAGAATAACTAAGACACCCATTTGCCTAATATATAGATGCATACCCAAAAAAACTTTGGACTTTCAACCTGCCTCTAACTTATATCATGAGACTCAATGACTATGTTTGAATCAAGGAAAAAACAGACCACAAAGGAGCACAAAAGTTTACCTGCAAAGTGCCACACAAACACAAAAGATAAAAAACCAAACCGATCCTATGGGTATTGATGACATTCTGTGCAAAGAGCGCAAGGACTTGATCATGTGTGAGACTCAAGGTGGCAACTGTTTAACATGTGTTAAATGCAAGACTTCCTTGTACAACATTCTTTATCAAGTATATAGCATCGACTATCCCAGCTCTAGCTCCATTATCCTTGAAAGCAGGGAAAAAAGGGTCAAACCAGGGAATGCTATTTCCCATTTGTTTTGAGACCTGTTTTTTTTCTATTTTCTTTTATGATGTGACAACTTACTGTAGTCCAGACTGCTAAATTGCGTTAGTGAGTGATTGTCGTTTCAGGCTTATGGGACATGGATCGCTATAAGAACCTGTTGTGATTTGTGACTTTCCCCCCTTTTTCCTAGAATTTTTTCATGTTTTTGATATCCTATATTTCACTCAAAGGTTATTTTTAAATTACTTTTAATTCTTTGATGTTTTTGATAATTGATCCATATGTCTTATGACTTAACCATATATCCCTGTGTGATTCCTATGTGTATCCCTGTATTCTCCTTTGGGGGGGGGTAATGTATTTTAATTTTTATTTTGTAATGAAAAGTTTTAAGTTCCTTTTGAGAAAAAAAAATTTTTTTAAGGATAAGAAATTTGCTGCCACCTGGAATCCAGAGACTGATTTCCTTGTGAAGATGCCATGGAGATACCTGTGGAGACTGCACCAGGAGTTCCTGAGCAAAACCGAAAGTGCAGAAACTGAACTTTGTGGGGTTGAATACATTTGTTTACATGTACTTTGTTGTACCAAAGGGGACTGCCCCCTAATTGGTTTTGTTTTTCATTCTCTTTTGTTTCCTTATCCCCAAGTTGTATTTTCCCTGTGTAAAATTGTATGTACCTTAGTTGATTATGTTTAAAATGATACATTGGGGAGACTGGTCTCCCAAAGGATCACCAGAGAGAATGTGCAGATGGAAAATTTGCAATACTTGAGCTACATTCCCAGCATCCTTTTAAGTCACATCCTCATTTTACATAAGAATGCTTAAAAGATAAATTTAACCGAGACCCATGGTATGGGACTCTTTTTTCAGAGCTCATACTTTTCATAAATTGCTGCAGGTGTGAGTTTCTGTCTCCCTTTGCTCTGCTCACTTGACTGAAAGAACCTTTTTTCTTTTCCCTCTCTTTTGATTTAGTATTAAAAATACTATAGATTTTTAAATAATAGGAATATTTATTCATTTTTACTCCTATAGCATCAAAAGTTCCCTACCTCTGTAAGGAAGCAGTATTTTCCATACTCTGAGAATGTTTGGTTGTAATTATTGCTGGCATTTCTATTTTTATTGTTCATTTCCATTTGTATTGTAGTTATCGTATATGTTGTTTTTCTCCTTACTTCCTTATTCCCCCCCTGAATTAGCTATGTTTTCCCATGCTTCTCTAAAATTTTCATACATATATTTTTCTTTATTTAAATAATAACTTTCCCCAGTTAAATGTAAAAATAATTTAAATATTCATTTGAATTGAATTTTATTTTACTTTGACAAACTTCCACCTTCTCTACCTCATGGCCCAACCAACTCAGGTAAAAAAACCTCAAACCCTGCTACAAACATGTATAGTCAGACAAAACAAATTACCTGCATTGGCTACATAAAAAAAATCTCAGTTTGCACCCTGAGTTCATTTTCTTTTCACCCAGGAGGTTTGTGTTTATCATGAATTCCTGTGGAAATGTGGTTGTTACTACCATGTTGATCAAAGCTCCTAAATTTTTCAAAGTTATTTGTGCTTACAATATAGTTATTATTATATAATTTTTTCATTTCCTTCTCACTTTACTCCACATCAGTTTGTGCAAGTCTTCTCAAGCTTGTCTGAAAGTGTCTCCTTTGTGATTTTTATAGCACAATTGTATTTTCTCATAGTCATATACCATAACTTTTTCAGTTACTCCCCAAATGATGACATCTCCTAGGTTTCCATTTCTTTGCCACTTTGATAATCACTAATTTAAGTCTTGTGTACTTGTGAGTGCTTTACTTCTTCCTTTGACTTCTTTGTTATATAAACCTATAGTGTCATCATTAAATATTCATTATTTATTAGAATATAGTGAATGGCTGATTTCCAGTTCTAGATTCAAGATGGCAGAATAGAAGCAGGGAAGCTTGAAACTACCATGAGAATCCTCTCCAACACCAATCTTAAAATAATGACACAAAACAAATACAGGAGTAGAAGAACCTTCAAGGAGACAGAGTAAAATCACTTTCAAGAAGAGAGCAACCTGAAAGGTAGTCAGAGAACATTTGGGGCACTGGGGTTAAAGGGAGCAATCCAGCAGGAGGCTCCAGCAAGGAGTAAGGAGCAAGTCAAGAGCAAGCCCCACCTCCCCACATCTCCTGTGGCAGGTTCGAAACCTGAGCCCAGGCCAACATCCAGACCCTGAGACCCTGCCTGAGTCAATAGCAGTCCAACTCTATGCACATCCCTTAAAGTTCCAAGCAAACCTGTGGTGAGGTCCAGAATTCCAGCCCAGGGCAGTCTCTTCTGTACAGTCTGATTTGTGTGGGCCCAGAGTGAGGCCAGGAATCCCAACCTGAACTTGTGGTAAGCACACAGATTCCAGTTTAGGACAGTCAGTAAACCCAAAACTAGGCCCCTGATCCTTTTACCAAAAGCTGTGGGCCTGACCTAATCAATACCAGAGTGAGACCTAAAGCCTATATGCTATCCTGAGTCTAGAATTTGAGCTATCAGCAGTCTCAGGAGATAAGTAGGAGGTATCTCTCAGAGCTCCCAGCCCTCAGGTTATCATATCATCTTAGAAGAACTGAAACTTGCAAAAACCCAGAAATAAAGTTAAGGGTAGCACCAAGGAATTACTGAAGTTTAAGAGGGTGCCCTACCCTTCCTGAGAAATAAGCCTATCTTTTAAAAAGGCTGGTAAAATCAACAGACATCCAAAAAACCCCACCTAATTATAGACAACTTTTATGGAGGCAAAGAGAAAGGCACAGACACAGAAGGGGACAGTGAAAGCAAAGCAAACACATGCAAAGACCAAAATAAAAATATGAATTGTACCCAGATTCTGGAAGAGCTCAAAAATATTTCAAAAATCAGGTAAAAGAGGCAGAGGAAATATGGGGAAGAGAAATGATGGAAATGAAAAAAGAAATGGGCCAAATGAAAAAAGAAGCTCAAAAACTAATGAAAGAAAATAATTTCTTAAAAATTAGAATTGGGCAACTAGAAACTAATGAATTCATGAGACATCAAGAAATAATAAAACAAAATCAAAAGAATGAAAAAAAAAAACATAAGAAAACTTGAAATAGCTCATTGAAAAAACAACTGACCTGGAAAACAGATCTAGGAGAGACAACACAAAAATCACTGGACTATCTGAAAGACATGATAAAAAAAATAGCCTGAATATCACAATACAAGAAATTACCCCCAATAAAGGCTGCCCAGATGTTCTTGAATAAGAAAATAAAATAGAAATTGAAAGAATCCACAGATCACCTCCAGAAAAAAAAATCCTCAAAAGACAATTTTCAGGAATATAATAGCTAAATTCAAGAGCTCCCAATCCAAAAAGAAAATACTGCAAGCAGTCAGAAAGAAATAATTAAAATATCATGGAGCCATAACCAGTATAACAAAGGGCTTAGCAGCTTTTACATTAAAGGATCAGAAGCCATGGAATTCATATTCAGTAAGGCGAAAGATGTAGGTTTACAGGCCAGAGTCACCTATTCAGAAAAACTGAGTATTCAGGTGAAAAAATGGTCATTCAATAAAATAGAAGATTCCCAAGCATTCCTGAGGAAAAGACTAGACATAAAAAGAAAATATGAAGTCCAAACACAAAACCCATGAGAAGCCTAAAAAGGTAAATAAGAGTGAGAACATTTAAAAGATTCAACAAGGTCAAAATGTTTATATTCCTACATGGAAAGAGAATATTTGTAATTCTTTAAAATTCTTATTGTAGTAGAGCAGTTAGAAGGACTATACTTAGACAGAGGGTGAGGAAATAAGCTGATTAGGATGATATATGCAAAAATAAATCAAGAGGTGAAAAAAAAGACTGCACTGAGAAAAAAGGGAAGGGAAGGATGGAATGGGGTACATTTTATAACATAAAGAAGCATGAAAACTATTACAGTGGAGGGAAGGATGAGGGTGATGATGGGCAATGCTTAAACTTTTCTCTCATCATAACTGACTCAGAGAGGGAATAACAACCATACTTGATGGAGTATTGACTCCTATCTTACCCTATAGAGAAGAAGAGGGAAATAAGACATAGGAAGGAGGGTGGTAATAAGAGGAAGGGGGAAGTATGGGCAATGATAAAAAGTGAAACACTAGTGAGGAAGAACAGAGTGGAAGGGGAAAAAAGAACAGGATCAAAAGGAGAAAATAAGACAGAGAGGAAAACACATTTGGTAATCATAACTGTGAATGTGAACGGGATGAACTCACCCTTAAAATGGAAGTAGATAGCAGAGTGAATTAAAAATCACAATCCTACTATATGTTGTTTACAAGAAACACATTTTTAAACAGGGCAAAAGTAAGGGGCTAGAGCAGAATTTACTGTGCATCATCTAAAGTACAAAAAAGTAGGAATAGCAATCATGTTCTCAGACAAAGCTAAAGCAAAAATAGATCTGATTAAAAGAATATTGTGAATGTTTCTTTTTCACTAAAAAGGAAAAAATTAAAGTAATTTTTCAAGGCAAAAAAATTCTCATTCACTTGAGAAGCAAATACTAGTTTTAATTTATAGAGAGAACTGCAATAAGTTATTTTATTTTGCTCATTTTAAGATGCCATATACATCTTATTTATATGTATATATGCACATCTTAAATTCATGTTGTTATGACTTACAATTATCAGATTTATTAGTATTGGAAAATTTTGAAATGAATCAGTTCATATTTATGTCTATACATTTTAAATATTATTTAAATAAAAGTAAAATATCTCATCATATTCATGTCCTATGGTTTGTTTAGCCTCTAACCAATCAATAGGCATATACCTTTTTTCCTTTTTTTTACTACCACATAAAGTGCTGCTATAAATATTTTGGTGTATATATAGGACCTTTTTTCTGTCTTTGATCTACTTGGGGTATATGTTAGCAGTGGGGTATCTAGGTCAAAGCATATGGACATTTTCATAATTTTTTTAGCCTAATACTAAATCCCTTCCAGAATTGTTAGGCTAATTCACAGCTTAACCAATAGAGAATTAGTTGTTGTTGTTTTTAACTATTTCCATCTTTGCCAGTTTTTTGAGTTTGTGATTAGTAACTTGGAGAAATCTTTCCTAAAGTCATTATTAGTTCCTAATCTTTATTTTGAGTACTATTCATGCCCTTTGACAATATCCATTAGGGGCTAGTCTTTAGTACTACTTAAATTAATCTCTCATGTATTTGGAATATGAGGGAACCAAAAAAATTCATTATGTTTCTTTAAGTCTTATCAGAGACATTTGATATAGACATCTTTTTTCCCCCCAACCAATAGTTTCCATTCTTATACTTGTTGCATGGATTTTATTTATGCAAAACTTTCCTATTTAATTTAAGCAAAATAATTTATTTATTCTTGGACTTAAATCTGGTCTTAGACACTTCCAAGCTGTGTGACCCTGAACAAGTCACTTAGCCCCCATTGCCTAGCCCTTATCACTATTCTGTATTAGATAGTATTGATTCTAAGACAAGGATCTAAAAATTAATAATCTATTTAATCTTTTGTGGTCTTTCTCTCCTTATTTTGATTATGAATTCTTCCCTTAGCCATTCCTGTGAAAGTAATATAATCTCATTCTCTTCTAATTTTTTTAATGGTATGATTTTTTTAGATTCATGTCACATACCAATTTTGAGTTTATGATCATAAATGGCATGATTTATTCCTGTGGCAATATTTTCAAGACCACACTATTTTTTTTTTCTTGGTACTAATTATTCATTATTTACTTGCCCTTGCTTGTATCTCTAGTGTTATTGTTGTTGTTGTTGTTCAGTTATCAGTTGTGTCCAATTCCTTGTGACCGCAATTGAGGTTTTCTGGGCAAAGATGCCAGAGTGGTTTGCTACTTACTTCTCCAGCTTATTTAATAGATGAGGAAAGTGAGGTATCAGAGTTGAGACTTGCAGAAGGTCACACAGCTAACAAAGTGTCTGAGGCCAGATTTGAATTCAGGAAGATGAACCCTCCTGACTCCACATGGACTACCTATCTACTGTGTCTCTTACCTGCCCTGTGAATGCTAGTTATTATTCTGTTGTGTCTGATTCTTTATGATCTTTTTGGAGTTTTCTTGGAAAAGATACTAGAATGGTTTGCCATTTCCTTTTCCAGCTTATTTTACAGCTAAGGAACGGAGGCAAAGAGTGTTAAGTGACTTGCCCAGGATCACACAGATAGTAAATGTCTGAATCCAGTTTGAACTCAAGAAGATGAATATTCTTATTATCTACATGCCCTTTTATCTTCTATATTCATCTTTAAACACCTGATTTTGATGACAACTTCTCTGTGCAAATCCATCAACCTCTTTAGGTAAGGTCTCTTAGTTCATAATAAACAGCTATTAAGAAAGTCAGATGACTATATACCAAGTATAGATAATAATAGGGCAGTTAGGTGATATGTAGTATGTAGTGGCAGTAAGTATGTAGAGCACTGGGCCTGGAGTCAGGAAGACTCATCTTTCCATGTTTCTGAATTCAAATTTGTCCTCAAGCACTTCCTAGTTATATGACCTTGAGAAAGTCACTTGAACCTGTTTACCTCAGCTTCCTTATCTTTCAAATGAGCTGGAGAAGAAAATGGCAAACCACCCCATTATTCTTGCCAAGAAAACCCAAAATGGAGTCCTAAAAGAGTGGTACACAACTGAATAACAAAATAGATAATAGAGTGAACTAGAAATCCCAACATAAGTGTCCTTGGACAACTCACTTAACTTCCTTGGACTTCAGTTGTTTTATCTGTAAAATGAAAGAGTTGGACTAGCTGGATTCTGAGATCCCATTGAGTTCTGGAATTATGATCCTAAGAACAGGTGTTCATCAAATTTAACAGTTCTCACAAGCCTCTTTGTCATATTTCAGAAATGTGCCCTGGAAAGGTAAAAAATATCTCTGTGACTTAAGACTGTCTTCATTTGGTTGCCTCCTTTATTTATTCCCTGTATCTTCTCCATTTCCCTGATAGGATATGTGTGTGCCCGCAGAACTTGACTTTAGTTTCCACCACCTTCTTTTCTGTTGTCTGTGTAGTGAGAAAGTCTGACTTTGGTTAACCCTTGGTTACCCTTCAAGAAGCAGTGGGACTCAGGATCAGTCTATCCCATGATGGGACCTGTTCATTTGTGTGTGATTCTCATTTTCCTTTAGCAACATAGAATACCCATGACAATTGAATCACTTTCATGCTGAGTTTTTTTTTTTAATGCACATGAATGTAATTGGATTTGGAAAATGTTCTTTTGGGGTTAACAATAATCCTTTTGATTCCTTTTTTGGAGAAATAGGGCCTCTCTCTAGTATTCTCTTGAGAATATATGACATGAGATAATTATGCTTTTACTGTAAAGAGTTAGAATAATAGCTTAATAATCATTCTTGCATAATGCTTTATATTTTTCTGAGCTCTTTTAAAACCATCAGCTCATTTGATCCTTTCAGCAACCTTGTGAGGTTAGTAAAGTCAGTGTCATTATTCCTATTTTATAAATGACGAAATGAAGGCATAAAGAGAATAAATGAGTTATTTAAGATTATTTCATTTGTTAATGGAAGAATAAGCCTTAGAATTCAGGTTCTCCAGACTCCTAGTCCAATGTTTTCAAAAGCTAAATGTAGCAGATGTTGAAGAACCTTGTAGACTGACCTCAAGGAGCATAATTAAGCTGTTTTCTTTTCCTGTGTATCTAGAAGTACCAATAAGATCTGCTGTCTACATTTGGGGTTTTCTTGGCAAAGATATTAGAGTGGCTTGCCATTTCCTTCTCCAGCTCATTTTACAGATGAGAAGCAGAGACAAGCAGGATTAATTGACTTGCCCAGCTAGTAAGTGTCTAGAATCAGATTTGAAGTGAGGAAGATAGATGAGTCTTCCTATCTTCAGACCAGACACTCTCTTCACTGTTCCACCTAATTACTCTCCAATAGATTAGAGAGATATAAATACCAATATATAACACTATGTGATCATTGCCATAAGAGTGGTAAAAAAAAGATCTTAGGAGTTCACAGAGAGAGAAGAATAGATTCCAGCTGGTGTCATCTGAGGTGACTTCATGGAGAAAGTGGAATTTGAGAGAGTCCTTGAAGGATAGATTGGTGGAAATGGTTGGGAGGTTATTTCAAGAATTAATAGATGGATAACAGTACATGAGGAAACACAGAGTACATTTTGGTTGGGGCACAGAGTTTGTGGGAAGGTTTAGATTTAGTAGGGGATAAGATGGGAAAACCAGGTTGGAGCTACGCTTTAAAAAATTTAGATTTTATTCACTGGTCAATGGAAAGACAAAGGTTTTTAAATAAAGGAGTGACATAAACAAAATTGTGCTTTAGAAAAACTCCAATAGATGGATACAGGATGAATTGGGCAGGAGACAGCCTAGATATGGGGGAAGCAACTGGAGATGATTATGAAAAGTTCAAGTGAGAGGTAATTTTTAGGGCCAGGTGAAATGGAGTGAAAAAATATTTTTATGGGTATATTTTTTTTATTTTGCTTTCAATTACCTAATCTAACCAGTGTTCTAAGCCCAGAACCCCTCACATGCTAAACATATCGATACTAGCCAGAATTGTACTGAACAGCCCCAAGTTGATCTCTTTGGGGTATAGGCATCATAATGGTACAGTCTAGTTTGGTGACATTGGGGGCATAGTTCCAAATTGCTTTCCAGAATTGTTGTACCAACTTAATGTCCCACCACTTCCCCACAGATCCTCCAAGATTTGTCACTTTTCTTTTTTGTTATCTTTACTAATATGATGGGTATGAAACTTAGAATTGCTTGAATTTGCATTTCTCTGATTATTAACAATTTAAGGCATTTTAAGAATCTGGTTGTTGGTATTTAGATTTCTTTCTCTGAAAATTACTGGTTCATATCCTTATTAGGCAATGGCTCTTCTTATCAATTTGAATATATGATCTTTATCAGAGAAATTGACTACAAAGATTTCCCCTTGTTAACTATTCCCTTTCTAATAGCATTATTTATAATAGGGAAAAAATATGGAAATGGGTGTTCAGTGATTGATTAATAACTAAAAAAAATGGTATTTACATGGAATGGAATGATGATAAAAAAAATAAGATTAGAGAGAAAAAAAGAGAGGGCCAGGTAGATGGTTCAGTGGATAGAGAACAAGCAGGAGGTCCTGGTTTCAAATCTGGCTTCAGTCATATCCTAACTATGTTACCCTGGGCAAGTCACTTAATCCCAATTGCCTAACCTTTACCTTTGACTCTTCTGTCTTGGAACTGATATTTAGTATCAATTCTAAGATGGAAGAGGAGGATTAAAAAAAAAAGAAAAAGAAAAACAGGGTTGCATGGGGGATAGAAGAATTGGCTTCAAAATCAGGAAAAACCTGGGTTCCAGTCCCACCTCTGATAAATATTGTCTATGTGACTCTGGGTAAATCATTTAAACATTCAGAACCCTCTAGACAAACTTCTAAGACTATAAGTTACAGAGAAGTTACCAATATATACTGGAGAGCTGAAGTTTCTTACCAAGGAGTTGAGTATACCATTGAAATTAAGGATTCAGTCTTTATACATAATAAGAAAAATAACAGCAATTGTTTGTACAGTGTTTTGAGAAAAGGCCTTATGTGTTTTCTTATTCAATTCAATCATTTCTTGTTTGAATTTCATAACTTCAGAAATACCCCCCAGAATACCAAGAATTTTGTCAGAACCTGAGAAGAATAAGAACAGCATAAGAGGATCTCACACAGCTCCTGTGACACCCTGAGTCTGGACATTGACTCTGCTGTGATAAAGACCAGGGGTCACAAAACTCTGAACCTCTTAGAGACCAGGCTGGCAAGCTTGAGTCTCTCAACTTTGGAGGGAGGGGAAAAGATAATTTAGACAGACAGGGACTTCCTGACCCTCTTTCCTATAAAATCCAACATCTTGCTTATCTTACCCCTAACCACAAATTGTTAGAATAAAGTTGTCAGTTATCCTAGAATTGACTTCCTTATCATATTGAAGGGGGAGAGAGCTGATTTCTCTCTCTTACCCTAAGGGAAAAGGTTCACCCATTAAATCAGTTATTAGAGGGGAGTAAAGGCAGGGCTAGTGGAGAGACATATTTGAAGACTGAAGGGGGGGAATACATATCACCCTCCTAATTTTTGGGATCATTTACTCTTTTTTCCATTATAACCAAACCAGCCCTCTAATACAATTTCTTTCTTAGCTCATCTTTTTTCCTTTTCTACTCCAATTGGTTCTCATACAGATATGTGACTGTATTTCTTAGTTAATTAAGGGAAATTGAATCCTATTTTGGGAAGTAATTCCAAAAGAAGTTCTTCAACTGTTTATCACAACCCCATAGAAATTGTCTCCTAATGTGTGCCAAAGATTCCCGAGAATCAGGATTAAAGCCCATTAATCCCTTGATATTTTCTAATAATCTGTCAATAAAGTTTGAAGGATGTTCTCGTTTTTCTTGTTGCAGCCCGCCAGACTTTCCCCAAGCATTGGGACATTCAGACAGTTGTTTGTTAGCCTGCAACAAGTCTTCACAACATTTCTTTAGATAACTCATGCTTAGGGGGTTTGCAAAATCAAAATCCTCATAGGACTCAGGCCAACTAGTAAGAGAGGAGTCCTGTCTGGTCCTAGCAATAAAATTCTTGTGTTCTTGGGGGAGGGAAAAAAGCTCCCCCCAAAGAATCTCAACATCCCCCAAATCAGGCTCACACAATCTAAAAGCTCTTTTTAGTTCTTTTAACACTGTATGGGGTTCAGAAATGAATTTTGGCATTCTCTTACATAGTGAATCCAAGTCTTGAGTGGTAAAAGACATGTATCTTTGCATGTAAGATGCCAGAGTTATCAGTCAGCTTTGCCACATCTCAGAGAAACATGATCTTGTGTGCTCCCGAGGTGCTATCAGATGTAGTACTGCCCTGAGTTTCAGTTATGCCTGTTGTGGTATTTAACCCTAATGCCCCTAATGCTGAACCCTTATTTGTCTTAGAGTCCTTGTCCACATCAGTATTCCCAGTCACATCTTCTGTAGTCACTTCCCCAGTCACAATGTCCTTCCCCTTTCCCATGTTTTCTCATTTTTTATCATATACTCCTGACAAATTTCAGTTAGAATGGGTATCTGTTCAAATAATGCCTCCAATCTATTGTCAAGGACCATTGTTTTAACAGCTTTCTTCTGCATGATGATATTAGCTCCAATCTTGATGTAATTTAATGTCTGAACCATTGCCATGAAAACTACATATACTTGAGGGAGAGTGTTCCAGAGAAAGGACATATCAAAAGGTATCTGGGTCCAAGAGGTTGTAATGTTTACCACAGTACCTATAGTATTATCAATTATTCCTGATATTGTGTTATATATTACACAATATCCCCAGTAAACCATTAAAACCCTCATTAAAGTTGCCCAGAATAACAACTGCAACATCTTTTCCATGTAACCTCTTCCATTGTTTCTACTTGTCTTGCCTCACTTAGTTATCAATATGTCAGATACCAAGTGCTTATTTCTTTATAGGTGTTTCTTGAAAAAGACTATTCTACCCAGGGGCTCTAGCTGTTGATAGTTGACAGTTGAAAATGTCTGCTGTCAGACTTCTGGGTTTGTCCTTTATAGGAATCAAAATGTCTGATCCTATATACTGGGTGTTTTTGTCCTGCTTCTTAAGATGGCTATCTTTCCCTTTAAGCTCCAACTGTCAGTATGTGACAGTTGAAAATGGTGAATCTTTTTCCTGGGGTGCCAAATTGTATTAAAGGGCTGGTTTGGGTATAATGGAGGAAAGGTAGATGATAAATGTCCAGAAGGTAGAAGGAGGGTGAGATTGATTCCCCCTTCAGTCTTCCTCAAAATATGTCTCCCCACTAACCCTGCCTTTACTCCCCTCTAATAACTGATTAGGGAAAGAGAGAGAGATCAGCTCTCTCCCTCTTCCAATATGACAAGGAAGTCAATTTAAGATACCTGACAACTTATTCTAACAAATTGTGGTTAGGGGTAAGATAACCAAGATGTCTGCAGGTTGGATTTTATAGGAAAGAAGATAAAGGAGGTCCCTGTCTGTCTAAAATATCTTTCTCCCTCCCTCCCTCCAAAGTTGAGACACCCAGGCTTTCCAGCCTGGTCTCTAAGAGGCTCAGGTTTTGTAACCCCTGGTCTATCACAGCAAAGCCAATATCCAGACCTAAGGTGTCACAGGAGCTGTGAGATCTTGTGATGAAGTTCTTATTCTTCTCAGTTTCTGCCACAATTCTTGGTGTCTTTGGTGGGGAATGGTGATTGGGTTCAATGAGGGATTTTGAATAACTCAGGAGAGAAATCTCTGAACCAACTGTCACCTTGGCTTTCTCAAGATATATATATATAGAGATCAACTGTCTCCCACCTGGAATCTCTCTTCTCTCAAGATTCCAAGCCTCCTCAAACACTATGGATGCAAAGCTCTGCATGTCTTCCAGGCTCTACCCTTCAAAGTCTCTGGATCATTCTTCTATCACACTATATATTGACAATTATATACTATTACCAGACTGGAATTATACCAAGGATGTATAGTTTGTATTAGGAAAACTAGAGACTTATTATGTCATATTGATAACAAAATAATAAAAACTATAGGATTATATCAATAGATGCAATTTTTCTGACAAAATAAAACACTTATGCTAAAATTCTAAAGGGCATAGGAATAAATGGACCTTTCCTTAATATGACAAATGGTGTCAATTTAAAGCAACTAAAAGCACTAGCATTATTTGTAAAGCAGAAATACTAGAGACCTTTCCAATAAGATCAGGAATAAAGAATCATGTCCGTTGACAATAAAAACCCTTATTGTTTTTAATCCAAACCTCAACATGGTGCTTAGTATACAGTTATGCTTAATGAATGCTTGTAGGCTTGACATATAGGTTTAAAAATGCTAGCTATTGCAATAAGACTAAGAAACTGAGAGAATAAATACATAAAAATACTAAAATTGTTTCTAATTGCAGATGATACAGTGATTTACTTAGAGAACACTAGAGCTCCAATTTAAAATTTAATTGAAGTAATAACTTCAGCAAAGTAGCAGAATATAAAATAAATCTACAAAAGTCATTTCCCTTTCTGTAAATTACCAACAAAAATCTAATAATAAAGTATAGAAAAGGAATTTATTCAAATGAATTACAAAATGTATGAGATGTCTGGAAGTGTATCTACCAAGATACATATGGTATTAATATAAATAAAGCTATAATATCCATCTTTATAGAAATCAAAGCAAACAACAAAATGTTAATTTTCTTGTGGAGGGGGTATGCAAATATAATAAAAAAGAATGTTACATAAAGAAATCTAAAGATTTGGTATTATCATAAGCAAAATCTATTTCAAAGTAGAAAAGATAGTTAATCACAAAAAACCCTTTTGCAACATATTTTTCTTACGAAGATCTGATATCCAAGATGTCAAGAAATTGATGCAAAATGTAAAGAAATGATTTATTTTCCAATAAATAAATGGCCAGAGGATATGAACATATCACTTTCAAGTGAAGAACTGCAAGCTATCACTAATAAAAATAGAAATACAAATGAAAACATCTGAGTTCCCATCATAGATCCATCAAATTGGAAAAGATTAAAGGAAAAAAGATCATTGCTGGAGAGACTGTGGGAAGACTGATATAATAATGAACTTTGATGGAGCTGTGAACTATTCCAATCATTCTGCAAAACTGTTTGGAACCATGATCCCCAAATCACTGAACTATGCAGTGTATATGTTTTATGCAATATTACTACTAAAATATAGGACGAAAAGACCACCTATGGGTTAAAAATATTCATACCAACAATTTTTGTTTTGATTAAATATTAGAAGCAAAATAATGGTGTATAATTTTGGAAATGGTGAACAAATTACTATATATGGATTTAATAGAATATTAATATAATTAAGAAATTTTAAAATGAATGGATACAGAAAAGCCTTGGATCACTTATTAATGAAAGTAGAGAAAAATGAGCAGAACTAGAAGAACAATTTGTTTGAAAGACTTCAGAAATCTAGCAAAGTGAACAATTCTGACTTCAAAAGACTGGTGATATATTCTTCCCCACTTTTCAACAAAGTAGTGATGGACTAGAGTTATAGAATTTTCTTTTTTAAATTAAGCTTTTTATTGAGTACTTCTTTTTTTTCCCTTTGTCATAGTTATTTCTAATATTCTGGGCTTGCTCAGAGTCATGCATCTAGTAAGTATCTAGAGCCAAATTTGAATTCAAGTTTTCTCTAGTCTTCTTTCAGAGAGATACCTCATACAACAAATAGTATTTGTTAAGAAGGAAAAAAAGTCAGTATGATTGACAATGCATTGAAAAAGTCCAAAAACATGTGCACTGAGTAACATCTTTGGCCTCCCACATCCATGAAGTGGTGGGTTGGGACTGTCATCCCATATGTCTTCATTTAAGTCTTGCTTGATCCTTATAATTTTATTAATTATTCTTCCTTCCTTCCTTCCTTCCTTCCTTCCTTCCTTCCTTCCTTCCTTCCTTCCTTCCTTCCTTCCTTCCTTCTTTCCTTCCTTCCTTCCTTCCTTCCTTCCTTCCTTCCTTCCTTCCTTCCTTCCTTCCTTCCCTCCCTCCCTCCCTCTGTTCTTTCTTTCTTTCTTTCTTTCTTTCTTTCTTTCTTTCTTTCTTTCTTTCTTTCTTTCTTTCTTTCTTTCTTTCTTTCTTTCTTTCTTTCTTTCTTTCTTTCTTTCTTTCTTTCTTTCTTTCTTTCTTTCTTTCTTTCTTTCTTTCTTTCTTTCTTTCTTTCTTTCTTTCTTTCTTTCTTTCTTTCTTTCTTTCTTCATGGTTCTTTCCATTTATGTTGTTATAGTTATTGGGTATACTGTTTTCTTGTCACTGTTTACTTGATTCTGCATTAGTGCATGCAGTCTTTCACACCTCTGTTTTCATCACATACATCATTTCTTATAACAAAGTAATAATATTCCATCATATTCATATACCTCAATTTACTTAGTCATTCTCCAACTGATGGGCATGGTTTCCAGCTCTTTGATATCACATACACATGAAAAATTGCTATAAATATTTTGGTATATATGGTGACTTTCTTCTTATCAATGGATTTCTTTGGGTATAAGGCCAGTAATGAAATCTCAGTTCAAAGCTTATGAACATTTTCATCATCTCATGTGCATATTCTAATTGACTTCTAAAATGGTTTGTACCATCTTCACCAGTTAAGTATCAGTGTGCCTTGTATTCTATAACCCTTCCAACTGAGGTCAATTTTTGTCTTCTTTGACAATTTCCAGGGTATAAAGTGAAACTTCAGGGTTGTTTTAATTTGCATTTCTTTTATTATTAATGATTTGGTAGTGATTATTAGTGATTAGCATTCTTTTATGTAGACATGGATATTTTGCAATTCTTTTGAGAACTGTTTGTTCATATCCTTGACTGACCATTTATCTATTAGAAAATGGCTATTAGCTATATATATACAAATATATTATATATTTCATATATAAAATATATGGATATTTATTCATTGTTTTTATATCTTGAATACAAACTGCTTAGAGAAATTTGATACAATGACCCTTTCCAATTTGACCACTTCCCTTATTTTCCTAGATGTATTAATTTTTTCTGTGCAGAAGATTTTTGGTATCATGTAATCAAAGTTATTTATTTTCAAGATACATTTTTAGATATAGCCTGACAATAAATAATAGTGGTTTGACTATAATAATTTGTTTCAAGGAAAGGATAGTATTTTATGAAAGAGAAGAGATCATAGATTATGTCAGAAATCATTCAGAAGAAAAAAAATAAAGTATAGATTAAATATTTAAAATGTAGATATGCAGATAGGTGATACAGTGGATAGACACTAAACCTCAAGTTGAAAAAAACCTGAGTTCAAATTTGGCCTTAGATCCTTATTTAGCTGCATGACCCTGAGCAAATCAAATAACATATTTCTGCCTAAGTCTCCTCATCTATAAAATTAGGATGAAAAAATAGCACATAGTATGCCCCAGGGCTATTGTGAGTATAAAATGAGATAATATTTATAAAACACTTTGAAAACCTTAAAGTACTATATAAATGCTTATTATAATCATTACTATTATGCAAAAGACATCAAAAAGAAAATCAAAAGAAAACACAGAGAAGCAACACTATTTTTGTTGCTACCATGTTAAAATCAATAAGCAATTTAAAAACTGTCAAAGAAGTTAATAATTTCATATATTGTCCTCTATTCTATTATTTGTATTTAAGAAGACTTATGTTGATGTTTAAGTTCATAATAAAAATAAAATTTAATTCAAAGAAATAATTCTTTTGAAAAACTCAGTGAAATATGGAAAGATACATAAAGGAACAAAGAGTAAAGAAAACAGAAGCAAAAGAACAAAGTGTTCATTGAGTACAACAAAATAATTAAAGGCAGCAATATCAACAACAAATCCATGTAAATAGCATAGAACAAGAGTTAAAAGGCCACTAGAATAATTAAGATAATTTAGCAACTACTGAATTAAAGTCAACATAAATATCTTTTGTTTGGAGTTTAACAATAGATAAGAGGAATTGAAACATGAACATTCATTTTTTACTTTATTCTTTCCTTTATTCAATTTTCTCATTTTCCTTTGGTCTTATACCTTTATCTTTCAATGGAAGGTAAGGCAAAATTTATTTTTTAAAGTGTATATTACCTATATTACAGTATAGTTACAAACCTCTCTTTTTTCTTTCTTTTCCCCTTCCCAGATTTCTTTGCTATATAATTTTTCTAAATTTTTTTATGATGATGGCCATGATTATTAATATATATATATATGCATATATATATATATATATACAGCTCTAGTTAATGGTTACATTCATGTCAGTGCATTATTTTGATGTGACTTTTTCTCTACCTTGATTCATATGTTTCTCCATATTTCTTTGTATACTTTCTTATGACAAAATCATATTTTACCTCAATTCCATTTATTATTCTTTTTTATGTGATTTGTAAGAATGTTGGTGGTGATCATTTTTGTTCTACTAGTCCCTCAGGCAATTAATGAAAAGCTAAAAAAGAAACCCACAGAAGAGGAGAGCCATAATTCATTAAGTTCAATTTCATCTCCGGGGAGAGTCCAGTGAAAAGCAAATTATGTCCTTTGGCTGTTCCCAGAGGAAATCTTGGATGAGAAATTTTTTTGAATTCTGAAATTCCTTGAGAAAATACAGATTGGGGGAATAAAATGAAGATTTTTTTGAAAAATCTTAAAAATATAACTTAACATATAAAATATTAGAAATTGGAATTAGAGATCAGAGTCAAGATGGCAGCTTAGAGACAGCAATAGCTCAGACCTCTTTAAACCTGTAAAGATGAATTTAGATTTGTGACTTTAAATCTAGATTTAAATGGTTGCCAAATAAAATTCCCAAGTCAGTCTGGAAATTTATGGTAATTTAATTAATATAGAGGGAAGGAATTTAAGGACAAGAGAGAGGGAGAGGAAAAAGAGTTAATTTAAACTGCTCTGGCTCAGGCTGAGCCAGGCAGGAGTTAAAGGCCTTGGCCAAAGGGACCTCCCTGAGCCCAAGGAAAAGGAAGTCAGTCTTATCATTCATCATGAGACCATCTCAAGGAAGCTGTCTGAGTGAGCTCCAGTAGGCTGAGTTCCAGGGTTGAACTGACACCCAGGCTGCTCACAGGAAGCAATCAGCCAGATCCAGCTTTCTGGGGAAAGAGTTTTTGAGAGATGAAAAAATACCAAATATATAGACCTTTCACCCTTGTGTCTCCACCTCTAAATTTTCACATCTACCAATCATATCAAAAGCTTTCTCCAGGACTGCCCATTCTTTTAGTTCTCACCTTCTTTGATTAGTTTATATCTTTTGTGCTACTTCACACTTCTTTGTTAAGTTCACCTTTTGTTAGTTACTTGACCTTTTTGTGATTAATTTAACCTTTATAGTTACTTAATACCTTGTATTAAGGTCTAAAACCAGACTTAGCTTAAAGTTCTAGTTTCACTATGAGTGAGAACTAAGTACCTTCATTGTTCAATTAGGAGAGTACAAATTTATCTTCCCCTAAAGTATGTCTAAGTAGGGTGGAATAGTGTAAAGTACTACAAGACATTCCTGATTCTGTTAAAGAGAGTGTCTTCATTGTTATAATTAGGAGATAGCTAAATCAAATCTTCTAAAGTAAGGTCTGAGTAGGGTGGAGTCATCTTAAAATTCACAAACCCTTCCTCACTGATCAAAACTACAATGCTTCAAGGGGGGTAAAAACCAAATCTAACAACTGGGCAGAACTAGGGAACCTTCCTCTTGGACCCAACTTAAAAGTTATATTCCCCAAAAGCCTGAATTCTAGAACATGGGGTTTAAGGGAAAGGAAGAAGGAAGGTCCTAGGACCCCTCCTTAGCTACAGCTCTGAGCTTCCAGCTGTGGCTGGAATCTCTGGGTAGGCAAGGGTGCTAATCTGGAGGGAGTACCTTGCCTACAAAGCTGTGCCATGCTCAGGATGTAGAACACAGGTGGCATGGTGGCAGCTGGAGGAGAAGCTCAGGGGAAGCAGCCTAGTAACAACCAAGACATTCCATCTTGCTCTGCCCTTTCTGGAGGTTTTTGCCTTAGGGCACATCCAGCTTTGCAGATCAGCTCCTCTGCCCTGACTCAACCTCATCAAGAGGGCAGATAAGAAGTCTTTAGAGGGCAGGAAAGCTCAAGATCTATATACCACCCCCCCCACAGACTGATCTTAGAGCCTTGTTGACTAAGTTCCAAGGGGCAAAGGCAGCAATAAACTACAGGCAACAACCTTGACAACAGGGCAGGAAGCCCAGCTTCTTTTAAGCTTCTGCTGCCAGCTGAACAAGATCTTACTAACCTGATCAAACAGCAGAACAGAGAAGAAGCACCTTCAGGACAGAACAGCCCAAACCCACAGATCCAGTACATAATGAAAGGAGCAAGACTAAAGGCAACTATGGGGTTTGGGGGGGAGAGGAAATATGAGTAAACAACAGAAAAAGAAAAAAATTACAGTCGACAGCTTCTATCCAGGCAATGAACAAAGAACAAACAAAACAGAGGAGGATCAAGGAATGCCAAGCAAAAACATAGAAACTCCAGCAAATTGAACACAGACTTTGGAAGAACTCAAAATATAATTCAAAAGACAATTAAGAGAGGCTGAAGACAACTGGAAAAATAACTTAAAAGCAAAATAAATCATCTGGAAACAGAAAATAGTGTCTTGAAAGCCAAAATTAATCAGCTTGAAAACAAAGAAAAGAAGATGAAATATAAGAAGGACAAGGATGACCAAAAAACCAGGGATGAAATTCAGTGTTTAAAAAGTCGAATCCAACAATTAGAAGCAAATGACTTCACAAAGCAGCAGGAAACTATAAATTAAAATCAAAAGATTGAAAAAATTGAGGAAAATATGAAACACCTCATTCACAAAACAGAGGATTTAGAAAACAGGTCAAGGAGAGACAACTTAAGAATCATTGGTCTACCAGAAGATCATGAGAAAAGAAAAAGGCTGGACATCATTCTACAGGAAATTATCCAAGAAAACTGCCCCAACATTCTAGAGCAAGAGGGAAAAGTGGATATTGAAAGAATTCACAGATCACCTCCTGTACTTAATACCCAACTGACAACACCTAGGAATGTTATAGACAAATTCAAGAACTACCAGACAGACCAAGGAAAAAATATTGCAAGCTGCTAAGAAGAAGTAATTCAGATACCATGGAACTACAGTTAGGATAATACAGGATCTGCCTGCATCTACATTGAAGGGACAAAAGGCATGGAATATGATATTCTAAAAAGCAAGGGAACTATGTCTACAACCAAGAATCACCTACTCAGAAAAACTGACTATATTTTTGCAGTGAAAAGTATGGTCATTTAATAAAATAGAGACTTCCAAGCATTTGTAAAGAAAACACCAGACCTGAACAGAAAATTTGATGCCCAAACACAGAACTCAAGAGAATCACCAAAAGGTAATTATGAAAGGGGAAAAAAAACAAAAAAATTAAGGCATCTAATGAGTTAAAATGATGTGTATCCCTACAAAAAAAGAGGATATTGGTAATTCTTAAAAATTGTTATTATCACCTGAGTAGCTAAAAGAATTGTACTTAGGGGGAACAGTGACAAACTGTATAGGATGAAATGCCAGACATAAATATATATATAAAGCTAGAGGGAGGTGGGGGGAAAGAGGTTAATACTAAGAGAAATGGGAAAAGAAACAAAATGGGGTAAATTTATATGTCATAAAGAAGTGCATGGCTGGAGTGGGGGAGGACACCAATACACTGGAAGTGTAAAGAGGTTGGAGACAGGAAATACTTAATCCTTATGTTCATTTAAATTGACTCAAAGAGGGAAGAACAGTCAAATCCATTGGGGCAAAGAATTGATTCATGCCCTGTAGAGAAGTAAAAGGGTAACAAATGGCTTGGTGGGGAGGGAAGCAATACAAGGTAGGGAGAGGATGGGTGGGGTACTTTAAAAAGACCATAAAGAAAATAAGAGGGGAATAAGAAAGGGGTGGGGGGTAGAAAGGGAAATAAAAGAAAGGTGGGAATTAAGGGGACTGATTAAAAACAAAGCACTGGTGTAGAAGGAAATAGTGAAAGGGTAGGATTAGGAGTGGAAATAAAAATGTTGGGAAATACACAGCTGATAATTATAACTCTGAAAGTGAATGGAATGAATTCACCCATAAAACACAAGCAAATAGCAGAGTGGATTAGAAACCAAAATCCTACCATATGTTGTCTACAAGAAACACACATGAGGAAGGTAGATACAAATAGGGTAAAGGAAAGCAGATGGAGCCAAATCTATTGGACATCAACTGAGAAAAAAGAAGGCAGGAGTTGTAATCATGATGTCTGACAAAGCCAAAGTAAAAATAGATCTAGTTAAAAGAGATAGGGAAGGTAATTACATCCTAATAAAAGGCAGCATAGACAATGAGGAAATATCAGTACTCAAAATGTATGCACCAAATGGCATAGCATCCAAATTTCTAAAGAAGAAACTAGTGGAGCTCAAGGATGAAATACATAGAAAAACTATACTAGTGAGAGACCTGGACCTTCCTTTATCAGAACTAGATAAATCAAACCAAAAAAAATAAATAAGAAAGAGGTAAGAGAAGTGAATGAAATCTTTGAAAAATTAGAGTTAGTAGATATGTGGAGAAAAACATAGGGATAAAAAGGAATACACCTTCTTTTCAGCAGCACATGGCACATTCACAAAGACTGACCATGAACTAGGGCATAAAAAACATTGCAAACAAGTGCAAAAGAGCAGAAATAATAAATGCAATCTTTTAAGATCACAATGCAATAACAATAATAATTAGTAAGGGTACATCAAGAGGCAAATCAAAAATTAATTGGAAATTAAGTAATACTCTTATCCAAAATCAGTTAAAGAACAAATCATAGAAATAATTAATTTTTGCATTGAAGAAAATGACAAAGATGAGACATCCTTTCAAAATCTATGGGATGCAGCCAAAGAAGTACTTGGGGGAAATTTATATCTTTTAATTCATATATTAACAAATTGTGGAGGGAAGAGGTCAATAAAATGGGTATGCAAATTAAAAAACTAGAAAGTGAACAAATTAAAATCCTCAGATGAAAACTAAATTAGATCCTAAAAATTAGATAAATCAATAAAATTGAAAATCAAAGAACTATTGATTTAATAAATAAGACTATAAGCTGGTACTTTGAAAAAAATAAAATAGACAAAGTACTGGTCAATTTAATTTAAAAAAAGGAAAGAAGAAAAGCAAATTGAGAGTATCCAAGATGAGAAGGGAGACCTCACCTCTAAAGAAGAGGAAATTAAGGCAATCACTAAAAACTATTATGTCCAATGATATAGCAATGCATATAGCAATCTAGGTGATATGGATGAATATTTACAAACTATAAATTGCCTAGATTAACAGAAGAAGAAATAGAATATCCAAATAATTCCATATCAGAAAAAGAAATTGAACAAGCCATCAAAGAACTCCCTAAGAAAAAATCCCCAGGATCAGATGGATTCACAAATGAATTTTATCAAACATTCAACTAACAACTAACCCCAATAACCATATACAAACTATTTAACAGAATAAGCAAAGAAATAATTCTACCAAACTCATTTTATGACACAAATATGGTACTGATTCCAAAGCAAGGCAGGTCAAAATCAGAAAATCAGAAAAATCACAAAATCAGAAAAAAGAAATCTATAGACCAATCTCCTTAATGACCATAGATGCAAAAATCTTAAATAGAATACTAGCAAAAAGACTCCAGCAAGTGATCACAAAGGTTATTCATTATGATCAGGTAGGGTGTATACCAGGAAGGCAAGGATGGTTCAGTATTAGGACAAACATCCACATAATTGACCATATCAACAAGCAAACCAACAAAAATTACATGACTATCTCAATAGATGCAGAAAAAACTTTTGACAAAATATAATATTCATTCCTATTGAAAACACTAGAAAGCATAGGAATAGAAGGGCCTTTCCTAAAAGTAATGAACAGTACATATCTAAAACAATCAGCAAGCATCATCTCCAATGGGGATAAACTAGAAGTTTTCCCAATAAGATCAGGATTGAAACAAGGATGCCGATTATCACCTCTATCATTATAACATTGCACTCAAAACACTAGCAGTAGCAATTAGAGAAGAAAAAGAAATTGAAGGTATTAAAATTGGCAATGAGGAGACCAAGCTATCACTCATTGTAGATGATATGATGGTTTACTTAAAGAATCCTAGAGAATCAACCAAAAAGCTAGTCAAAACAATCAACAATTTTAGCAAAGTTGCAGGCTACAAAATAAACCCGCATAAGTTATCAGCATTTCTATATATCTCTAACCCATTTCAGCAGCAAGAATTAGAAAGAGAAATTCCATTTAAAATCATCCTAGACAAAATAAAATACTTAGGAATCTATCTGCCGAGACAAATACAGGAACTATAGGAACACAACTACAAAACAGTCTCCACACAATTAAAACTAGATCTAAACAATTGGAAAAATGTTGATTGCTCATGGGTGAAATGAGCTAACATAATAAAAATGACAATCCTACCCAAATTAATTTACTTATTTAGTGCCATACCCATTGAACTACCAAAAAACTTTTTTACTGAATTAGAAAAAAAAAAACCATAACAAAGTTCATTTGGAAGAACAAAAGATCAAGGATATCCAGGAAATTCATGAAAACAAATGCAAAGGAAGGAGGACTTGCAGTCCCAGATTTCAAACTATACTATAAACAGGGGTTATCAAAACAATTTGGTACTAGCTAAGAGTGGAATAGACTTGGGGTAAATGACCTCAGCAAGAAAATCTATGATAAGCCCAATGATCCCAGTTTTGGGGACCAAATCCCACTTTTTGATAAAAACTGCTGGGAAAATTAGAAGACAGTATGGGAGAGATTAGGTTTGGATCAACATCTCACACCCTACACCAAGATAAACTCAGAATGGGCGAATGACCTGAATGTAAAGAGGGAAACTATAAGCAAATTAGGTGAACACAGAATAGTATACTTGTCAGATCTTTGGGAAAGGAAAGACTTTAAAACCAAGCAAGAGCTAGAAAAAAAACACAAAATGTAAAATCAATAATTTTGATTACATCAAATGAAAAAGTTTTTGTACAAACAAAACGAATGTATCCAAAATTAGAAGGGAAACAACAAATTGGGAAACAATCTTCATTACAAAAACCTCTGACAAAGGTCTAATTGCTCAGATTTGTAGAGAGCTAAACCAGTTGTACAAAAAGTCAAGCCATTCTCCAATTGAGAAATAGGCAAGGGACACAAATGGGCAATTTTCAGTTGAAGAAATCAGGGCTATCGATGAGCACATGAAGAAGTGTTCTGGATCTCTTATAATCAGAGAAGTGCGAATCAAAACAGCTCTGGGGTATCACCTCACACCTAGCAGATTGGCTGACATGACAGCAAAGGAAAGTAATGAATGCTGGAGGGGATGTGGCAAAGTTGGGACATTAATGCACTGCTGGTGGAGTTGTGAACTGATCCAACTGTTCTGGAGGGCAATTTGGAGTTATGTCCAAAGGGCAATGAAGGACTGTCTGCCCTTTGATCCAGCCCTGGCACTGCTGGGTTTGTACCCCAGAAAGATGATAGGGAAAAAGACGTATATAAGAATAGTCATGGCTGTGCTCTTTGTGGTGGCAGGTGATTGGGAAGTGAGGGGATGCCCTTCAATTGGGGAATGGCTGAACAAATTGTGGTATATGTTAGTGATGGAATACTATTGTGCTCAAAAGAATAATAAACTGGAGGAATTCTATGTGAACTGGAATGACCTCCAGAAATTGATGCAGAGTGAAAGGAGCAGAACCAGGAGAACATTATACACAGAGATTGATACACTGTGGTACAATCAATTGTAATGGACTTCTCCATTAGTGGCAATGCAGTGATTCTGAACAACTCAGAGGGACTGACAAGAAAGAACAGTATCCACATTCAGAGGAAAAACTGTGGGAGTAGAAACACAGAAGAAAAACAATTGCTTGATTACATGGGTCAAGGGGGATGTGATTGGGGATGTAGACTCTAAATGATCATCCTAGTGCAAACATCAACAACATGGAAATAGGTTCTGATCAAGGACACATGTAAAACCCAGTGGAATTGCACATTGGCTATGTGAAGGGATGGGGGAGGAGAGGGAGGGAAAGAATATGATTTTTGCAACCAAGGAATAATGTTCTAAATTGACTAATTGAATAAAAATTTCAAAAAAAAAAAGAAATTGATATTATAGACAGTAGTTATAGTAGGAGCATGGTACTGTTGATTGGAACTGGAGAGGACCACAAAGGTTATCCCAGTCAATCTACATGAAAGTGAATTACTGATAATGTGCATTTCCTCTAAGCCCCTGAATATTTAGCTTGGTTTAATTTTGAGTTCATCCTGGTGTAGAGCCCCAGATGGAAGAGAATCGGGTACTCACTTGAATTCTTCCAAATTCCATCTAAATAATTAAAAAATAATACCTCAAATTGAATTCTGGAGTGGGAAAGGCAATAAAAGATAAGGATGAGACAAATTACCATCTCATGATAATGTAGGAATACAATAGGAAAGGTCTGTCATACTGGGATTGTGGTTGGACCTTGAGCATAATACAGGTTTGTGCTATAGCAATGACAGAAGTTGACCTTAGAGGTGGCTGAACCAGAGACAAGAGTAGCTTTGAGAACTCTCAGTTTATACAGAATAAGAGGGTTGAGCAATTGGTCAGAAAGAGATTCCATGGGATACTTGGTTGAATTCAGGAGCATGTTGCATTGCCCAGACCCATATCCAGGCCACATTTCAAGGATGTAAAAAAGTAGCAAGAGGGGAAAAGGGAATTTGGTCACAATTCTAGGGAAGAGAAAAGTGTTTGTGGTCACTTGCAAAGAAATAGAGTTTCTGATCTCAGTTTCAGAGTAGAAAGAACACTAGCAGCTACAAGAAAGTGAGGGATATGGTCACAGCTCCAGGGTCAAGAGGAGCACTAGCAAGGTCCCTTCTCAGATTGAAACCAGACCATAGGCCAGGAGAGCAGTGATAACACCTCTTTTTAGATCATACCACTTTAGAAGCAGTGAAAATTTACAGATGCACAAAACTAGCTCTGAAAACTACAGCACAATAAACCTAAAGTTTGGGACAGTGTCCCTTCAACCACAGGAACTGATACCAACTTTAACATAAAGTTAAAAGGCAAGAAATAGGCTGGAAAATGAACAAATGACAATAACAAAAAATAACCTGATCATAAAAAGTTACTATAGTGACAGAAGAGATCAAGATACAAACTCAGAAAACAAAAACATCAAAATTAACAAAGCCTCAAAGAAAAATTTAAATTGGACAGAAGCCCAACAAGAATTCTGAGGACTCAAAAGTGATTTTTTACTATATTTTCTTTTAAATAGCTTCTCCTAAAAGTCACCAAACTGAAGAAAACAACACTTTAAAGAGTAGAATTAAACAAATGGGGAAAAAAGTTTAAAAACTTGCTGAAGAAAAAAACTCCTAAAAATTTGTAATTGGACAAATAGAAGCTATTAACTCCATGGGACATTAAAACAACAACAACAACAAAACAAAATCAACAAATGAAGGGGGAAAAAAACAAGAGAAAATGTGAAATGTCCCATTAGAAAAATAATTGCCTTGGAAAAAAGATTAAGGAGAGGTAACTTAATAATTATTAGGCTATAAAAAAACTATGATTAAAAAAAAAGGCTAAACATCTTATTTCAATAAATTATCAAAGAAAACATCCCTGATATTCTAGAACAACAAAATAATATAGAAAGTTAAAGAATCCACCAATAATCTTCCTAAAGAGATCACAAAATGAAAATTCCCAGTAATATTAGCCAAGAAGATTAAACTTAAGTTTCCCATATGGGAACATGATACTTGTAACTCTTAGGACTTTATCCTTATTAGGGTAGTTTGAAGGATTATAAATTGGTGTGAGATGATTGTGTGGGATCATTTAAAAAACAAAATTAGGGAATGAGAGTGATGTACTGGGAAAAGAGGTCTCATATAAAAGAGACTTGAAAGAGCTTTTAGGATAGGGGTGGGGTGGGAATGAGTGGTGACACACAGCCTTTCTCTCATCAAAATTGAGTTAAAGAGCGAATAACACATATGTCCAATTGGGTATAGGAATCTATCTTACCCTATAGGGAAGTAGGAAGGGAAGGGGATAAGAGAAAGAAGTGAAACTAATAGATGCAGTTGTCAAAAGGGAGGCAGTAGTCAGAAGGAAAATAGACTTTAAAGGGGGAATAAGGGTAAAAAGAGAGAGAAACAGAAGGATAAATAGGGCAAAAAAAAAAAAAACCAGGGAAATACATAGTAAGTATAATTATGAATGTGAATGGGATAAGTTCAATCATAAAATGGAAGTTAATAGCAGAATGGACTAAAAATAGAATCCAACAATATGTTATTTACATAAATCATATTAAAAAAAAGATAGATGCATACAGAGTAAAAACAAAGAGCTAGAACAGAATCCATTATAATTTAACCAAGGTTTTAAAAAAGGCAAGGTTAGCAATAATAATCTCAGATAAAGCAAAAGTAAAAGTAGACCTAATTAAAAGATAAGCAGGGAAGGGTTGCTGAATGGTTTGGTGGATAGAGAGCCTGGCTCAAAGACAGGAGATCTTGGGTTCAAATCTGAGCTCAGGCACTTCCCAGCTGTGTGATGCTGAGCAAATAATTTAATCCCAAATGCCTAGCCATTATGGATCTTTTGCCTTGGAACTATTACTTAGTATTGATTCTAAGACAAGAAGTAAGGATTTTTTAAAAAGATCAGCAAGGAAACTATATTTTGCTAAAAGATACAATAAACTATGAAGTCATATTAATATTAAACATATATGCACCAAATGGCATACAATCCAGATTCTTAAAGGAAAAGTTAAGTGAATTATAGTAGGAAATAGATGATAAAACTATAGTAGTAGTAGTAGTCTCTTGGTAACCAAGAATGACGATTGTCTTTGTGTCTTGTGTCTATGGTGCACCCTCATGTGGCTTGAAGAGGGTGGACGGGGTGGGGATAGATGAGTGTGCACAAAGACACTTGTATGTGAAGGAGATTTAAGTGGAAAAGTCGATGCACAGAGACAGTCCCACTCTCTCGGCGTTGGAAGCCTGGGTCCAGTGGCACGAAAAGTCATTACACCTGGAGATTTCCTCAGCTGCATTGGATGGCCGTGTTGTCTTTTGTGCTCCAACACTCCCTAAGCACTCCACAGTGCTTTGCTGTGTTGCCATCTCAGCCGTTGAACCTTCTTATTGGTTTCTTCCGCCTGTTTCGCTGAAGCAGTCTTCACATGCTGGGTGAGCAAAGCCCTGGTTCACCAGGGGTCAATGACGACCCGATGGCTACCCTCACAAGGTTTGGCTGGCCTGTCGAAGCCGTTGCCTGGGGTGTGGCCGCTGCCGCATGCTAGCAGCTACTGGGAGCCACAAGTGAGAGCTGGGTGTCAGGTGAGGGTCAGAGGCTGGAGAGCTGCCCTAGGAGGGCATGACAAGCCCTCCATACCAGAGATACTACCCCTCCCTGAGCACCCCATACACCTATATTAATAGAGGATCTCAGCTTTCCATTCTCAGAACTAGATAAATCTAATCATAAAATAAATAAGAAATAATTTAAGGAGATGAATAGAATTTTAGACTAGTTAGATATGATAGCTCTCTGGAGAAAACAGACTGGGAATAGACAAGAATATACATTTTTCTCAGCCATACATAGCACTTGCACAAAAATTAGCCATATATTAGGACATTAAAATCTCACAACCAAATATGGAAAAATTAAATGTATCCTTTTCATACCATAATTCAATAAAAATATATTCAATAAAGGGCCTTGGAAACATATGCTAAAAAATAATTGGAAAATAAATAATCCAATCTTCAGAATGAATGGGTCAAAGAATGAACCATAGGAACAATAACTTCATTGAAGAGAACAAAAAGGAAAAAAAAAAACATCAAACTTTATAGGATTAAGCCAGAAGAGTACTTACTGAGGGAAAAATTTATCTCTCTCAATGCTAACATCAATAAAATAGAGAAAGAACAGATCAGTGAATTCAGCATTCAATTAAAAGGACAAATTTAAAATTCCCAATTAAAAACCAGATTGAAAATCCTGAAATCAAAAGAAAGATAAATAAACTTAGAAGTAAGAAAACCATTTGGTTACTAAGTCAAACTAGGAGCAGGTTTTATGAAAAAAAAATATTGAAATCAATCAAACATTGGTTACTTTGATTAAAAAAAGAAAGAAACAAAATATTAGTATTAAAAATGAAAAGTGTGAATTCATTGATAATTAAAATGAAATTAAAGCAATTATTAAGAGCTATTTTGACCAGTTTCATGTCAACAAATATAAGAACCTAAATAAAATGGATAAATATTTAGAAAAATATAAATTGTTCAGATTGAGAAGAGAAAATAGAATCCTTAAATAATCCTATCTTAGAAAAAAAATTAAACACTCTATAAATGAACTCTACAGAAACCTCCCCCAGGACCAGATAAATTCACAAGCTAATTCTACTAAGCATTTAAAGAACAATTAATTCCAATACTATCTAAACTATGTAGAACAAAAGGCAAAAAAGGAATCTTACCAAATTCCTTGTATGATGCAAATTTAGTGCTGATACCAAAATCAGAAAGAGCAAAAACAGAGAAAAAACTGTAAGTCAGTTTTCCTAATGAATGTTGATGCAAAAAATTTTATTTAAATATTAGCAAAGAGATTATAGCAATATATCACAAAGATAATATGATATAACCAGGTAGGAAATCAGATTATGTAATTCTGTCACCTAATTAATTGTTTTCCTTTAATTAATTGGTCTTATTTGAATAATCCCTTTTGATTCATAAAAATGGGTCCCCCCATATTGAGTCCAGTGCCAAAATTGAAGAGTTCTGGTCCTAATTTCCTGTGCAATAGGCATATGTTGCTTAATAAATAAATATACTCAGAAGTTTGAACCTTTATTTCTTCAGTAATTTCATCTTTTCTATTACATTTTTATTAATTACACATATCTACAATTTTAATAATTCTTTTCTGACATTTTGTGATCCATATTCTCTCCCTCCTTCTTTTTATCCTTTCCTGAAATAGCAGGTAATATGATATAGGCAATACATGTGCAATCATGCAATACATATTTTCATGTTTGTCATGTTGTAAAAGGAGACATTTTGATTACATAAAAAAACTCACAAAGAAAAAAAAAAGAAAAATGGTTTGTTTCCATTTGCATTCAGATTTCATCAGTTCCTTCTATGACAGTGGATAGCCTTTTTCAACAGTTCCCTGCAGTTGTCTGGAATCCTTGTCTTCCCAATGATTGTTAAGTCATTCAAAGTTGATCATTCTTACAATATTGCCCTTACTTTATACACCATACTTTGGTTCTGCTCACTTTACTTTAAGTCACTTTATATTTGCCTTTTCAGTTTTTTTTTAATCATTCTGTTCATCATTTCTTATGGCACAATATGACTCTATTACACTCACATACCACAACTTGTTCAGTCATTCACCAGATGACAGACAACCCTTCAACTTCCAAATCTTTGCCATTACAAAAAGAACTATTAGAAATATTTTTGTACAAATAGATCCTTCCCCCCTATCTTTGATCTCTTAGGAATATAGAAATAGTACTGGTGTTAATGGGTCAAAGGGAATCAGTAATTTCATCTTTCGCCCACTACAGTGATATCATAAGCAAATTAGGGGAGCATAGAATATTTTACTTGTCAGATCTATGGATAAGGAAAGAATGTCTGATTTAAAAAAGCAACAAGGAATATTATAGAACATAAAATAGATAATTGTAATTATATTAAATTTAAAAGGTTTTGAGAGGAGTGAGGGAGGGAGAGAAACTAGAATTCAAAATTTAAAAAAACATTAAAAAGATTTTACATTCAATTAAGAAAATTAAACTCAATTAAAAGAAAATTTAAGTTCATTCTGGACCTTCTCAAGTTTCCACCAATTATAAACCAAACTTTCTCTCTCATTGCCACTGAATAGAAAAAATCAGAACACTTACAATGAGGCTCAATGATATGATGACAAATATTTAACAACTAACTCTTGAAAAAAATGCATTCATGACACACTTTTAAGTTTAATCTACATTATGAATGTTTTCTTCATTACTTTCTTTTTTTTAAAACCCTTACCTTACTTCTTGGAGTCAATACTGTGTATTGGCTCCAAGGCAGAAGAGTGGTAAGGGTTAGGCAATGGGGGTCAAGTGACTTGCCCAGGGTCATGCAGCCGGGAAGTATCTGAGGCCAGATTTGAACCTAGGACCTCCCGTCTCCAGGCCTGACTCTCAATCCACTGAGCCACTCAGCTGCCCCCTCTTCATTACTTTCTTAAGTCTAGACAACAAAACAATAAAGAAATCTCTAATTGTAGCATTTGTGGATTTCTGACATGTAAATGCTTACACTGAAAATTTCAAAATTGGCTCTTGCTAACTAGTTACAGCTGGTTTTAGTGTATCTCTCCATAAGGGATAGTGAATTGTGAAGAAAAGATGGGTTGAAATTTCTTCTGTCAGGATGAAATTTGTAGCCAGAAGTAGCCCAAGACAAAATAAAAAAAAAAACTAGGCAAAGTTCCCATTTTGATTCATGCCACTTTCCCTTTCTTTGCCTCAGTTACCTTCTAATCTTATCTTTTAAGTACACCCAGCTCTCCTTCCTGAACTTTCCTACTCTGTCCTCAAAGGTTCAAAACTGCCTCCCACACCTCCCTTTATCAAATCTCATTACTCAATGTCTGCCCCAGAAGGGAGATCATGAAAGGGGGAATTATAAATTAATTCACACAATAAGATACTAATAACTGATATTTTCTTTTCTTATAGTATTTTCAATTTAAAAGAGGACCTAGAAGAGGCGATGGTTTTACTCAAATGTACTGAAAAGACAAATCTCTAATGGAAAGACTTTTGGTAGGAGAATGGAGGGAACTTTGTTGTGATACCCTAAGTCCCCACAAGCTATTCTGTTGGTGTGTAAATTTAGTTTTCTACAATGTCTCCCTACCCAATTTTCTCTCACCAGTTTTTTAAGATCTGGCTCAAGATAAAACTCTACCAAGAATTCTTCTCCAACTAACCTCATTTTTTTTGATCACCCTTATACTCTAGTCTCTTTGGCATGCTCTTTAAAATCCATTATCTTGTTTTTTAACTTAAATTGCTCTGTTCTTTTCTTTATGTCATGCATGATCCTTTTGATCATTTGAGTGACTTTCTCCTGGTCTTTTTTTTTTTTTTGGTCTTCTTGAGCTATGCTAACCAGAACTGCTCTCACACCGTATTCCTACATCTCTTGACCAATTCCTCCCTTGGCGTGGTTCAATTATAAGTGAATCTGGTATAAGAGTGAGTTAATTAGTAGCCTAATCTGAGTACGGCTATCAGTTCAAGCTTAACATGGCTTAATCTTGTCTTGTTGCAGTATAAGATCTTCTGACTGAATTAAGAAATCTCCTTGCCACGCAGTAACATACAGTGATCTTTGTCCCATGGAAGAGATGGTGTCTGGATGGTAGAAGAGAGGAAGCTGACCTCCAGATGAGTTGGCCATTTCTACATCTTATCAGGGCATCAAGATATTGCCTTGTGAGGACTTGAAAGAATTGCTTATATCTTGCAATTTGTGAATTTGATCATTTATATCTCATGGTGATAAATCTCAAGGCTGTATTAATGCCCAAACCCACCTATGTCCAAGTGCAATCATTTTGGCTTTATCATACCTGAGCTGGAATAGAAATTCTACCCACCCTTCTGACCTCAACTCATGTGCTGCTTCTTTGAAACTTTCTACATTATTATAACCTGTGCAGGTCTCTCCTTTCTCCACATTGTTACAGTACTCATGGTCTGAAGTACACAATCTGAAACTCTGAAAGCTGGGATTCCCTTACAATCCACTATGAACTCAAAAAATCTTGTTAGAAACTCAACTATCAAAGTGGAGGAATTCCATGGAGACTGGAACAACCTCCAGGAAGTGATGCAGAGCGAGAGGAGCAGAACCAGGAGAACATTGTACACAGAGACTAATACACTGTGGTATAATCGAACGTAATGGACTTCTCCATTAATGGCGATGTAATGTCCCCGAACAATCTGCAGGGATCCAGCAGAAAAAACACTATCCATAAGCAGAGGACAAACTGAGGGAGTAGAAACACCGAGGAAAAGCAACTGCCTGACTACAATGGCTGAGGGGACATGACAGAGGAGAGACTCTAAACAAACACTCTAATGCAAATACTAATGGGTTCCAATCAAGAACACATGTGATACCTAGTGGAATCACACGTCGGCTACGGGAGGGTGGGAGGGTGGAAAAGAAAATGATCTTTGTCTTTAATGAATAATGCATGGAAATGATCAAATAAAATACTATTAAAAAAAAAGAAACTCAACCATCGCTTCATTTTCAAGATCTTCAAAGCTGCTCCTACATTTTGGGCCTCTTTCCTGACATTGTAGCCTTGTAGACATGAGTATATGCTCTCTTATTTCCCATCTCTATCTGGGGCCTGATCTCCACTACCTTTCAGGGTACCTTTCATTCCTCTGAGATGAGAAATGATCAGAAACATTCTGTTTGAGCCCACTTCAGAGATATAGCCATGGAACTTGTACAGAATCCAATGGTGCGTAGCTTAGTAGACAAACTTAATTCTGAAATTCTTTAGGATTGGAAGCTTCTGTCAGGGTAAAAACCAAACTGGGATACTAACAACAGCAATAACAAGAATCTAGCATAGGGTCTAGCTCACTGTTCCAACTCCCACATACTTTGTAGGATGAGTCCGTAGACTGGCTACCAGTCCCCCTGAGGTCCTTGAGGGCAAATCTAAGGAGTTGTCAGTCATAATTCTGTTTCTTCTGAGCCCTCATCATGTATGTTTCCCCCAATATTGCTTATTTCCTAGTTGTATAATCCTGGGCAAGTCTCTTAATCCCAATTGCACAGCCTTTACCATTCTTCTGATTTAGAATCTATTCTAAGTCAAGGGTTAAAAAAAATCACTCAACCAGTTAAAATCTCTCCAACATCAATTAAGTAATTAACATTAATTGTCTTTTACGAAGGGGCATTTTCTAAGAAAGTGTAGCAAAGTCTAGGGGGGGGATCGCTCTCAGAACAGGGCCTCATTCTACCCTTTATCACCTTGTTGGAGGGGGTGGAGTGAGGGGAGGAGGGGTGGGAGGCATCAAATTTACAGTACTTGCAAGCAACCATTCCCCCATGCAACCTGGAGAGAGGAGACTACCCTCCTGCATCAAGGATTCTTTTTCTTTCTTTGAAGTGTCTTCACCAAGTTCATTTCAGAAGATGGTACAGCTTATAAGACCCCAATGTTAAATTTTCAGTGTGAGCATTTGCAGCCCAGAAGTTTAAAGATACTATAAATCAGGATTTAATTTATTGTTCTGTTGATTATCTAGACTTAAGAAAGTGATGGAGAAAATGTCAAAAATGCAGATTAAATGTAGAAATCTGTCAATTTGCTTTTTCTTTTTCCTGGAGAGCAGGTTATAAAACATTTAGCAGTACACCACTGCTTTCAGCTCCAAATCCTATAACCCTATTTCTCTTAAGAGTTGGTGTAATCCTTGAAAAGAGACTTTGACCCCAATTTACTTGAATAGAGAAGATAAGGAGGGGAAATGGGCACCAGAGGAGAGAGCAATGTCTGAGTATCAAATACAAACTTCTTGAATTTATTGGGCAGAATTCTTAAGCTTCCCCAAACTAGCTAGTCTAGAATCTTATTCACACATTAATCTGCCACTTGTGAGCAGCTTTGGTCACATGAGTCCTGGGGAAGACTCTCTTGTTTAGGGAATGCTCTACATTAGCACTGAATAGATTTAGTGAGTAACAGTCCACTTGGTATGAAGCATCACCACCCTTCCTTAAAATATCTGCACTTTAATAGCTGAAATACCACAAGTAGAGATTCATTCCTTTGGATTGTTAAATTGTTTTCTATCCTTGGGAAGGGAGGGGGGCAGTCTAAAGATCAAACATTTTTTCTTTAAAATCAAAAGGCTGTTTTGGGGGTCAAAAGGGGGCACAGATCAAATTTAATATTTCATAGGTTATATATATATATGTATATATATATATATATAATGCTCTCCAGGTTATGCTTTAATATAAATGTCCCTGAAAGGTGTTAAATCCATAAACTATGTTGTGAAGGACTTTATCAGCTGCTCTTTTCCTAACAGTCATCAGATTTCATAACAGGATCAGAATTTTAAGGTTGAAAGGAATCTTAGGGGTCAAATCAGTCACCTTACTTTAATGGGGAAAAATGAAGCTCAGTGTATCTAAGGGACTTACCCAGGATCATACATGTAGTAAATATATGAAGCAAGACTCAAACCCAAGACTTCCTGACTATGCTACACTACCTCCCCAGTTCATAGAAATGGAAATTGAGATAGATGAGGAGAAGAAGATTCTGGAACTGAGAGCACTGATAGAAAATAGGCATGTTTGGGTGTGACAATTCAGGAGAGGGCTCCTGAGGATGCTGGGCGCCTGAGGAGTGGAATGGGAACACCAGGTATTGGGAAGGAGTAAAGTAAAGCGAAGCTCCAAATAGAAAAACAAATTCAGCCTCTTTTAGGTAACCTGCAGTGAAAAGATACTGGGCTTAGACTTGGGAGACTCAGAGTTTAATCCAATTTCTGAAACGTAAGTTAGATAGCCACAGACAATGACTAAGTTTCAGTTTCTCCATGTATAAAATGAGAAGCTTGGACTAAGTGGACCCTAATGTGCCTTTTTTTTTTTAATAAGATCACAGATTTAGAGCTAGAAAGAAACTTAGATGCTATATAGAGATTATCATCAGAGACACAGAGAAGTTAGGAAATTCACCCAAGGTCACACATATAGTAGAGCTAGGATTTGAGTCAAGAACTTCAGAATCCTAATCTAGTGCTCTGTCCATCATATCACACATTACACGATTCTATGGGAATATGTATAAATTTGCACTATTGAAACACAATGTTGAAAGGAAAACCTTTTATAATATTTTTTATAGTAGTGTGAAAATATGGGCTATTAATAGGGGGCTAAAAATTGCCCAGTAGGACCTGAATGTATGTTTCTTTACTCATTGAAATTGTGGTTGTTCTGATGTCCTCAATGAGGAAGATGACAGCATTGCACACAATGGAATCTGGACTTTAGTTTTCATTCTCTAAGGTCAATGTCATCAAAGTCTAGGGCTTATCTGACCTAGATAAGAGCCAGCATCTCTGGTGAGAACTTTTGGCCACAGAAAAGGTATAATTACTCTAGAACTCTGCCATGCCATATGTTGGTTATTAACAGAAGGAATCATAGATGATCCTGGCTATATTATTGAACCTCTCTGTGCCTCAGTTTCCCCAGCTGTGAATTGGAGGATTGAGGGAAAGGTAGACTTGATAACCTCTAAGATTCCAATTCCAAATCTATGATCCTATTAAAGAGATAATGTTCACTTCCCCTTAAATGGGACTCACTTTGCACAAGAAAAGCATTAAGCAAAGGAACCATACCATAGCTTGAATTTGTGGCAAAGACTTCTTGATTTATCTATTGATTTCTGTAGTGTTTTCCTCTTGGAAAAACACTAATGCATTTTGCATTTAAGAAAACAAAGTTCATCATAAAGAAGGTAATCTCTTCAAGATGACTGGAGAGTTCTTTGGGCCTCAGCTTCTCTTTTCTGCCTCAAGTACACTCACTTATCTGTTCCCCTAGACTCATCCTCTGAGACCTAAAGCAAGAATATAGAACTCATTTTAAAAAGAAAAGAATGGTAAAAATAAATAATTTTTAAGGTGATGGGTTCTCATTCACTCACTCATAACTTATTACAATCTTAGATCTAGAAGGGAACATAAAAATCCATCTAGTTCAACCCTTTCCATTATTCAGATGGAAAAAACTGAGACCAGAGGATGTTTAATAGCTTGCCCAAAGTTATATACGTAGCTAATGGTAAAGCCAGGATTAGAACCCAGGATGATTGAGCTCCTCAATTACATACACTTTATTAAAGACTTCCTATATTCTAAGGGCAGCTATATGGCCCAGTAGAGAGAACACAAGGCCTGGAGTCATTTAGATACATCTTTCTCAGTTCAAATCTGGTCTTAAGCACTAGTTGTGTGACCCTGAGTAAGTCACTCCATGTGTTTGCCTCAGTTTCCTTATCTGCAAAATGAAATGGAGAAGGAAATGGCAAACCACTATAGTATCTTTGCCAAGGAAATCCCAAATGGGAGCCAGGTAGAGTTGGAAATGACTGAATACCAACATGCTCCAAGTATTGTACTAAATGCTAAAGATGCAAAGGCAAAAGAAAAATAGCTCCTGCCCTCAGGGAGCTTACATTCTATAGAGAGTGAAGAATAGCATGAATATAGAAAATAATAAACTTTTCTAACACTCAGCATGACATAATATAACCCTAACCCTACCCTGATGTGCATCTGTTTCATGAATATTTGTCTTATCTCCCCAACTAGATGGTAAGATTGTATCTTCTTCTTCCTACAAGTCTAGATTGGCACAGTAGGAACTAAGTCAATGCTTTTAGATGAACTAATATTACTGAAATTTTTTTTCTACAGTTTCTTTCTCTGGTTTATGGGTGATCAGGTTGTGGCCACAGAAATTCTTAAAGATACTCTATCAAGTTGTAAAGAGGTTGCTGTTTGCAGGGGTGAAGGAAACACAGTGATGACACCACAGATCCTTGGAGTATTCAAGAAAACAGAAAATACATATGTAGTGAATATTTTAACTACTTTGATTTTTTAACTGAAAAGGAAATTTGGGGTTCTCACCCAGCTTTGTTCATGGGGATGTGACTGTTCATGGAAAAAGTTGGTTTGGATTGTATGCTCCTAAATTTAATTCTGAGAATTTAGAAGGCTTCAAGTTCAGCTCTATCATTTTGCAGATGAGGAATCCGAGACACAGATAGATTAAGAAATTTATCTAGTGTCAAACTACTAGCAAGTATATAAGACAAGTTTTGAATACAATTCTTTCTGATTCCAAGTCCAACATTCTATTCACTGTGCTACCTAGGCTGGCAGGTGGCCAAGTCAAAGTGAGTGCGCATAAGTGGGAAGGAAGGAAGCAAAAGATTTTTTGCAGTTTCTATTGAAACTTTGGTTTAAGATCTTAACAAAAATAAAATTTCTCCCTTTCTCATCTTTGTCCATCCACTCCACTACCATGATTTCCAAGAAGGACTGGGGGGTTCTTAGTGGCTGACAGCATGAGCGTAGGACCCTATAGAGAGTGAGAAATCACAGTAGCTCCAGAAGAATGATAATAACCAAATCAATACATAAGAATGATTGGTTGGACAGTGAACAATATTTGAAAGATAGATTGCAAGGGTAGATTGTGAGGGCTTGGTATTAGGGGGGAAAAAACTCCTTACTAATAAGTTATCCAAAAGTGGAATGGATTACCTTAAAAGATAATGGATTTAGTATTCTGCACAGTAACAGCAATGCTGTAATGATGATCAACTGTGAAAGATTTGGTTATTCTGATCAATATGATGATCCAAGACAATTTCAAAGGACTACTGATGAAATAATGTCATCTTCCCCCAAGAAGAGCCCAGAAGAAGTCTGAGAGCAATTTTATCAGTTTCTATATTTTTTTGCCTTTTTGAGATATGGCTAATATGGGAATATATTTGCATGATTTTATATGTATAGTTAATATGTTGCCTTCCTTCTAAATGGGTGGGAGGTAAAATGAGAATATGGAATTTATTTTTAAAAAGAAAAGAATGTTAAAAGTAAATATTTTTTTTAAGGAGATGGGTTCTCACTTATTCAAGGACTTCAATCAAACAAAATTATGTTGACTATGTGGTACTAGGGATTCTTCTCCAAGTAAACATTAGGCTTAATGGATAAAGAGGCCCTTTCCAAATCTGAAATTCTGTGATTTAGTAAAGATGAGAAGATCTACTAGGAGACTAGTATAATAATTCAGGTAGTGATCCTGTACTTGGCTGGTGGCACTGGAATTAGTGAAAAGACAAAAGATATTAGAGATGTTGTAGAAATAAAAATCAAAAGGAATCAGTGTCTATTTGAAATATGAGAGTCTAAGGAGAAAGTAGAACCAGAATGGAGAAGATGCTCAAGTCCTGAATGAAAATGATGACAATGATCATCAATAAGTCAATCAAACATTTTTTAAGCACCTACTATATTCCAGATACCATATTAGACACTGGGGATAAAAAGACGAGAAATAAAATAGCTTCTTCCCAACAACTTGTCTCTTCTCATGGAAGAAACAACATATAAGTAAATTGGTTCTTATGTGACAGAAAGAAATATGATAATAGAGGTGGCTAGGTGGGCATTTAGGTAGTGCAGCAGATAGAGCACTGGGCTTGAAATCAAGAAGACTCATCCAAAAGTGGAATGGATTGCCTTATTCTTATTAGCTGACCAGGGCAAATCACTTAACCTTCTTTGTCTCAGTTCCTCATATAAAAAATGAACTGGAGAGAGAAATGGCAAACCATTCCAATATCTTTGCCAAGAAAAATAGTGGGACCAGGAAGAGTTGGACACAACTGAAAAGGCACAACTTTAGAAGGGAAGGTTCAAGTGACCCATGCATCCCAAATTCATCATGGCCAAAACTGAGCTCATTCTTTTCTCCAAAACTTTCCCTCTTCCAAAGTTATATATTACTATCACTACATCACCTAGCTAATGTATTGTCAAATCTTGTCATTTTTATGGTCATAACATTTCTCAAACTATATCTTTCTTTGTACCCCAAACTTAAGCATCTTAATTTGAGCCCTCTATCACCTTTTACCTGAATTTACAATAGTCTTTTTATTAGCATTTGTTTTATTTTACATATATGACATAATATATAATGTAGCAATACTATTATATATAATTTGTTATAAATATAACAAATATTATTTCCAAGAGAAATAAATTCTCACAATATGTTTAAAAATGTATTCCTCATTCTATTTTCCCCCTTCATCCCTCTGTTCCATCCTTCCCAAGAAAGCAGATTATATGATATAGATTATACATATGTTATCATATAATATACGTTTCCCTATTCATCATGTTGTAAAACAAGACACATATTGCTTACACTAAAGAAAAAATTCATAGAAGAAACAAAGTGAAGAATGGTATATTTCAATCTGCATTCATATTCCATCTGTTCCTTTTCTGGCAATGGAGATCCTTTTTTTGTCCCTGAGAGTCCCTTGGAGTAGTCTTGGATTCTTTCCTTGTTAATAGTAGTTGAGTCATTCACAGTAGATCATCATATATTATTGTTCTTTCTATGTACAACTTTTTCTTGGCTATTCACTTTGCATCACTTCCTACAAATCTTTCCAGGTTTCTTTGTGATCCTCTTGTTTGTCATTTCTTATGATGGCACACTATTACTCCATTACAATCATATGTAACAACTTGTTCAATCCATTCCTCAGTTGATGGGCATCTCTTCAGTTTCCAATCCTTTGCAACCACAAAAAACAAAACAAAACAAAAAAAAAAACAATCCTGCTTTAAATATTTTAGAACATAAAATTTATTTTCCTTTTTCTTTGATCACCTTAAGAAATAAACTTGTAATATCACTATCATAAATATAAAATCTATAATGCCCCTATAATAATAGGTAATACTGAGTTAAAAGGTATACACAGTTTTACAACAGCATATTTCCAGATTGCTCTCCAAAATGGTTGGAGCAGTCCATAGCACCATCAACAATGTATTAGTGTTCCTATTTTTCCACAACCTCTTCAACATCTACATTTTGCCCTTTTAACATTTTAACCAAAATGATAAATGTGAGATATCTCAGAGTTGTTTTGATTAGTATTTCTCTAATCAATAATTATTTAGAACATTTTCATGTAGTTTTGATTTCTTATTCCAAAAATTGTCTGTCCATATCTTTTGACCATTTATCAGTTGGGGAACAGCTTAAAATCTTATATATTTGATACAGTTCTCTATATATTTCAGACTTCTATCCTAGAAACTATCTATAAACATTTTCCTAATTTGTCGCTTTCCTTCTAATCGTTGCTGCATTAGTTTTATTTGTACAAAACCTTTCTAACTTAATGTATTCAATGTATTCATTTTACATTTCAAAATGCTTTCTATTTATTACATATTCACAAATTCTTCTTCTATCCATAAATCTGATGGGTAATGTGCTCCTTGTTAATATAGTTTATTTATATATATAATATAATTTATTTATAATATCTCTATGCCTAGGTCATGTATCTATTTTGATCTCACCTTGGTAAATGAGGTAAAATTTTACAATAGCCTTCTAATTGTTTTCTCTGCCTCAAGTCACCTCACTATTGAATTATTTCTTTACATAGTTGCCAAAGTGATTTCCTTAAAGCATAGGTTTTAACATGTCACTTTCTGTTCAGAAAAAAATCCTAGGAATTTCCTATTACCTCCAGAACCAAATACAAAAACTTGTTTGGTATTTTAATGTAGTTCACAATCTAACATCTTTCTACCTTTGTATTCTTCTCATAACAACATATCCCTCTGGACACTCTATAGTCCAGCAATTGCTGTTCTTCACACAAGTTGGGAAGCTAGTTGGTGGCATGCAGCTAGGTGGAGCAATGAATAGAGTGTTGAGCCTGGAGTTAAGAAGACCTGAGTTTAAATACTGCCTCAGACACTTACTAGCTTGTGTACCCTCTATTAGCTTCAGTTTCTTCATCTCTAAAATGAGCCAGGGAAGAAAATGTTCAACCACTCCAGTATCTTTGCCAAGAAAATTCCAAAAGTGGTCTCAAGGGTGACACAACTGAAAATGACTGAACAACAACATATAAGACACTCTTAGACTTGGTTTCCCTAATTGCACCACATACCTTTAAATGTTCTCTCTTCTCATCTCTGTTTTTTGACATCCCTGACTTCTTTCAAGACTCAGATCAAACATTACTGTCTACAGGAAGCCTTACTGATCTCCACGGTCACTTGAGCCTTCCCCTCTAAGATTACCTCAATTCCATTTGGTTTTATAATGTATGACCCTGTTTACTTACACATTGTCTCCTCCATTAGTACAAAAGCTTCTTGAAGTTAAGGACAGTTTTTGAATGCTCTTTCTTTTTATCTCCAGTATTTGAGGATTAAGGTGCCTGGTATAGAAGAGCTTGATGAATGCTTGTTGACTGATTGATAGATAGAGATGAAGGGCAATATTAATAATAGATCCGTGGGGTAGGAGCAATATCCTAAGCTTTTATCCCATGTAGTCTAGGCTTAAACATTAGGCTTAATGGATAAAGAGGCCCTTTTCTTAAAGGATTTCCTTAAAAGGTATTGAAACCATCATCCAAATTTAATCATTTCAGGGAGTAATGTCTTTGGCCAATTTCAAAGCTTGATAGTGGTCTGGATACAAAGAATCCAAGACACAAGAAATCATCTGAATCTTCCCTCAGGCTTCTGACCAGTTTACTAGCTTGACCAGCCAAACCCAGGAAGTCTTCATTCAGGTGAGTCAATGCTGTATCCTTGCCGAATATTCTTTCCTGGCTCTGAATATCTTTCACTTGCAATTCTGATCCATCAATCAATTAATCAATATTAATTATGTGCCTACTTTGTAGCATTGTTCTCTTCCATCCCTCTAGGTGTGTATGTGGGGTGCTCTCCCCTCATGAGAGCTGCTAAAGCTGGTACTATTAATTGCTTCAAGACCCTTAGATTTGTAAACCCTTTCAAATATGATGAATGCTGGGGTGTCATCATTATTAAAATATTTTTCATAGATGCCATGACATACCTGAATCCTTCCTGTGGCCACATAGCCCTTGAGATCTTGTCCTTTGCATGTGACACTGTAGCTATAGGACCTAAGTACCAGAAGACCCTGTAGAAAAAATAATAGCTCTAATATAAGTACTAGTCAGAGATACAGGTCTTGTAGCCCTAGTTACCGGAGTGAGGGGGGGGGTCAGGAGTGTGGGACAGTCATTGAATTCGATATATTTTAAGCTACTTATTCCTTGTTTATTTGCCTGTCAGCACAATGCTTTCTATTTTAAGTACATTTGTGGAGCTGCTCTTGCTATTATATGAGGCTATCTGAAATATCTAGACCAATTTAAAAACAGGAGGGGAAGGGAGGGATTCAGTAAGAAGGGGCTCATCATTGCAAATAGCTTGAACCCAAAGCTGGGGAAATGCTCGGGGAAGCAGGTGGATATTCTTTTTTTGTGAAAAATATGTTTTAAACCTTAAAACACTATAAACATGTCAGCTATATTATGGTTGTTACCACCATTTTACACAAGAAGAAACAAAGAGATTAAATGACTTAACTGTGATCATACAACCTGGGTCAAGATGGGCTCAAACCAAGGTTGTCTGATTCTAATTCCAGTTTTCTTTTTTTGTAAACCACAAAGAAAAGTGAATCTAAGGACACTTTTCATGACTTTGTAATGGTTAGTTTTTAACAGTCAACATAAATATTGCCAGATGGGAAGTTATCTGTAAAGGAAATATTTAGTCTGTAGGATCACTGCACCTGCCACAAGGTTAGAATGATACATTCTTTAATTTTGCACTGAATCCAAGAGTGAGAAAGCAAAGCTTTGGCAAAAGTTCACTAATACAAAGGCCTTGAAATAATTAATACTGCCAGTTTCAGCAGCTCCCACAGTGGGAGAACACCCTCATGGGAGAATGAGGGAGGATGCCAACACAGTGGAGGCTAGGAGTTGGATGTTTTCATTGTGGTTGTTTGAGTTACTGATGTGGAAATTAGTTTTCTCTGTAGATTTTAATATAGCTGATCCTAGAGACCACAGGGGAGGCTGACTATGGCAGAAGCCCTGTCTGAATCCTGTTTTATGTGTATACATCATTTCATTCTGACCAACTTTAGTAAATCTCTGCCTTATCGTATATTCCAAAGCCGATCCTAACACTTGGGACTAATAGACTGAATTTTTAAAATGGAGAATATTTACTGGGAGAAAGGGGATTTAAAATACTAAATCTTTAAGAGAGAAGAACTTCTTTGACTGGAGTTTTAGAACACTAATTAATGAAGTTTTCTTCATCCCAGCCCTTAAATTTGGAGCTATTAAATGCAGTTAACTCAATGCAGTAGAGATACTACTGTATTTGGGATCAGAAGACCTGGATTCAAATCCTCACTCAACCATCTACAGTTATAGATTTAGTGGTAGAAGGGACTTTAGAGACTCCCTAATCTAATCATCCATTTTGAGGAAACAGATCCAGGCACCAAGGAAGTGATGAGACAGGATTCAAATTAAGGTATTCTTGATTTGAAGCTCATTTCTCCTCTCATTGGTACTATGCTATCTTTGGAGAAAGTTAAGCAACTTCTCCCAGGGAGTTTCCCTTCCTTCCTCTTTAGAATAAGACTTGAAAGATTCAAAAGAGCAAATAATTTTCCAATGATTTGTAGCTGACAGTCTAGGATATTTTTGTTCTTATATTTTGATATTATGGAAATTGAGTTCTAACAAAACAATTAAGCCACACTGCAGAAGTGACTCTGGGATTTTAAACCAGGTCCTGTCACCTTAAATTCCATGTTTTATCAGCCTTGTCCCAAAGTAAGCAGACATTAGGGAAACTTTTAATAACAGAGTTGAGTATATTTGTGAGACTGTCAGATACCAAATAACACTGAGACAGAAATCCAGAGACCTGGATTTTAGTCTTACCAGTGATTTGCCAGGTGACCTTGGACAAATTACTTAAATCTTGTATCATATTTTCCCGTCTGTCACTGTTGATAATATTTGCCATTTCTACCTCACAAATTTGTTTTAAATTTTGTTGTTGTTCTGTTGTTCAGTAGTGTCTGATTCTTCATCACTCCATGAACCATACCTATCCATGGGGTTTTCTTGGCAGAGATATTGGAGTGGTTTGTATTTTCTTTCTCTAGCATATCCAGTGGATCCTTTTGTAAGGCAGAGGTAAAATGACTTGCCCAGAAGAGTCTGATGTTCAATTTGAACTTAGCTGCTTCTTGTCTTTTATTAGAATTTCAAGGGAGGCTAAAAAAAAATCTTGACTGATTTCTCTACACAGAAATTCTCATGAAGGAGAATTCTTTATTCAGGTAGGCTGAATAAAAGGGAAGAAGAAAAAGGTTAAGGATCTTGGGCTCTAATCCAGAGTTTTGTTTGCCTAACCTGAAACTCTATGGACATCAAGGATGAACAATATTATTGTTAATAATAATAATGGCAATCTCTTATACTCGTATGATACATTTGTACTCTTCTAAGTTGCAACTCATTTGACTTTATTTAAAACAGGAGGATGCAAAGTTCAAATCCCAACATCAGACACTTTATAGCTGTGAACAATCTTTGAGAGCTGAGCCAGCAGTCTCTCAGAAGGGAGGTTCCTTCTGTTTAGGTGTGATGGTCCAGTCGCATAAGAATGAGAGACATTGAATGCTCAACCCCTATTTAGGCATCACTCAGTGTTCTGCCATGCACAGGGTTTGTGTTTTTTTTTTTTAATAGATTCAGTGAGTACATACTTTTCTGGCACACAATCGTTTTTCAACATTTGTGGTTTCATAGACCCTAACAACAGACATGAAGCCCAAGGAGATAGTCAATGAAACATTGTTGCTATAACAGAAATAGATGAATGACATAAACAGTGTGATCTGGAGGTTAGTTCCTCCTGACCTAGAGGATAACCAGTTAGGAGAATCATCACAATTACTTAGGAGATGGGTAACAAAACATTTCATATCTAGGTACAAGGTTAGAGGGTAATTTAAGACAGATCCGAATTGGGATTTTCCTCAATTTCCAAGCTGTATATTTCTTGTGTTTGATTCAGGCACCTAGCAAGGTTGCTTGGTTGTTATAAACATAACAAATCAGTGGAGTATGTCTGTAGCTTGTGTTTCAAAGGAATGATTAATTTACCTGTCATGCTTTGCCTGCAATAGGTGTAGAATGTTTAAGTGTGCTTCTGCTTGAGAGAGAAGGGAGGGTGGTGGGTAACGGTCTTTAGATTTTAATTCTGTGATTATAATCTTTTGAGGTAATAATCTGGGGAGTGTTATATATGTGTTAAACCTGCATTTGCTCTCATGTTATTTTTCATATTTTGGGAAGAGAACAATAATCATAACAATTCCATTAGAGAGAGACAAGTCACACGGGGTAGGGGTGAGGGGGAGGTTCAGTGGTTGCCTCATCCTTCTGAAGGTTGCTCTGAAGCCTCCATTTCCCCAAACTGTGACTCTGTCAGACAGTGGGGGTATGATGGTTCTCCACAAACAATGTAGCAAATGTTTGTATGTGGGATGAAGTGATTCTTAGGATTTCCTTGCAGCCCAGGACTTTTACCTCATATCTTCATAAAATCATAGAATTTTGGAGCAGAAAGGGAACACAGCAATAATCTAATCAGAAACAGATTTTCAGAGAGTCAAAGTAAATTGCACAAGTCTCATAGTTTGATAGAGTTGGGTCAAGTTTCTGGGATTTTAGAACATTTAATCACTCATCTAATCCTTAAGATTAATGATTGTCAAACTTTTGTTAACTGAATGAATTGAGAGACTAAAAAAGGGTGAACAGGTAAGGGAAAAGAATGCCCTTTGACAATCAAACCTAACTACTCTTACTCTCCCCCTTTTTTCCTACCTCTTCCAGGTGCTTTATTCTTTCAGACCCAGTTCAAATATGCCTTCATTCCCTTCACCCCAGACCCAGTGCTCCAACTATGTAAAAAATGGCTCCTCTCAAGAACCACACAGCATAGCATTTAATTATAGGGTTTAGATGTATTTTTTGAATTTTTCCTAGAATAAACTTTCTCTCCTCAACTAGATTGTTGGGCAGACAAACAAGAATAAACTGCTCTTCTCTCCTACATAGTACAAGCACAGAACTAAGTGGAAGTAATTCTCTTCAAGGCCCAAGGGGCTGAAAATGATGACCAGAATACAGACATAGAGGCTTTCACTGGCCAAAGAGAGTGAACCTTTTATTTGAGCACTTGATCTTTCACATCTGACTCTCAGCCCTTCTACCTGTCTTTTCCATGATAATTTTGTGAAGGAGTTGTTTGGTTTAAACTTAATAGTGGCACATTAGAAATGGAAATTATCTCATTCCTTAAGTTCAAATTACTGGTATGTCTGCCATCTTGAAACCAATGATATCTAATAAAGGCTTTTTTAAAACTTCATTTTTCCAGATTCCATGCCAATTAATTACATTAAAATTTTTAATATTCATTTTCTGGACACATTTTCTATGTTTTCTAATGTATTTCAATAAAATTTGACAGTCTAGACATTTAGCCACCTGAATATTAGGTTTTTTTTAATTTTGAGTTCCAAATTCTCCCTGCTTTCTCCCATCCATGGTAGGTAATCTGATGTGTACATGTGCAATCATATAAAACATTTTTCCATATTACTCATTTTGCTGCGTATATTTTTTATACCTTCTGTCTTAGTATCTATTCTAAGAAAGATTAGCTGCAAGAGTTAGACAATTGAGGTTAAATGATTTGCCCAGAGTCACAGTGTCTATGTGTCACAGGTGAGAGTTGAATGCAGATCTTCTTGACTCAGAGACTGAGCCTGTTATCCACTATGTTACTCTGTCTTATTCAGTTTGGAAAAAACTCTTCTTCAAAATGATATTGTGGAATATAAGTGAAAAAATTTGTGAAAATATTAGAGCCAAGAGATGTTCTGTTTATGACAAGAACATTTTATGCAAAATTTAATGCTTATAGTAGTTTTAAGGCAAGCTGTCATATTGAAAAGGTTATTCATTTTAGAATCAGATGACTTGGATCCAAATATTTGCTCTATTTTGGATTAGTTGTGTATCCCTGAACAATTGCTGACACAGTGGATAGAGCTCTGGCCTTAGAATCTGAAAAACTCATCTTCATGAATTCAAATCCTGCCTTAGATACTTACTGGTTGTGTGACCCTGGAAAGGTCACTTCACTCTTCTTGCTTCAGTTTCCTCACCTGTAAAATGAGCAAGAGAAGGAAATGGCAAACTCACTCCAGTATCTTTGCCAAGAAAACCCCAAATGGGTCACAAAGAGTCTGACATGACTGAAGTAACTGAACAACAAGTGTGACCCAAGGCAAGTTATTTTGTTTCTTACAACCTCAATTTTCATTATCCATAAAATGAAGGGAGTAGATGATCTCTATGGTCTCTCTTCCAGTTCTAAATCCTAGAACTTAGTCATAAATAAAAGCAGTCCTTGCTTCACGTAATTGGACCACTCTGTAGACCTCAATGAAAAACAATTTTTATGTCATGCATATTTTCCCTCTCCACTCTTTTCATTTAGCCTATATAACAACAAGTATACACAAAATAACTACCTAAGTGATAAACGTAGACCTATTAAATACTAAGCCTTGTTATGAAATGAAAGGCAAAGTTAATGATAAAGCATGCCTAATACAGTGCAGTAGAGAGCCCTTTCCCTGCCCCCTGCACCTAGTTTTATCATCAGCGATTGGCTGCACAACTTTCTTATGAAACTCCAGCGAGAGGCTTAATCTGGGCAATGATTTTCCTTTTTGCCTCATATATCTGATGGTATCAAACCATTCTCAACTAGTCTTTCATCATTCGTTCCATAAGGTCAAATTGATGGAATGCAAATTTACAGAAAGCAAGAATTATCTCAAGTCTTGAAATATAGTCTAAAAATAGTCTGAAAATAATGCACTTATACATTTTTCTTCTAACTTACTAACATACATTTCATACTTCTCTATTTAAATGCATTTGATTTCTAAATCACAGGGATCTCTTAATTGTTGGAGTTTCCATGATTATGCTCAATAGTGCGGAACATGGCTAGTAGCTATTAGGGCTGTTTTCTTGGATTCCCGACCCACAAGAGGGATCCACTCTTTTGAGCTCACAAAAGGAGAGTGCCCAGTCCTGGCTCTGGGTGCTCTTATCTTGTCTGAGAAATGTCAGGCTTTCAAAGGCTCTAGAAGAAGGCTCAGAAGGAACAACACTTCCCCCTAGTCAGGATTACAAATTCCAGGACTTGGACTGCTTGGAGCCAAGCCTCAAGGCTGCCAGACAGGTAAAAGAAAGGCTTTCTAAATGTCAGCTCCCGGGAAACCAGGGGTTAGAGTGAGCAATTCAGCATTCCAGTGACCTTGAGCTACATAAATAGAGCCTCTTGGCTCCTAAGCCCTGACACCGGCAAGCAAGTTTGTGAACATTTCAAGATGTGTCTTGTTTCCCCACTCCCCCACACCATATGTGGACTGTGCTTGTCACTGGCCTCTTGGGCTGGATTTTCCACCATTAAGAAGACTTGCATATGTAGAGGTTAAGAGAAGAGATGGCTCTTAGAAAGAACATCATTTCCATTCTCCCACCAGAAAAGCTCTGCTTGACCTTACATACAGGTACAATAGAAGAACACTGACGTAACGTCTGGAGCCCTGAAAAAATCTCTGTTGTCCCCAAATGCCTCCATCTGCTTGAAGTCCATCTCCTAAGAGACGTGTCTGTAGTTCCACAGATAGAGAGAAGACTGTAAATGGGGCAGAGCCTCAAGACTTGTACAAAGACAAAAGAAAAACAAATTTCCCCTCTGCCTCCTAGTAGAAGATTCTTAAACCAATGTATTAGGGTCTTCGGTGAGGGCAGGTTTTAGTCAAAGCATAAAAATGCTAGACATTGGAAGAAGAGGGGAAAGTCTTCCAAAGAAGGGATAGCATGGCCATAAAGGGGGAAGATAGAAAGAAGAAAAGAATGTGTGTGTGTGTATATATATATATATATATATATATATATATATATATATATATATATATATATATATATATATATATATATATATATTTCCACCTACTAAGTTCCTGGCAAGATCTTATACAAATATTATCTCGTTTAATCCTCACAACAAGGTGAAGTCAGTACTTGTGAGTTCAGTACTATTATTATCATCATTTTTCAAACAAGAAAACTGAGGCAGAAAGTAGTGAAATGACTTAGTAGGAATCACAAAGTTAGTAAGTATCTGAGTCAGATTTTGAAGCAAATGTCCTTGCTCCTAGGTCCAGGCTTTTATTCCCGTGCCCTAGAGCTGCTTAGGAGCAGAAAGACAAACTACCTTAACATTTCATCAGTTTAGCTAGAAAAAGAGAGAGTTTTAGAACTGGATCATAGTGTAGCTCCTGATTCTATAAGTCTGACCATTAATGGATAATTAATGCCATTTCCTTGAGTTTGGAGTATTTGTTCCCCTTTAAAATGAAAAATAAAAAAGAGGAGGTGGGAATCAGATTGACCTACCCTATTTTTATTCCATCATTTGCCATCAAATCATTTTTCCAAATGAGTGATCCTCTGGTGAATCACTATCTTTAGGTTGGGTAAAAGAGAGCCAACACATAAAATCTTACTTGTACAAATGAAATTTATGAAACGTTCTTCATCATGGTCCACAGAGGCCTCAAGAGAGGTTAAGAAAGGGAGACATTGCAAATCTCCAAATCATATTCAATGCAAAAGGTATATGTAATTGTGGGTGAATGGCAGTTCCCAATAAGAGTTCCCTCCCTGTCTCTCCCTCCCTCCCTTTCTCCCTTTCCCTCTCCCCCCCCCCATCTCTGTCTCTGTCTCTCTCTGTCTCTATCTCTCTCTCATAAAGGAAGTCTCATCTTTGACATGTACTGGTTCTTTTCTTGGAATCTTTAAGCATTTTAATTTTTAATTATTATGATTATTATATTTATATATAATATATAATAATAATAATTATTATTAAATTAAGTATTTAATTCATTGAGGGGGAAAAGTGGGAAGAAAAAAGAGGGAGCTGACATTCTCATGGCTTACTTTTGATTTAGTTTTCAGAGAGAGAGGGATCTTGGTACTCATGGTCTTGATACTAGAAACATTTCTAGAGCCCACATGTGTTGGTGGGCTCACTAAAAACTGGCATTATTTCATCTCATCTGAGCTCTCCCTACGAGAAAGGCAATCCTTCTACTCCTCTCTGGTTGAGTCTCTACCACACTCATCAGAACAACTGTTCCACACTTCTTCTGTCCTTACGCCTCCCGTAGCAACTGTTTCTGCTGAGGACGTTGCCTTATATGTTGCTTTAAAAATCAAAACTATTTTCTGAGAGCTTTCTCTTCTCCCTTTCTGTTATATCTTATCCCTCTGACATAATCTCCACTATCTCCTATTTTACTCGAGTTTCTGATGAAGAAAGAGGTAGGCTTTTCCTTGCCAAAAATTCCCTTTCTAGTACACTTTATCTCTTCAGTTCCTATTTTCACTAGCAGATTGTCCCCACTATCATCCTCACCTCTAAGCTTCAATCTCTATCTATTGGCTTCTTTTTTACTGCCTAAAAAAAGCCCATTTCTTTCCAAACCTTAAGAAATTCTCACTTGATATTGTTAGCTATTGTCTTATATATTGTCCCTGCTAGTTATTGTCCAATATCACTCCTCCCTTTCTCAGTTAAATTTTCTTCATTTTTTCAATTAACAACCATTTATTTTCTCTCCATCTTACAAATCTCCTCCATCCCCCATTCCAAAAAAAGAGAAAAGAAAAATGAAACCCTTGTCACAAATATGCATAGGCAAGCAAAAAAAATCCCATATTGGCCTTACCCAAAAATGTTTATTTCATTTTGCATATTTATAAAGTCTATTGCCTTTCTGTTAGGAAGGAGGTACCATTTTTTCATCAGTGGTCCTCTGGAATCATGGTCGATTACTGAATTGATTATAATTCTGAAGTCTTTCAAATTTTTCATTTTTACAATGTTGTTTTCCTATAAATTGTTTTTCTTGGTTCTGTTCACCCCACTTGCATTAGTTTATACAAGTCTTTCTAGTTTTCTATGAAACTATTTCATCTCTTCCTAAAGCACAATGGCATTAGATTACATTTATAAATGATAATTTGGGTGATCATTACCTAATTGATTGGCACCTCCCTAAGTTTCCAGGTTTTTGGTCATCACAAAAAGCTACTATAAACATTTTTAAAACAAGGGTCATTTCCCTAATTTTTATCTCTTTTGCAGTATCTTTGAGTCAAAGCAGTTTAGTAATTCTGAAGCATAGTTACAAATTGCTTTCCAAAATGGCTGTGTTAATTTACAATTCCACCAACACCATGCTTATTTTCTCAAATCCCCTCCATCATCTTTTTTTATTTGGATTTGAGGTAGAATTCCGTAGTTACATTTCCCTAGTTATTACAAGAATTGGATGATTTTTTCATATAGTTATTGAAAGCTTGAATTTCTTCCTCTGAAAATGATTTATATCCTTTGTCCATTTAACAACTGAGAAAAGATTCTTTTACAATTTGAATTAATTCCTTATGGGTCTTGGAAATGAGACCTTCATCACAGATATTTGATGCAAAGATTTTTCCCCCCATTAAGTGTTTCCCTTCTCATTTTTGATATATTTGTTTGTGCACAGACTTTTCAATTTTGTGTAATCATAATTGTTCATTTTTCTTCTGTGATTTTCTCTATCCCCTTTTTAGTCATGAGTCCTTCACCCAACCATAGCTTTTTCTTGTTCCTCTAAATTGATTATAATGTGACTTTTCATATCTCATTCATTTATTCCTTTCAGACAAATGTTGGAATAGGTGTAGAGTGTTCTAAATCAACTTCCTGCCAAATTGCATTTCAGTTTTACTACAATTTTTTGTCTAGTATTGACTCTTTGCCCTAATTGCTGAGATCTTTGGGTATGCTGATCATTAGGTTACTGGCTTAATTTGTTTCTTTTATGTTGCAGAGCAAATATGTTTAGCTACTTGGCCTCTATTTATTAATCAGTGACAAATCATTTTGAAGATGGCAGCTTTGTATTATTGCTTTAGATGGTTCTGCTAAGGCTTCCTTTCTTCTCATTTTTTTAGTAATCTCTCTTGAGATTCTTGACCATTTGTTCTTCCACATGCTTTCTCAGCTAAATTTCTTGAGAAAAATCATCGACATATGGTGCCTCCACTTCTCAAACCCTCTGCAACATGATTCTATAACCTCTCTGTTCAACTGAAACAGCTTTCTCCAAATTGCCAAATCGAATGGCCTCTTTCCCACTATTTTTCCCTCTTGATCTTTCTGTAACATTTAATGCTATTCACCATCTTCTCTGGGTGATTTCATGAGAATGTGCTTTCTTGTTGCTCTTCCTACCTTTCTGACTGCTCTTTCCCAGTTACTTTTTTCTGGTTTTTCAACCATATCATGCACATTACATGCTATTCTTCCCCAAGGTTCTATCTTGGGTCCTCTTTTTTCATTCTCTCTCTTGTTGAGTTCAACGACTCCTATGGATTCAACAATCATCTCTATGCATATGATTTATTGACCTATATGTGTATTGCAGAGATCCTGTCCCATAACACCAATTAACTGCTTATGAAACATTTCAAACTAGATGTGTCACCATCATCTCAAATTCAACCTGTCTAAGATCAGAACTTATCTTTTTCCCCAAGCCCGTCTTTCTTCCAGACTTTCCTTTTACTCTTGAGGGTTTCATTACTCTTCTAGTGGTCCAGCTTCACAATCTTGTTGTCAGTCTCAACTTCTCACTTTTACTCTTCTCCCTAAATATCCAATTAGTTGCCAAATCTTATTCTTTTTACCTCCAAAATATATTTTGAATCCATTTCCTTTTCTCTACTCACACAGCTATCCTAGTTATCACCTTATTACTTCCCATCTAGCCTACTCCAAAAGCTTCCTCGCTTCCAATTCCTTCCCCTTTCGATTCCATCCTGCAAACAACTACAAAAGCAATTTCCCCAAAGTACATATCTGACCACATCACCCCCCTTTTCATTAAGCTTCATTAGGTCCCTGTTGCCTCGAGAAAAAAAAAATATAAACTTTTCTTTTTGCATGCAGAATGCTTTACAGCCTGGTTCCTTCCTATCTTTCCAATCTTTTAAAACATTAATTCTCTCTATAGATTCTTTGGTCCTTAATACAAAGTCCTATCTGTATTAACCTACACCTGGTGCTCTATCTCCCATCTACAGGCATGGGAGATAGTACAGAATATACTCCATGCCTGAAATTCTCTCCTCATGTCTACCTCTTATATTCCATGGTCCTTCAATATACTTAGCTTAAGCTCTACTTTCTGCAGGAGACCTTTTCTTGTCCATGACATCCTCCAGCTACCAATGCTTTCTCCTCTAATATTATTAGTTATCTATTTTAGGTGTATCTCATATATACCTATAAATGAACCTGTTATCTCCTTCCACTAGAATGTAAACACCCTGGGGGCAGTTAGGTGGCTCATTGGACTGAGAACCAGGTCTAGAGATGGGAGATTCCAGGTCCAAATCTGGCCTCAGACACTTTGCCATCTCAAAGCTATAGTATATGAATTAATCAATAAATTAATCAATATTACTTAAACACCTACTATCTGCCAGGCATGGAGCTAAGCCCTGGATATACAAAAAGGTAGCACAACAATGCCTGTCTTCAAGGAGCTTTATAATCTAATGGGAGTTATCTGGTCTCAGACATTTCCTAGCTATGTGACCCTGGGCAAGTCACTTAACCCTTATTGCCTAGTCCTTACTGCTCTCTGGCCTTGCAACTAATGCACAATATTGATTCCCAGACTAAAAGTAATGTTGTTATTGTTGTTGTTGTTTTTAAATAAAATAGCTTCTTCAGAGGAGGGACTGTTTTCATTTTATTTTTATTTGTATCCCCAAGTGCTTACCCCGGGTACAAATAATAATTGCTCAACAATTAATTTAAGAGGTGGTCATTAGATCATAATGGACTTCACGGCAAAACAAAGGACAATGGTACCATAATTTATTAAATGTGAATTTCTGATATAATACAACTCTCCTAAGCCTATTACTAGATTCTAAAGGGTACAGTAGGCATAATAAAAGGACTACCATTTATTTAGGACCTTTTACCTGCTAATGGGTCTTCCTACATTATGTTTTTTCCTGTTTCAATCAATCCATCTTCCTTTCAGCCACTAAAGTAATTTTCCTAAAGTGTAGGTCTGCTCATGTCATTTCTCCTTTTATTCTCTAAATGCCAGTTGCTCCCTTTTGCCTCCTGAATCAAATATAAAATGCTGTTTGACATTCAAAGCCCTTCATAATTTAGCCTTGTCCTATCTTTCTAGTACCTTAATCCCCTACACATACTCTATTCCAGTGACACCGGTCTCTTGGATATTCCATGAACAAGATGCTGCATTTCTTTACTTCCTCCATTTTTTTTGGCTCTCTTCTCAGTCTGGGATGCTCTCTCTCCTCTACTCAGATTGCTGATCTCCCTGGCTTCATTTCCATCCCAAATAAAATTCCATCTTCTTCAGGAAGCTTTCCTTAAGGTCTCTTAATTTCAATGCCCTTTTTCTGTTAATTATCTACTTTTTATTCTGTAGACTACTTACTTGGTACATATTTGTTTGCACGTTGTTTCTCCCATTAGTTTGTTTTTCTTTTTTAAACCCTTACCTTCTGACTTAGAATCAATACTAAATATCAGTTCCAAGGCAGAAGAGTGGTGAGCATTAAGCAACTGGTATTAAGTGACTTGTCCAGGGTTCCACAGCTAGAAAGTATCTGAGGGCAGATCTTTCTCATTAGATAGTAATGCTCCTTGGGGCAGTGATTGTCTTGTGGGTTTCAAAATTAATAATCAATAACTAAATATTATATTTTATAAAGTTTTATTAATAATAACTAAAATAAAAGAATTGTCTGACTTCACCTGGGTCACCGGTCCAAGAGAGGACAAGGGAGGGGTTACAGCCACTGAAATACAATCACACAAAACGTGGCGACTCAGGAAAAATGGAATTTTGGGAAATTCTAAGGGACTTCTGGGGGATGAAGTCCAAAAGGCTCAAAATCTCCATTTATACAGTCTTTTGCCTCTTTTTGTATACCTAGGGCTTAGCACTATGCCTGGCAGATAGTAGATGCTTAATAAATATTGATTGATTGATTGATTGATTACTTCATATACTGAGATATGCATATCCATACATACTTTTTTGGATGGATGGACAGGCTGTGTACTGTCCTTCCCTGATTCTATTCTGTACAACTTTTCTTGAATAATATTCTGCCCCTCTCAGTTTTGGGGCCTTTTCCTCATTTTCCATGGTTTTTCAAAGATTATTCACAGATGCTCAGGAAGGTAAGTATGTCATCTAAACCAGGTGATTTGAATTAATTAAGGGCAATTTGGGTGCTTCCACTTAGCCTCCAACTGACTTGTCATTTAGACTTCTTGGGACTCAGCTTATCTGCAAAATAAAGGAGGTAGAATTAGAGGGACTTTAAAGTTCTTTTGTTGTTCTAGAACATGAAAACGACTTTATTTGGGGGAGGTAGGAAACAGTATATTTGGACAGTGAGTAAATCTGGTTGAAGAATAAGTTTCATATTTGAAAACAATAGGTAATATTGAATAAATAGGATAGGAACAGATGGTGGATGACTTTGAAATCTTGCTTTCTCTCTTTTTCCTTCCTATGTCTTAGCTATCTAAATCAAACAAGGTTGAATTAGACTTCAGCAATAATTACATAGGGTTTGAAGGATGATATCATTAATTACTGTCCTTATTTGTTTCCCAAAATTAATATTCAGTGGAAATATATAGATATATCTTGGCTCCCTGAAAGTGAGCTTTAAATAAAATTATAGGGGGATTTAAATGAACCCCCAGCCCCACTGTCAGTGTAGACTTAAGACCCTCTCCGCTGAGATCTAAAAATAGAATGGGAATGTGCCTGGGCATCTTTATTTCAGAGACTGTAATATCTTTCATCCCATGATATGCAGGTGACTCTTGCTTTAAGGAAACCCCATAAAGAATTGTCAATATTTGGAAGGTAAAATACCATTTGTTTATTTGTTTTATAGAAGTACGCATCATTTTACAAGAGAATTTTTCACAGGGTTCCTTTTCATAGTAAGTTTTAGACATATACAACAATATTCAATGTATAAAGCTTTAATTTACACATAACTTCAGCAACATATCCATTGCATTAAATAGGATGCAGGAGCATCATTCTATAAGACTAGTATTAATAGGTTATTGGTGTTATATTAATTTCATATAGAATTATTCTATTTCTAGGGATATTTGTCCTATGTAGATGTATATATAACATATATGATTTATTATATGCATCATATGATATGACATAATATATGATATATAATTATTTATATAGTATATAATAAATATGTCATTATAACACATTACATATAACATACAATATCGTGTGCTATATATTCATATATCCATAGTTTAAATCATATCCTTGGAAATAAAACCAATATAAAATATGTGTATATATGTATGTGTATGTATATTTCATTGTATACTAGTCTCATAATTCCCTTTCCTGCCCACATATATGTATTGAAATCATGTTATATGACATGACCTATGTAGATACTCATTTATATATCCATATATACATTCATATTATAGTATATATCCTGTGTGGGTTTTTTGGTTGTACTCAGGGCATCTGTGCTCCTTCTAGATTAAAATCTTGGATCCTATACCAAAATGGAATGGATGGCCTTGAGGAGAGAGTAGGTTCCCCTTAACAAGAGGTCTTCAAATGGACTTTGGATGAATACTTGTTATGAATGTTTTTGAAGGGAATGTAAAGCGGTTGGTTGCTCAAGGTGGTCCATTCCAACTCTTAGATTCTTTGATTGTGTAAACTTGCCTAGGGTTGCGTAGCCAGAAAGCAAAGGAACCCCAGGTTGAATTCAGGTCATCTGGCTCCCAAGCCTACTGCTTTTTTTTTTTCACTCTGCAGTATTATAATTTAGATCTTTCTCCCTTAGCACATGCTATTCTGTCTAACTGGATTTCTTCTCTCCTCTTCTCACCTTTTGCCCATGTTAACTATCTTTCAAAGCATATCTCTAATTCTATTTTTTTTTTTACATGAAGCTGCAGGGAAAGGTAAAAAAGCATTTATTGAGTACCTACTATATGATAGGATCTTCTCTTGATTTCTTCTTTTTTTAAACCAATTTTGCACTGCTTAGGCATATTAGTCAATGAACAGGATTGTAGAGTATAAGATATAGAAAGAAATTAAAGAACACTGGGTTACGTACTAATCTATTATCTAATTTCCTGTCCTACATCATTAAGCCATTCATTATATCAGTATATAATGTGATCTATATTTCAGTTTTATTCATTGTTTCATGCATGTTAGTTTTCTTTTCTGAACAAAATTTTAAGGTCCTATGGAAAGGACAGGGTTTTGTACTTTTCCTGTATATCCCATAGGAACCAGTATTGTGTTGGGCACATTGCAGGTACCCAATTACTATTGTTAGATGGTTGATTAATTAATTCAAGGAAATAAGTGAAATAATTACCACCTTGACATTCTAAAATCAAGATAGTTCTTCATCTGGATAAAAAAAATTAGGTAGGACCCTAATTGAGGGTAAGGGAATAAAACAAAGGAACTTCCAAAATATTTCTTCCACAGGATCCTAGAATATAAAGTTTTAGTGAAGGGTGAGTCACCTTAAGCCTCAGGATTGACTGACAAATGAACCAGTTTTGCCTGATCATGAAATCTTAGAGAAATTACCGACAGTAGGGTTGTGGTGTTTACCATCCTCATAAGTCTTAAGAAATGTCCTCTAGAGAATTGCCCTCTGGAAAAAAGGGAGGGAGAGGGACAGGGGTAGGATGACGGTGTGGGTGTGTATAGAGTTGGGGAAGAGAATGCCACCCAGAAGATAACAGCAGAATGCAGTGAATCTGGCACCTGGAAAACTACTCTCCTTGAGACTGGAGGTAAAATGGTTGAGCATTTATCTTAGACTTTATTTCATCAATGCCAAGCAGCCAGTAGATCTTCTTGCCATTCTGGTCATTATCTGTTGGGGATGTTCTATTAAGTGAGGCCAAATTTGGGACAACAGATAAGAAATATCCCAAGGAAAGTCTGTGGGTAACTTAAATACATTAGGACTTGTGGGCTGTCCCAGAAATGCTACCCAGCTTAGAAGCTGAGGTAAACTAATGAATGACTAAGCCAAATAAACTACCAAGGGGACTAAGGCATTTGGATCTGTCCCTGAACTTTGAAGCTGAAATTAGGGAGGACAATGTTAGAGCTCAAAAATGCCTATTGACTGTTGTTAATCTAACTCTTCCAGATATTATCTTCTATAAATTATCCTCTATGGCTCTTGTCAGAACCCTAGACTATAAGATATGCGAGGTTAACCCTTTTGTGGAGTGTCTGATGTAAATAGTTTATTAAAGGGAAGATGGGGTATTAATAGATCTGGTTTAGTCATTATTAGTGTTGGCTTTAAGATACCACAATTTCACAGGATCTGTTTTTCTTGGGGATCCAGTGAAGTTGATGATTTTTGATTGATTGATGATGATGATTTTTAATACAGTGCAGTGATAACCAAATTAGCCTCTTTATGAGGAATCTCTCACATCCTTAGGTCTAGGTAACTCTTCATCCTGTTTCATCTTAACAACATAGGAAAATATTTACCTTTACTGGACCTAAATTCAGTCAATCAATAAACAAGGATTCACTGAAGGTATGAATTATCCTAGTGCATATGGAATATATTGAAAAACAGCAACCGATAAAAATTAGGATCCATCTGGAGGAACAGGACCAAGGTATGAAAGAATAAATGAACAATGTAAAATAGAAATATGATATCGAATGCCAACTTAAATGTTATATGAATTCAGAGAAGAGGGAGATCACTGAGGACTCAAGTAATGAAGATATTTCAAGACAGAAGTCATATTTGAGCTAAGCCTTGAAGAGTACCTTGAAGGTACAGATTGGAAGAGACCATTATTCACTTTTTCTCCCTAACTATATTTTCCCTTCTCTTTTGCTAGTAAGTCAGCTTATGGTTTTGGAGATTTGCTTTCACTGAGCCATGAAGGAAACTCTAGAACTTGATTATCTTGATTCTTATTTTTGTTTATCGCCTAATTCCTATTTTTCCCTCTCAGAAACTGTTAGGTGTACCTTGTCACCTCTTGATGACTGAGAGGGGGAAATGGAATTAAAAGGTAAACAAGAATAAGAATATCTGTACCACCCTAGAGGTCCAGAGATGACTCTACCAAAGGTTATCTATCCCTCTTTGCCTCTATTTAGGGGTACAGATATATGTTTAGATCTTTCTTTACAGGTGCTTCCTTCCTGAGACCCAGTAACTTTTGTTCACATGCATTCGGGATGCCTTAAAAATCCATGGGCTATTTCTGATACTGGTAACAACCAGTCTTGAGTCTTTTTATTGTATATTTTTGTTATGTTATATTTTATATTCAATGTAATATATCATATATAACAAAATGTATTAAATATAATTTCATGTAACATTTTATTATACCTTCATTTTTATATATAATTTAATGTAATTTATTATATAATTTTTATTATACACCTATCAATATTCCTTGTTTTTCCACAATCATTTTTTGCTCTCTTTCCCCTCCCATTTGTCTACCATTTCTATATTTCTACAGCAAATACATTATTATGAATAGTTTGAGATATATGCAACCTCTCTTCTTTTTCTACAGTTTAGTGACTTTTTTTGAACAATTCTAAGTTTTATTCCAGAATGCTTGGACCAATTCACAATTCTACCAATAGCATATATTTTTAAATGTTTCTATCTTTTGGTATTATATCATCTTTATTTCCCAAAATATCTCTTGACTTCCCCTCACCCATCAAGCCATATCTCATAAGAAATAATTTTTAGGGGGCAGCTGGGTAGCTCAGTGGATTGAGAGCCAGCCCTAGAGATGGGAGGTCCTAGGTTCAAATCTGGCCTCAGCCACTTCCCAGCTGTGTGACCCTGGGCAAGTCACTTGACTCCCATTGCCTAGCCTTTACCACTCTTCTTCCTTGGAGCCAATACACAGTATTGACTCCAAGACGGAAGGTAAGGGTTTAAAAAAAAAAAAGAAAGAATTTTTAAAAGGAGGAAAATCAGATCAGCAAAGCTAACCAGCAGTTCAACCAAGTCCTCCAATGTAGTGTTGCACTCCCATAGTTTCCTACTTATGTAGAAAAGGAAAGAATGTATATTCTCAGATCTCTTCTACTATTCGCAGTGTGAATAACTGAAATTCTATCTCCGATGTAAACCTTTTCTTGATTACCTAGCCTATAGTGTCTTCTCTTTTCTCTAACTCTTAAAAAATTTATAGAGGCAGTTAGGTGTCTAGTAGGATAGAGAGTCAAGTCTGGAAATAGGAGATTGTGGATTCAAATCCAACCTCGATACTTCCTAGCTATGTGACATGGGCAAGTCATTTAATCCCAGCTGCCTGCTAACTGTTCTTCTGCTTTGGAATTGATTTTTAATATCAATTCTAAGACAGAAGGTAAAAATTTATTATTATTATTATTTTAAAGCATTTATGGGCTGATTCACTCTTACTATGAATTCATTGGGGGAGAGGGCTGGGGAAAGGCTGTGTTCTTGCATATGTCTTATTTCCTCAGACTAAATTCTACTTGAGGGAGTAGACTGTGTCTTAAACTCCATATCCCCAATACACACAGTCTCTGTCCTAGAAACACTTGCTCATCCAATTGGATGTCGATTCACTAGGGTGCTTCAGCACTTGATGCTTGACTTCATTCTCCTGAGGGTCATCTTTGCCTGTTAGTCAAAGGCAGGTAAGAGGCCAAGGCAATGCCCTCATGACCACATGGTATGGGCTCTAAACATTTTTTCCCTCAAGTGCCAGACAAAATGTTCCAAATTGTGCCTCAAAAGAAGCCCCTGTGAGTACACAGTGAGCAGATGATAGTCAAAGGAGTCGTGGCAACAAGGGTCACTGTATGGTCCTCTCCCTGGTGACTCTATCTCCCAAACTTTGTTCTTCATTCACCTGCAGTCCCACTGAACTTTGTTAATGAAAGTAAAGTTCTCTGGAGATTGTCCTTCTGACCCTCGAACTCTCTTATCTATCTCCAAAGCCATAAACGGTATTCTGGTCGGATATAAAATAGCACATTCTAACTCATTCTCCCTACAACTTTTATTTCTACCGCTTGACATCTGTTCCTCTCCAAGCCTCTGATCCAGCCACGATGCCTGGTGACCAGAATGGAACCTGGGAGATGGAGAGCAATGACAACTTTGAAGGCTACATGAAGGCATTAGGTAAATGTGAACACCCCAAAGAGTAAGGGGCAGTCAGGAAGGGCAATATCTTATCTGAATTCCAAGGGAAAATAGAGGCATTGGGGTAATGGAAAGCCCACTGGGCCAGGGGATTAGGAGACTTGAATTCCAGCACAAGGTTATGTCATTTATTTGCTGTGTGACCTTCAACAAGTCCCTTTCCTTCTCTTGGCTACAGTTTCCCCATCTGTAAAATGAGGCTGTCAGAATAGGTTTTCACAGTCTATTCTCCGAATATGTGCTGTGATAATGATTCCTCTGGTAACTCGATCCTTTTTGTTACATTCAAGTTACTGTAAAATCCCTCTTCTGAGTCTAGAATAGCTGATTAATTCAGTTAACCTTATAAAGGATATTATAGTAAGGCTGAAATATGTTGCAGCAATTGCTCAATTTATAGAGGGGGAAAGGTCAGTCAAAATGGATTCTTTCCGGGGTGTAGACCAATGGACTTGTGGCTTGTCAGGATGTCAAGCATGCCTAGGACACTGAGTCAGGCTACCCTTTTGAAGCTTTTCAGCTGACTCTGGAGCCAAGTTAGAGCAGTCAACAAATAAAGATAACTTCCTAAGCTGCACAGGATGGTTTTGTGTAAAGCCAAGCTTCTTTTCTTTATCATCATCTCTTTAAACATTAACAACACCTTTAAGTGCAAAGATATTATGATAGATTGGGGTAGGGCAGTGTCTAGATCTTTGACTTCCTTGTCATCAGAACCTCCAACTGAGGAAAATCCCTCTTCCAAAATAAATTCATAATAGGGAATCCTAAAAAGTAGCAGAGGGCTGTAGGTAGGAGTCAGGCAGACTTGCTCAAATCTGACCTCAGACCCTTCCTCTCTGTGTGACCCTGGACAGATCACTTAACCCTGTTTGCATACCCATTACCCTTCTCTCTTAGAATTGACTCTAAGGGGGCAGCTGGGTGTCTCAGTGGTTTGAGAGTCAGGCCTGGAGATGGGAAGTCCTAGGTTCAAATCTGGCCTCAGACACAGAATTGACTCTAAGATAGATAGTAAGGGTTAAAAAAAAAAAAGTAGTCTAGGGCACCAAAAGTTTCAGTGATATGCTAAGGGTCCCATATGTGTGAATGCCAGGGACAGGACTTGAATTCACCTTGTTTTGAGCCTAAGGTCAACTATTTGTCAATTATACTATATTGCTGATATAAGGGCTTTGGAACTCTTAACATTCTATGAATATGTACTATTATAATGATTCCTCTGATAATTAATCTTTTTGTTATATTCACGTTACTGTAAATTCTTCTTCTGAGCCTAGAACGACTGATTAACTCAGTTAACCTTATTACTACCTTGTAAAGTTCCAAAAGATTAAAAAAAAAGAAAATCTAAGGATGTCTGAATTGAAATAAAAGAATTCCCCCTCTGATATTTACTCTCTATAGGACCAGGAGCAATTTACTTTATTTCCATGGGTCTCCATTGCTTCACTGTAAAGGATGTTGGACTAGTAGGTTTTTGAGGATCCTTCCAGCTCTAGATTTGGTCAGTGACATAGCTAGCAGAAGGGAGATCCAGGTTCTTTGAATTAAAATCCAAGAGTTTTTCTTCTATACTCTACTGCCTCCCCTAATCTAGAGGGGATTCCTGTTCAGATAGGGATTAGATTAGAAAGATAACTAATGCCCCTTCTAACTTTTAGGTTCTGTACCTAACCTCAGAGACTATTAAAGGAGAAAACCATTGGCAATTCTGTTTTGCAAAACAATGACAAGTCAACTTATTATATACCACCAGTGGCCATCATTTTTGGCTGAGTAATACTATAATAAGTTACATTTTAAAATATACAGAAGCAGAATATTTATTGAAATTGTAACTTTTCAAAGGCAAGTAATACATAGTGCTAAAGTTTTCCTATTGCATTTAGAGTAGGGAAGAACTGATTACATAAAATTGAGAATTAGGATTCCTGTATAATAGTTCTACTTTCCCTTTGATTGCTCTTTCTGCCAGTCTATTGACTCAGAGCAAGAATTAAATTGTGGGGCAGTGGGGTAAAAATTAGCCTGGAAACCTGGGTTCAGGATTCTTTCAGCAAATCACCATAAACTTGGGCATTTAATCTCTCTCAGCCTCCATTTCCTTATATTTCAAATAGGCATAATAATTGTCCTGTCTAAATCATCAACAACTAGGGGCAGCTAGGTGGTGTAGTGGATAGAGTGGCAGGCCTGGAGTTAGGTTTAAATCCAGTCGCAGGCATTTAGTACTGATGTGACTCTGGTCAGGACATGCAACCCTGTTTGCCTCAGTTTCCTCATCTGCAAAATGAACTGGAGAAGGAAAAAGACAAACCATTCCAATATCTTTCTCAGGAAAACTCCAAATGGGGGCCATGAAGAGTTGAACCCAATTAAAACAACAATAATAAAATGTCAAGAACAGCCAGTCAGTAAGCACAGAGTTAATATCAGTGAAAATGTATGTATGCTTTAATACCAAATATTATACAATGGAAATTATTTTATTATGGATTTTTCCATTTTTCTATAATTAACAAATATCTAACTTTCATGAACCTAAGCCTCTACAAAATAGATTGTGACTTGTCCATTGCCTGGAGAATTTATCTACAGTAGTTAGTTTCTGTGGATAATTTATGAATGCAAATTCATTTTGGTGTCTTGGTTTACTTCACTCCATTATCTGTACTATCTAGGAAATGTCTCTTCTCCCTTCCCTACATACAGTGGAGACTTAGCTTCCATCAAAGTTGCTTTTCTTCTGAAATAAGGGCCTTAGTATGACAAAATGACATATTCATTAACTGAATATATATTATGAAAATGAATTCACCAATGTCTGTGGGGGTGAGGGTTAGATCCTTTAAGACCTTTAAGGCCTTCTAAGTCCAACCCCTTCATTTGACAGATGAGGAAACTGAAGCCCAGTAAATTTAAGTGACTTACTCAAGGTTACAACAGGAAAGAAGCAGCAAAACTAGCATTTAAACTCAGGATTTTGTCAAGTTTGTCTTTGTTGCACAGTGTTAAGGGTAAATTTAGGGTTGAGACTGAATATAAATTTAGTTGGTCGCCAGGGATTTAATTTCTAAATCCCAATGAAACACTCAAGTCAGAATGGAATTTTATCGTGGAGAAGGAAGAAATTAAGAATGAGAGAGAGAAGAAAGAGAATTTAAACTGCTCCAGCTCAGACTGAGCCAGGCAGGAGTTCAGAGGCCTTGGCCAAGGGGGCCTCCCCAGAAAGGCAAGGGAAAGGAGAGTCAGTCTTATCACTTACCACGTGACCACCTCAAGGAAGCCATCTGAGGAGCTCCTCCAAACTCGAGTTTCAGGGTCAACTCCGCCAAACCTTCCTCCCCACAGGAAGAAACGCAAAATATAAAGGCAGTTCTTTGCATCACTTCCTGTGTTTCACATGTGCCAATGGTGGTTTAAACTTGGCTTAGAACAACCCAGGGTTTAGTCAGTTGTTTCTGATTTGTCACTTGCTAGCACATGTCAGTCATAGGCCATCCTCCTCACGGCTAATCCTTAAGTGGGGTGTATACATTCCTAGTTGCTAAAATTCTAAAGACTAAAATTCACAACAGTCTCCTCCTTTGGGCCCCTTTCTCTCTCTTTTAGGTCCCCCTCAGGACACCAGGACCTTCATACTAAACTCAGATACAAGGGTGGGTTTATCTGACCCTCTTGTCACTCTGAGGCATTTGGAGCTTGACCAGAACCTCTTGGGATTTACATTTTAAAGAGGAATTTCATTCCCTGTAGTAGACTGGTGGGGAACAGATTCTTAGATGTTTGTGTATATTGGGAAGGGTAGGGGTGTGAAGGTGAGGCAGTATTCCAAGTTATCCTGACTGCCTGTGAGCCCAATCTTTCTTATAGGAAGAAAATTATCTTTAAAATGTGAATCATCAGGTGCATCCCAAGAAGCAATAATACAAACATAGGCTGCATCTTGCATGTATGTCCTAGAACAACTCATAAACAACAGGAGTGTGAGCTAAATTTAGATGCTTTTTTGGTGCAGTGTTTAGCCCACAAATGTTAATGTTTCTGTAAAACCAAATCCTTTCCCTAATTCAAAAAAGTAAAACTGACAGTACACTTTAGCCTAGGAAAATTCTATCTCCTTTTTATTATTACAAAGAATATAGTTAAACTTATACAGACTGGTCAGAGTAATCCAATAAATCCAATAATTATTTATTAAGTACCTACTATGTGCCAGGCATTTTCTAAGCTCTGGAGATACAATAATGAAAAGAGAAAAGTCTCTGCCCTTAAGGAATTTATAATCAAATAGGGAAGGGGACACAACACACAAAAGAAGGCAGGAAAGGTGGACAGACCAGAGAATACCATGCACAAAGGCATGTAGTTCCATGGAGTTGAAACCAGAAGGCACAGCTGATGCAAAATGGAAAGAACTGAGGCCAATTTCTGTACCCTACTAGGGAAAGAAATGGGAAGAGTTTGGGATTCCACCCTCCAGACCGCCAATTAGAGGGGGAAAGAGAGGGAGGTGACTTCAGACCAAGACTTGAGTTAGCAACCTGGTAATGAGATTAGAGGTAATGAATTTAACTTGGGAGGGGCAACTTGAAACCAAAGAGATGCAGAGATATAGTGTACAGAGTATACTGTATACTCTATACAATCAGAGAGATACTGCAGACACAAAGTGAAAAGTACCTGGGTTGGAGGCACAGCTAGCTCAGTGGTTTGAGAGTCACAACTAAAAACAAGGGGTCTTGGGTTCAAATGTGACTTCAGAAACTTCCAAGCCATGTGATACTGCTGTGCAAGTCACTTAACCCCCATTGCCTAGCCTTTACCATTCTTCTGCTTTGATATCAATACATGGTATAGATTTTAAGATGAAAGGTAAGGGTTTAAAAAGAAAAGTACTTGTATTAGACACCCTAACTGCTTCTCCAGTCTTTCCTGGTGATAGTAGTAGAAGGCTTGGTCAAGTGTTTGTTATTCATCTTTTTTGGCATTAAACAATTATAGGTAAAAGCACAAACTTCACATTGTTTACAATTCATTTAAAAAACATGTAAACTATATGTCGTCTAATATAAACAAATGCTTTTGAGTTCCCTTTGGATTTGTTTTACTTACTTTTTTCTCTTGATTTTTTAAGATGTAATCAGTGTGTATAATGTATTTCCCTTATTTTCTTTATATTTCTAATACATGTCATTTCTAATAATGTAATATAATCCATTACATTCAAATGCCACAATCTATTCAGCCATTTTCTCCAATCATTGTATTTGTGTTATTTCCAGTTATTTTATCATTACAAACAAAGCTTCCATTAATATTTTCATACACAAACAACTTTTTATCCTCTTGATAATGCTATTGGAGCCAATCCTATTAATACATTTCCAAGGTCAGTGAGCATGAATGGTTTTATTGCTCTTAATGTATATTTACAGCCTGATTTCTAAAAACCAATTCACAGCTGCTCTAGCACTGTAATAGTAGTCTTTTTTCCTCTATGATCCTATCAGCATTAATTTGACCAACTGAATCTGTCTGTTTTTCAGTTAATATACATCACCAGGGCTACATTTAACTAGACTGATCCTTAGACAGCAGACACAATTTGTTGCCAGGACCATACTATTTCCCAAACCTAATCTTTCCAGAATGGTCATTCACAGTGGAACTTTTGTTCCACAACCCCTCAGGAATCCAGGATTACCTCCTTAGTATAATCAGTGTTAAGACTTTTGAAGAATAATTATCCTCTCTAAACCATTGTCTTACCACTAAAAACTATGTTTTGGATCATGTATGCTCAGGCTTAGAGATAATACTAGCCTCATGTGTGTATGTAGGGGGAGACAGGGGAGAGGGAGGAACTTTTCAGATATCTCTCGTGTTTAACTTGTCTAAGGTTCTACTCATCTCCCTTCTTTTTTATTTGTTTTTTGGTTAGACTTATCTAGTACTAAGAGGGGGAAATTAAGTCCCCTATTATCATTATTTTGTTATCTACTTTTCATCTGTATTTAATTTAGTTTTTCCTTTAAAAATCTAGATGTTATCACTCTTTGTGCATACAGGTCCAATACTGATGATGTTTCATTATCCATAGTATCCTGTATATATAATATAATTACCCTGTTCCTCCCTTCCAATTATATCCATTTTAGACCCACCTCTGATGGAGAGCATGACTACTAACCTTGCCTTCTCTGGATCTGTTGATACATAATATATTGTGCTCCAGCTCTTATCTTCACTTTATATGTCTCTCATTTTCAGTGTGTTTCTTATAAAGAACACATTTTCAGGTCCTGGGTTTTGATCCTGTCTGCTTCCATTTTCTTCCTATGAGTGAATTCATCCCATTTACCCTCAATGTCATAGTGCTGTGCATCTCCATGTACTCTATTCTCTTCACTGTCCCTCTTTTCCTTTCTTTCTGCCATATTCCTTCTCTGATGTCCAATTTCCTTTGACCCTTACCTCTCTAATTCATACCCCTTCCCCCAAATCTTCCCTTATCCTCTCCCATTGCCTTCCTAGTTACAAATTGGCCTACCTTCCCCTTCCCTCCTTATCTTTTAATTCTTATGCTATCCACCTTTCCAAAAATCTCTTCCTTATCCCCCCAACTGTACCCTCCTACTTCTTGATATGAGCACAATTTTTAAAAATCCCTCCCCTAGACACTAATTCATTGCTGGTGGAGTTGTGAATTGATCCAGCCATTCTGGAGGGCAATTTGGAACTATGCCCAAAGGGTGATAAAAGACTGTCTGCCCTTTGATCCAGCTATAGCACTGCTGGGCTTGTACCCCAAAGAGATAATGGACAAAAAGACTTGTACAAAAATATTCATAGCTGCACTCTTTGTGGTGGCCAAAAATTGGAAAACGAGGGGATGCCCATCAATTGGGGAATGGCTGAACAAATTGTGGTATATGTTGGTGATGGAATACTACTGTGCTAAAAGGAATAATAAAGTGGAGGAATTCCATGGAGACTGGAACAACCTCCAAGGAAGTGATGCAGAGCGAGAGGAGCAGAACCAGGAAAACATTGTACACAGAGACTGATACATTGTGGTACAATCGAAGGTGAAGGACTTCTCCATTAGTGGCAATGCAATGTCCCTGAACAACTTGCAGAGATCTAAAAAATACTATCCACAAGCAGAGGATAAACAGTGGGAGTAAAAACACCAATGAAAAGCAACTGCTTCACTACAGGGGTGGAGGGGATATGACTGAGGAGAGACTCTAAATGAACTCTCTAATGCAAATGCCAACAACAGGGAAATGGGTTCGAGTCAAGAACACATGTGATAACCAGTGGAATCGTGCGTTGGCTATGAGAGAGGGAAAGTGGGGGTGGGGGGCAGGGAGGAAAAGAAAATGATCTTTGTTTCCAGTGAATAATGTTTGGAAATGACCAAATAAAATAATGTTCAAAATTAAAAAAAAAAATCCCTCCCCTATCTTGTCCTAAGAGTTCCTCCTTTATCTCCTCACCTTACCTCCCTATTTCTTGATATGTACTCCCCTTGAGGTAACTCTTCCTTTCCTCCCTTTATTTATCCTCTTGCCCTCCTTTCTCTTAACCCACTCTTCCTCTTTTTATTCCCTCAGTCCCCCAAGGGGACTCCCAGTCTCTCCCTTATCCCATCCCCCATCCCTCCTATTTCTCTGTACAGTAATATTCTTACATTTCTAATTATTTATGTTATTTTCTTTTTTATTTCAGTTCTGATAAAAACAGAGTTCTAGTACTATTAGCCTTCTACCCTCTTCCTCCCATCTCAGTGACAGTTCCTTTACTTATTCTTCCTTCATATGGAATAACCATCCACTCTGCCTCTTCCTGTTCTATTCCACTATATTCCCCTCAACCTAGAATTTTCCACTGATACACACCCTTTCAAAATACCTAGGCCATTCCCAGGGGTCATAAATGACATTTTCCTTTATAAGAATCAAACACTTTGACATTTTGGGTTGCTTATAATCAGTCATTTGTTATCTTTGTATATTTCTTATAGGTCAAATTTTCTGCCAAATTTCTGCCAAATTTTCTGGATTTTTCCCCACAAATAGTTGAAACTCCTTTATTTCATTAAAAAAAAAATATATATATATATTTACCTTTTGTAATTGTGTTCATCTTTGCTGGATATATTATTCTTGTTTGTAAGCCTAGTTCTTTTCATTTACAAAATTATGTGTTCCATGTCCCATGTTCTTTTAATGTTGCCTTTGTAAAGTCTTGTTCTGACTATAGCTCCACAGTATTTAAATTATTTTTTTTCTTGTTGCTTATAGTATTTCCTCCTTAACCCGGGGACTATAGAACTTAGCAATGATGTTCCTTGTGCATTTTTATCTTTGGGTCTTTTTGAGTTGGTGATTAGTGGATTCTTTCAATTTCTACTTTACTGTCTGATTCTAGGATTTCTGGGCAGTTTACCTTGATGATTTCTTGGAGTAAACTATTTTTTTGATCATAGCTTTTTGGGAGCCAACTATTTTTATATTGATTTGATTTATTTTCTATGTTAGTTGTTTTTATGATAAGACATTTCATATTGTCTTCTATTATTTCATTCTTTTGGTTTTGCTTCACTATTTCTTGTTATGAAATTATTAGCTTCCCCTTGCCAAGTTCTAGTTCTCAATACCTTATTTTCTTCTCTGAGTTTCTGGATATCTTTTTCCATTTGGATGATCTTTCATAATTTTCTTGTTTTTCTTACATTGCTCTTATTTTTTCCCTCATTTTTCCTCATTTTCTCTCATTTGATTTTTAATGTCTTATTTACAGTTTCCCAAAAGCTCTTTTTGAATGTGTGGTCATTTATTGTATTTCTTTGCTATTTCTGAAGTAGGTGTTTTTACTTTACTGTCCTCTGAGTTTGAGCTGAGGTCTTCTCTGTCTCCATAATAGCTATAAATAGTGGGGTTCATTCTTCTTTGCTCACTCATTTTTATTTATTCATTTTTAAAAATTTTAGTGGACGGGTTCAGAAATGTTCAATCATTGGACTTAAGTCATAGAGTAGTGAACAATTGCATTGAGATTTAAACTCTGATCTTCCAAATGTATATTTTATGTTGCTTTAACCATCCCAGTATGATTTAAGTCAACTCAGTAAATGTTTATTGGATTGAGCTGCATTATATTGTAGTGGAACATAATTTAATAAGCTTATTTCATTTTTTCAAATATTTTTATTTTTTTCTAATTACATGTAAGATGTTTTAACATTCATTTTTTTTAAAGTTTTGAGTTCCAAATTCTTTCTTTTCCTCTTCATTGAGAAGGCAAACAATTTGATATAAATTATACATTTGTGGTCAGGCAAAACACATTTCCATATTACATCATGAAAGTTACATCATAAAAGAAAACATACAACCTAAAACCCCCCAAGACAAATAAAGTTTTAAAAAGTATGAACAGTCTTATTTTATAATGAAGAAAATTGAGACTCAGAAGAGTGGCTGGTGTAGCCACAGAGCCAGTTATTGGCATAATCTGGGTCAGGCTGCTGAATAGATCAATCATAAGCATATTTTTCAAAGTCACTAATAGCCAGTATATATTGAAACAATGTATTTCTCCAAAGACTTGATTATGAATGTTTCTCTTATTTGTCTTGACTTACACGTGAAAGAGAAAATATGAATTTGAACTGAAGGAAAAGGGTCTGACATATGGTCTGTGAAAGCCCAATTCAACTCTAAATATTTATAAATGTCCCAAAATTCTTAGTGCAGTTTTACATCATTAAACAACTTGTCCCCCTCTTTCCCCAGCTCCTGACTCCAATTGTTCTTTCACTAGAAACAGCCATAATTAACAATTCCAGTCCCTGGGACAACCACAACATAATGTACTGGAGGTAAATAGCCTAAACAATGACCTCAAATCAGCTTTCTAACATAAATTCAATTGAGAGAGAGTAAGCTTTCAGGTGAGAGTAAAATCTTGAGTTATAAGGTTCCATGTAATACAGAGATCCTTGACCCCTTGGAGAAGAGCTCTGGAACAATGCTGGAGAAACTGTTATTGAGGGATAGTTCAGGGTGACAGAGACTCAGGAAGGTACCCACATGGAGTGAAAGCACCAGGTAGTGAGAGAACACCATCTGGTAGCTTTCTATTTTAACTAACAATTCTTGCTAAGAAAGAAGCAGTGTAATTTAGTGGATTGAAAGTCATAGAAAAAGAAAAACCAAAGGTCAGGATCCTCCTCTGAAATATATTGCCTAAGTGACCCTGGGGAAGTAACTTCATCTCTTGGTGCCTTCAGAAAATTCCTTAAGACCATAAATTGCAGGGCAGGTGATGATTTTCTTTGGCAGAGAAAATTTTCTTTTGGGGAATTCCTATACCAATAAAGACCATGTGGGGTGCAGTAGATAAAGGACTAGACCTGGATTCAGGAAGACTCATCTTCCTGAGTTTAGATTTGGCCTCAGACACTAGCTGTAGGATCCTGGGCAAGTAGTTTTATCATGCTTGCCTCAGTTTCTTCAAATGAGCTGGAGAAGAAAATGGCAAACCACTCTAGTATCTTTGCCAGAAAAACCCCAAATGGAGTCACAAAGAGTCAGATGAAAAACTACTGAACAATAACTGAATACCAATGAAATCATTGACTCAAAACAAAACAACCAAAAATTCTTGCTAATTTCATTTGTTCTTACTTGCTAAAGAAATACAAGTACTGCCATTGCTCTCTAACGCCTCACCACCTTGCCTTCCTTAAGGCCTTGATTAGTAATTCTTTCTTTAACTCTCCAAATTCAAGAGAAATCCCCTAGAATTCCTCCCCAGCAGAAAAAGAGTATCTTTTAGTGATGGGGTAAATAGAGAGTAGCCTATTGCTATTGGCTAGGTAAAGTTCCAAAACTACCCTAGAAGATGTGATGGTGTATGAGAGTACGAGTGTGTGAATACGTGTATTGTGACTGTGTATGTTGTATGTATGTGTGTGTGAATTATGTGTATATGACCATGTGGTACATGTATGTGTTGTGGTTGTGTAGATTTCTGGTTTTGTGTGAACGTGTGTGTGATGGTAGAGTAGGAACATGCTCGGTCTAAGATTCTGGGCATGTAACCCCTCTCTAAATGTGTTAGCAACAAAAAGAAATGGCATGGAAATAAGGAGAAAATTGTTCTTCCACTCTGTTTCTCATGGTTTTAAAGATGGTTGATGTTTTGAGTATTAAGGAGTTCAGGTTCAAAGCCCATTCAAGCTGAGTTTCTGGATGGATATTCACTCAGTCATCTCTTAAGATCTGGGCTCTTTAATTTACAAAGAGGGCTGCCCTTTAAAAGAGGAGCCTTAGCTTTTTCCACGAGCACATCACAAAGCATTTTCATATTAGATAGCCAACCAATATATCAACTTTATGACTTGTATTGTTCGAAAGGCAGCTATGAAAAGAATGCTTCAATCAAGTCTCTCTTGGTTGGGTTTTTGGAGGGTGCCTATGTGTGGCAGCTACAACTATTATATATTACTCAGAAATAGCTTGCCTTTAGACTCTTTCCTCGGAGATCTAAATTCACTTTACCTGGCTATAAATCAGGCTCGGAGATATCTTTAATCTGTAAAAGCAGATAAAATATGTCTGATAACCATTGGGCTAAAATACCAAATAAGAGAACCATTCCCTCTGGTAAGTGAAAAACAAAATTATCTTGTTTAAGTGTGTGGAGTCTGAGAAAGAGGAGGGGGAGCAATCAGTTGTTGCAGCCAAACCTCCCTCTCCTTTTGATTAGCAACACCATGTAGCCTCCAATGGAAAATTTGGTGCCATTTTCCTGAGTAAGTGGGAGGTGACATGATTAATTCACAGATGAAAAAGCTAAAGGGTGGCTATTAGGCCAAGTCATTTTTCATTTCCTAGGAAAAGGGGTGGGGGGGACCCTGAACTAGATTTTCATTTGCATAGAGCTCCATTTTCAGAGTCCCTAGGAGCTGGTCAGAAATATTGATTGTAGCTAGAAGTGGGTATTGGCACTATCAGGGCTGCCCTCGTCATGGAAAAGAGGTATATAATTTTGATTCCTTCCTGGGTACCCAAGGGCAAGGACTAATTTCTATGATGTGCCTCTTTTTTTGAGATGCCTACTAAGCAGAATGTATAAAAAGGCCAGCATAAAGTCTGAATCTGAATTTTGACAAGGCCATCAGGGGCCTTCGCCTCTTGAGTATTTTGGTCTCGGTTATATCCAGTTTTTAGTGCTTAATCTCCTTATAAATTTCAGTAGAGTTCTAAGAGTAATAATGGTCTCGACAGAGCTTTTCTTTCAAAAGCCTCCCTCCTCCACAACAAGATGAGGATGCTCTTTTGTCATTAGCCTCATAACAGTGTGTTGTGGGGGAAATCACTTTTAAAACCTTAAAGCACTATATAGCAATATTGTTATGAGGATAATAATGAAAAATTGCTCTCATCTTGGTCTACAAATAGGGGCCTCTCGATGATCTAGACAGCGAGGGTATTTTTACAGATGGAGAAACTGAGATTCACAAACAATAAATGACTTGTCTATGATCTCACAGTAAATATGAATTTCTGATCAGGATGTGGGCTCAGATCTCCTCCATCTAAATCTCGCCCCTTTTCTACTACATCCCACTCACTACCTCTTCTTTTTGACCAGATCTCTTCCCTTTCTTCTCTCTGGTTCCTTTTCAACTTCTTAACTTGTTTCTGAACAGCACAGCTCCCTGGAGCTCGGGTCTTGGGCCTCAGTTCAGAGGGCTTGCTAGGTCATTGAAGCTGTGTCTGTATGATGGCAAAATTATTCGGTCCCTTTGATGAAATGTTCAGTCAGAATAGTTACCTGAGACATGCGGACGGAATAACTAAGAGATTGACAGCAACTGTGGATGGAGACAGGAGACTGTATCAACTTTTCTTTGACTGTCTGAAGTGACCCGTCATTTGGGTCAAGCAATCATTTTTACCTGTTCCTCCACTGTAAAATGAGGGGGTTGGACTAAATTACCTCTAAAGTCACTCCCAGCATTGAATAGCTGAGCACGATCTGGCTGCTATTGATCGCTGTACAATGCCAGTAGAAGAAGAGGTCAAAGTATGCCAGAATTGTTGTGGAAGGCTTCATAGAAGAGTTGGAAATGGAATTGGGTCTTGTAGAGTAAGGGCAAAGGGAATAGTGTGAGCAAAGTGGGATTGGCAAGAATTATCTGACATAAAGTAGTGAATAAGGAGGCTCTGGCCCATTTAAAACAGAATGTTTATATTGGACAGTAAAGGGAAATAAGGGAGGGTAGAGAGAGACCTCCTCATTCTTTGTTCTTTGGCTTTTGGGACAGGCGCTGGAGAATATTGTGGGTGACGATATAAATAGCCCTTTTAATATACTTCCTGTCTCCTTCAAAGGTAGATTTTTAAATACTTAGAATCTGGAGGTTATTCTTCACTGGGCTTTTTCCAAGAAGAATCAGTTTAGAGTCCAAAATACTGGATCTTTTTATCCAATAAAGGCTTTTTCCTCCAAAGAGATCAATAGTATCTTAGAAGTTGTATGTTCGTGTGAGTGAGTGTGTGTGTGTGTGTGTGTGTGTGTGTGTGTGTGTGTGTGTGTGTGTGTGTTTGGGGTGGGGGGAGGATAGAGACAAAAAGGGAAACATTTATATAATTCCAGTGTTAGGCATCCTATTTAGAATCTTCTACATAAATGCTAACTGTTGAGGACAGACATATTAAAGGTGCAAAGAAGTCACAGAGACTGTTTGTGTCTCTATTTCTCTTTTGACCCTGCAGGCTGTGATACTTCAAAGTGTTACTGGATGATTTCTCAAACCAGGAAGTCATCTAAATGAGCTGTCAGAGAATTTAAAGGGTTTAAAGTGTGTTTTCTCCAACTGGCGCTTATTTTAGAAAGAGCCATGGGCATGGGAAGCAAATGGTGTTGAGCAGGGACGGTATGTAATGGCAAGAGTAAGATAACTTTCATCCATCTGTGTAAGAAAACCTCAAATAAGTAGAATTGCAATTCAACTAGGTCCCAGAAGTCCCTGTGGCAATGGGAGGAGGGACAGAAGATAAAGACACTCGTATCTCAACAAGACAGAGGAGGTACATAAACCTAGACAGTGTGCCTTTAAGTTTCAGGACATTTAAGAGTAGAGCAAATCTAGGCGTGTTCCAAAAGAATTCCCAAACATCTCAGAACCATGGTCCAGGCAGCCCAGGATATAGTTTCTTATGGGGCCATCTATATGTTGTGTGGTGAACGTGTTGTAAGTCAGGCCTGATAGAGGCTTGTCTGATGTTTCAGGTTAAAAATTGGGATGAGATAAAACACTTGAAGATCATCTAATGTTAACAGAAGGATGTTTACTTTGCCACAGCAGAGAAAGGATATTTAACAAAGTTGCACCATAGATTCATTAGTCTGCTGGTTAGGAGCTTGAGGAATTGAGCTACTGACGCCTCTTGTTCTGTTTTTTTTTTTTTTTTTGTATTAAAGTCACCAGGAAACTACATCAATGGTCCAAGCATTTGTCCCCTAAGCCTCTTCTTTCTTTTCTTTTTTAAACTCTTATCTTGTCTTGGAATCAATACTAATCAATAAGTATCTTAGAAAGTGTATGTGCATGTCTGTGTGTGTGTGTGTGTGTGTGTGTGTGTGTGTGTGTGAGTGTGTGTGAGTGTGGTGAAGATGAAAAGGGAAATATTTCTATGATTCCAGTCTTAGGCTGCCCAGATAAACTATCTTGTATCTGCTACATAAATGCTATCTGTTGAGGTATGAAAAGAAGTCACAGAGACTGGCTATGTCCTATTTCAATTTTGACCCCATAGGCTGTAATACTTAAAAGTGTTACTAAGGGTTACAGAGCATTAATTCTAAGGCAGAAGAGTGGTAAGGGCTAAACAATTGGGATTAAATGACTTGACTAGGGTTTCACAGTTAAGAAATGTTTGAGGCCAGATTTGAACCTAGGTCCTCCCAACCCCAGGTCTTTCTCTTTATCCATAGAGCTACCCCACTGCCCCACAGAAGTCTTGATGACATTTTCAAATCCTCTTATAGATAAAGTAGCCTAAGACTAAGATGCATATTGCTCCCACCACAAAGCACAAAGTGATTTTCTCTAACTCAAAACTCAAAGAGATTTCTCTAAATACTTCTAGAGTTCTTTAGTAAATATCATCAACTATTTATGATGATGAGTTCTACCGGTTTGGTTCTCACCAGTTCCTTCTCTAAACTCTGGTCATTCTCTGAGCTCTATTTCCACTTCTTTGAGAGACATTTTGAAGTAGATATTTCTCCATCACCAAAAACTTAGTGTGTCTAATACCAAGCTCACCATCTTTCCAATATTCTCCCTTATTTCCCGACTCCCCAATATAAGCTTTCTGTTTAAGATGAGCCAAATCTTCCTTATTGTGTCCTTTTTTGACTTTTTCACTTCTGTTATTTGTTCCATCATTTTCCTGATGAATTGGAGAATCCAGGCACAAAGCCCAAACCATCTTTTACCCTCATCTTCCTTATTCAGTTACCACATCTTGTCAATTCTACCTGAGTGACCTTCAACATGTTACTTAGCATACCTAATCTTTCGTTTGCATAGCCATAAAGTGAGGACTGTAGGGTTAGATGGACTCCAAAGTCCCTTCCAATTCTTGACATTCAATAATGCCACATCTCTTCAATCTGTCATTCCCTTCCCATTCTTGTTTCTACATCCATTTTCATTTCACCACTGGACTATTATGCTAACTGCTCTGCCAACTTTCAATTTCTTGATCTACCAATCAATCCTGTACCACAGCCAGATAATTCACCCTAAAATGGCACTGTCATCATGTCACACCTTTGTTTTAGAATTTTCACTAGCTCAATATTCAGGATTCTTTACAATTATTATGCAGTCTACCCTTTATACTCTTTACTTTTATTACCTATCAACATGAGGTACAATGGAATGAGCCTTAGACATGGTGGGGACAAACTGGGTTATAATCCTAGTTACCATTTACTACCTTGTCTTCCATATTAGGGAAGTAATAACTTCTCTGAGCCTCAGTTTTCTCATCTGTAAAATGAAGAGATTGCCTAGCTGATGTCTGAGGTCTCTTCCAGCTTTCCTGAAGTATCTAAGAAAGCATAGTGGGAATAATCAGAGGACATAACATTAAATTCATTTCTTCTTCTTACTACTTGTGGGAACTTAGCCCAGTATATTCATCTTAATTTCCTCATCTTAAAAAACATATTTTTATTAATTGGTTGGACTAGATGATCTCTCAGTTTCCTTACAACTCGGCATCCTATAATCTTCTGAAATAGGGACAAAAAGCAAATAATTTGATATAAAGAGATAATGGAAGGTAGAACAAAGAAAGATGATGAGGAATATTTTGTTATCAGAACTGCATGGAGCTATAAGAAATGTCAAATGTAAATTATTTCCTGAGTTTCTCAAAGTGGATATGATAATGTTTTATCTATTATCAAATGAAACACAATGATGCTTCATAAGAGGGTATTGATATAGTACTCTAGTTTCTTAGAGAAAAATAACAATAAAAATTCAAACTTTTCTCATTGTTATCATAATCATTATTGCCCTTACAATATAGTCAGTGTTTTAAAAAAAATGACAGGAACCAGGTCTAGAGGTGAAAGGTCCTGGGTTCAAATGTGACCTCAGATACTTCTTCACTGTGTGATCTTGGCTAAGTCATTTAACCCCAATTGCCTAGCCCTTGCTGCTCTTCTGTTTTGGAACCAATACTTGGTATTGATTCTAAGACAGAATATGGGTTTTTTTTTAATGATAAACATCACAAGGCAGATATTTTGAAGAAAGCTTAGAGCTTTAATGTGTTAAAGATCCTTAAACAATACACTCATGTCATCTATAGCTATATAGATTATGTACTATAGCATTTATTATCGCAAATATTGCTAAATAGCAGTATTTGACTAGAGACCAAATTCTGAATAAATTTACCCCAAAGGAAGAGCAATATTCAACTTATAAATTACCCTCTACTCATAATGGGAATACTGGCTTCCTTGCTATTCCTCAACTGAGACACTATTTCTCAGCTTCCAGCATTTTCACTAGCTGCCCCCTGTGACTGGAATGATCTCCTTCCTTGCCCCTGCCTCCTGGCTTTCCTGACTTCCTTTAAATCCCAGCTAAAATCCTACCTTCTAGACTCTAGATTCTAGGGGAAACCTTTCCTAATCCCTCTTAACTCTAGTGCCTTCCTTCCCTCTGTTGGATTATTTCCTGCTTATACTGTATATAGTTTTGTTTACATAGTTATCTGCATGCTCCATTAGATTGTGAGCTCATGAAGACAGGGACTGTCTTTCCCCTTTCTTTGTATTTCCAATGCCTTTCACAAAGCTGGGCATATAGAAGGTGCTTAATAAATGTTTATTTACTGATTGATTGACTAATGGCAGCTCTAGTGGTTTGGAGGTCTGGGTTTGGGTTAAGCCTTATGCATGACCAGAAGTAGAGTATTAGCACAAGTTCTAGGTTATATTAAAACAGTTCTAGATTCTACATTAACTTGACTACCTAATATAAATTACAAGACCTGTGGGTCTTGTACTTACTTTTGGAAATGCAAATATTCTTTCACTTACTGAGGGTTACTAAATAGGGGGGAGAGAGAGAGAGAGAGAGAGAGAGAGAGAGAGAGAGAGAGAGAGAGAGAGAGAGAGAGAGAGAGAGAGAGAGAGAGAGAGGATGATGATGAAGATGATGATGATAAAGCATTTAAGTGCTTTCTCTTTGTAAGACACTGAGCCAAGCACTGTAAAGGGACTGGACCTTTGATTTCATTGGTACAGGAAATTTCCTCTACTAATTCAGGCTGGCAACTTCTCTAAATCTTAGACTTGCCTACAGCAGTGAGAGGTTCAGGTACTTGCTTAGGGTCACATACAGCCAGTCTATGTCAGAAGCTAGGTCTCCCTGGCTCTGAGCCCACTCTATTCATTATTTCATGGAAAATATTCAATTTGTTTTCAGAATGGATGAATAAAGACAAACCTAATTTGTGAACCTGTTCTCCACTGCAGGAAGTTCATTCCACTTTTAAGATGCCGGAAAACTAGGGTTTCTCTCCCCCCACCCAACCCCCTTTATGTAATGGACTCTCCTAGTTAGTGTATAAATAATGGAGTGATGCCTGGCTATGATCTTGATCATAGATGCTGAATGTCTGGTCTTGTTAAAGAAATGAATTAGTCTGGCTTAGAGCATCATGAACTTAACAGCTCTCTCTGCCAACAGGTATTGATTTTGCCACCCGCAAGATTGCCAAGCACCTATCTCAGACAAAGATAATTGATCAAGATGGTGATAACTTCAAGACTAAAACAAACAGCACATTCCGGAACTATGATTTGGATTTCACTGTTGGAGTTGAATTTGATGAGTTCACTAAAGGCCTGGATGATAGGCACGTTAAGGTACTAGCCTGGGCTTTTATTTTCCATTTCACACAGCAGCTAATGCAAGGGCCAGCTGTTCTGAGATATATGATGGAAAAATAACATGAGCAACTGGGAGAGATGGGGCAGGGGGAGTAGAGCTTTATGAGGCAAGCAATGAACAGCAGAGTTTGTAGCTTTGCCTTTTTGCTATGAATAAATTGTATCGTCCATGTAAGAAAGTGTCCTATTTTAAAAACAAGCTCTGATCTCTTGGATTCTTCTTGGGCTATAGAAATATGTATGTATGTATGTATCTATCTATCTATTTATCTATCTGTATATATATGATATATACATATATATAGTGTATATAGTGGTATATGTGTGTATGTATGTATGTATGGTATATGTGTATATGGAATCATATACATATATAATACATAGTAACTAGATGATGTGGTAGATATAAATGAGTATGTATATATGTATGTGGGTGTATGTTTATATATATATATACATGCACATATATACTCATATATTCTATTTACAAATACATATATAAAGCCAAATTAGTAGTAATATCCACCATCAGAGCAGGGATCTTTGAAATAATTCAAAGAATCAAAGAAAGTCTCAGAATAATATAATGTAATAATAATAATATAATGATAACAAAGCCCTTGAAGCCCTTTACACTGTAGGTGAGGTGAGGCAGAGCCTCCCCTAGAACTTCACCCTTGTGTAAAATATGGCCATATTGAAAGTAGCAGCAATAGTCACTGCATGGAGAAGAAACAGAAATGATATACAAGTATCCTTTCCACATGCTGGGGTTAGGAGTGTGCCATTCCTGTGATAAGAAAAATTCATATACATTTCTTTGGCCTTTCCTGTGTACTGGAGAAGTCTGAATTTTTTCTTTTTCTTTCATGAGGTGTTTACTTATATTCTATGCATTGATGAATTTCCAAATTTTTTGTGTCATCTGCCTGCCTTTGTGTGTCATTAGTGGCTGTCACAAAACTCTCCAAAGATTCCTATTTAAATAATTTTTATGTTGACCTATAATATTTTGAAACCATTATGGGGAAAGTTGTGATATGGAAGGGATTCCTGCATAAAAATCCAGTAGTCTTGGACCGTTCATTCCCCAGAGGAATAAATGTCTCTATTCATCTTAATAGTCCCAGAAGGCATCATGTAATATCACGTCCAGCATGGACAAATCCCTGAGATTCCTAGTGATTCAGCAAACATGTCAATTCAACAAAGCTTTCTTAAGTTCTTACTGTATATGAGGCTCAGGAAATACAAAGGAAAAAATGAAACTGTTCTTGCCTTCAAGATGTTTGTAAGAGGATATAATATTAGCCTAGTATAATTAAAATATTAACATAATATCATATGCTATTACAATACAAATATAATATTTGATTATTAGGAGTATACATGTATACGAGAACAAAGGAGATAAAAGCACTACAAAGTAATTCCAAAAGGGAATGCACTCAAGGAGGAAGAAGTGAGCACCTAAGCTAAATTTTGAAGGAACCTAATGATTCTACCAGTGTAGAGGAGCAGAAATTATTTACCAGCTATGGAAGACTATTTTTGCAAAAAGACAAGTAATGCCCTGACTCATCAAGAATACACTTGATTTTATTTGGTGGGTTCTGTTTAAGAAGGTTAAAACAAACAAACTTCAGCATTAAAGGCATAAGGTCCATTTTTTCCTCCCAGGAAAATTCACTTCTATAGGAAGCATCATTTTCCAATGATTTTGATTAGGTGAGGAGTTACTGTATTATGAAGCCTGAAAGCGAATTCATTAGAAATCAGAACAAATGCCAAAATTTGTCTCCATATTTGCACTATTCTTCTATTCTAATGTTAGCTCCAAATGAATATTGTATATCATTTAATTTCTTTTCAGATCTAGTTGTCTTCTCATTAGAAACCAGGTCTGTCCTCTAGCTTTATTCTATTGTACTTTGTATCTTTCAGAACAGTTGATTTTCCCAAATTTTTTGTCAATGGTGATAGTATCACATCTGTTCACAGCAATCCTGCCTCTTTCTCAGTCCTTCATGGACTCAGTTTCCTTTATATCTTGTCAAACTTCAAAGTAGCTGCTGCTCCTGTTGAAAATTTGAAATCTTCTTTGCAGTATCTCCTCTATTGTGGAGACTTACCATTCTTCCCCTAACCCTAAATTCTGCCTCAGATACTTACTAGCTGTGTAACCCAGGGCAAGTCATTTAATCTTGTTTGCCTCAGTTTGCTCATCTATAAAATGAGTTGAATAAGGAAATGGCAAACTACATCAGAATCTTTGCCAAGACAATTCCAAATGGAGTCATGAAGACTTAGATAGAACGGAAGAAACAAACTATCCATAACCTAAATCTCTTCTACTGATGCATTCTAAATATATAGGATCAGAGAGAGCTAACAGAAAATTTAGAGATCTTCCAATTCAGCCACTTTATTTTTTATATGAAGAAACTGAAACCCAGGGACTTTAAGTGACTTTGCCGAGGTTTCCATAGTGTTTTAAAAAAAATAAAGAGGGAAAGGAATGTACCCCTCAAAGTAGGCTTGGACCCCAAGGTATAGAGAGAGGGGGGAAAGATAGGAGAAACACCTTCCACAAAGCAGGGTTCCAGGGAGACAGCAGATGTAACGGGTTGGCTTAGAGGGAGGAGAGGAGGTTTGAAGATTTTTCCCCCTTCTGCCTTCCCTCCTTAGCTAAAGCTGCTCTCCCCAATTCGCTCTTGTCCCTCTTGTCCCCCCTCCACTACTTGAGACCCAAAAGGCCTCCCCTTGATCCATTCACTCACACTCAGCTTGGGAAACAGATAACTTTAATGTTAACTCAATCAGATAATACAAAAGGAAATAACAGGCAGGGAAGAATGGGAAAAGGAAAGTGGGAAAAGGGGGTCCCTGTCTCTATCTAAAACTCTTTTCCCTCCTCCTCGAGTTTGGGGTGAACTCAGGCCTAGGCAGCCTGAGCCCCCTGAGAGAGAGTCAGGGTGACTCACCCCTGGCCAACAGGAGCTGAGGTAAAGTCTGTTCAGGTTTCTCTTCAGAAGTCCCTTCAATTGGAAAGTGTTGGGGGGAAAGATTTCCAGTCACCAGCAGGAAAAGTGGGTAACCCTCAGGAGAAAGTCTTTATCCACCTTCTCTCTTGACGTCTATAGATGGAGAGACCTCACTGCTCTCCAGCCAGAGTCTTCTCCCCTCAGGGAATTCACTCCTGGGGCCACATCGAGGTGATCAATTTAATATACTCCTCAGTCTGGCACTTTTTCTCTGGTGTCAACCTCTGTCACAATAGATAATGAAGAGCAAATGTGGGACTCAAACCCAGGTCCTCGGATTCTGAATCTGGAGAGCTTCCTTTCATAGTGTACTCCCTAAAGTTTTCCTTCTTGGGTCTTTCTCCATCTCTTTTTGTTTCATTGTCCAACTCTTCACTCACAATTGCAGCAACAGCAGCATCCCTAAGTCTCCTTTTGGCTGACTTTAACTTTACCCACCCTTCTTCATCCCTGTCTTCTAATAATGATTTTCTCCAAATTCTCCTCATCCCTTTCCTTATTCAGCATATCTTAAAGACACAAGGTAAACAAGAGACATTGTATTTGCCATTGATTATAGGACCTAGTATCCACATTTGCATTTTTAAAAGCAAGGACAAATTAGTCAAATATTTCTACTCTGCTCTCCAGAGTACCAGTTTTTTTTTAAGTAGTCCAGAACCAGTCCCAAGACAAACTAAAAAGGAAAACCACTAGGATATAGTATCCCTCTTTCCCTTCCTTTTTAGTATCAATGGTCTTCCTTTTGTACAAAGGTTCAGTGCCTTCATGCTGTCCAGGGCCCCTAATGGTAGTTCCCTACTCAGGCTTGTCTTCGGAACAATTTTCTGTGTTCCGGACCTTTCCTTCATTCTATTCCTATCCTAACAGAGTCGTTTCCCTTTATTTCTTTCCTACAGGGCCCTGCTAAGTGACTCGATAATCTTGTGACCTAATTTTCCCTAAAGTGTTAATGTCTAATAACAGCTAAGTATCGGTTCACTTGGCAGTTAGGTGTGCATTTTATTCGTTGCCTTAATACGAAGGCATGACTTTAGTGGCAGAGCTTTCAGGAGCTCTGGGGTGACAGTGAGGAGTGATCTGGGGGGAGGATGCCTTTCCTGCTACCCTCATATTCCCATGTAGGGAGTCACCTACCCTGTGTGAATGCAGCTCTCTGACTACTGTCTATTTGGAACAATTTTCCTTTATCTTCCTTCTACAAGTTTCTGACTTCCATCTCTGTTTATAACCTCCTTTCCCATCTGCTCTTTTGAAGATAATTGAGTCTCTTTCAAGTATTCTATGATACAGAAGATGAAGGCTGCCATATAAAAATGAATTGAATGGTGGTATATTGAACATTATTGAAAGAGTTTCTTACCATCCCTCCTACTGTCTGTTTCGCAGCAGAGTAAAGGTATTAAGGTTGCAGTTACTCCTGTAATTCATTGATACCCAATTACTTTGTAGCTGGAAAAACTTTGAATTTGATCAATCTAGTTTAGATTCTTGAAATAATAAGTGATGGCAGCCTCCTTATTGAAAATGACTATCATTATTGAATATTGTCATTATTAGAGGGATTCAGATAATGCAATCATCTGTGCAGAATTGGGTTGTTTAATGCAAAATACCATTTCAATAAAATCAGCAAAGTCCCCAGTGCATCTAGAGCTCCTACTATTTGTGAGGCACCCTGTTAGATGGCGTGGGTGCCTCCTGGAGGATGGGTTGAGCATGAAATCAAAATAGATTATTCACTCTTTTCCCTGATGAAGCTTGCAATGCAGCTGAGATGAGAAGATAATATAGTGCACAATATAGGTTATATAAGTGATAATATTAATAAAACTTCATAGCATGGTAGTCATGGTACTTCATGGCTCTAGAATCTGAGATCTTGGATGCAAATCCTGTCATTGACACCTATTACCTTTCCCACCTCAGGCAATCCTCTGAGACTCTCTGGGACTCAGTTTCCTTTTACTATAAAAGGAAGGTTTTTGATTACAAATCTTCTGAGGTTGCTTCCAGCCTTAGACCTGTTATTATGTGCCACTATGTGCTTTATACTTATTATCTTACTTGAGCCTCACAATAACCCTGTGAGGTAGGTGCTCCCATTATGCACATTCTATAGGCAAGGAAAATGAGGTTTGAGAATATTACCTTACTTACCCAGATTCCTTCAGCCAATAAGTATGTGAGGCAGGATTGAACCAGCCTCCAGGTAAAGTCATCAATACACTATGCTACACTGCCCTTCACAGATAATAAGGGACAGACAATAAGAATAGTAGCAGAGCACTGAAAGGAGGCATCATTGTGGGATGGGTTGATGGAGGATGTTTTTCAGGGGGAAGGTAAAACTTAAGTGGGCCATGAAGATCAGGTGGGATTTATTATTTTTTTCCATTTGAATAAGTTTATTTAGTCAACTTAGAACATTATTCCTTGGTTACAATAATCAGGTGGGATTTAGATGGGCAAACTAGTAAAAAGAGTGCTGATCATGGAGTGCTGAAATCAGCCCCTGGTCTTGGTTTCAAATCTTGTTCTGTCACTCATTATCTTTGTGATCTTAGGTAAGTCATTTAACTTTAGTTTACTCATATATAAAATGAAGTTGGGCAAGAACTACAGTCCCTCCTAGGATTAGATCTAGGACCCCTTGTTCTGAGATAGGTAGAGAGGAAAGGTAAGAGGATTAAATAAGGGGAATATTAAGCACAAAGGCAACTAGATAGAATTGATACACCACTTCATATGTGGGAGGAGGGGAGTGGGAGAGACAGTATTTAGTCCAATTTGACTGCAGTGCGTGAAATAGTAGGAAAGAAGGTTTAAAATGACACTTTGGACCAGGGTCTTGAATGCCTGAAATCTGGCCAATGAGGAAAAGAAAATAATAAGAAAATGGCTGAAGTATCTTGGAGGAATATTAGCAGTCATCTGGAATTAGTGAGTCCTAGGCCTTTTCGTTTGGAGTACCCTGACTCTCTGTCCTTCTTACAGACTCTAGTGATCTGGGAAGGAGATAAGCTGGTGTGTGTGCAGAAGGGAGAGAAGAAGAACCGAGGGTGGAAACAGTGGGTCGAAGGAGACAGACTGCACTTGGTAAGCTTCATCTTCATTCACTCTCCCTTTATTTGACCAAACTTAAACCATACTGTTAAGCCAGTAAGGCTAAAGAAAAAGAAAAGAAACTACAAGAAAAAACTACCCCCCTCTACTCTGGAGTTTCAGTCAAAGGCACATCCTCTCACAGACCAAAAAGCCATTTCTGTCCTGCTTGGGGGCCCCTAGGAAACAATCTAGAGAGCAGCTTCTGTGAACTGTTGTTTTTTTTTTCAAAGCTCTAAATGCTGAGTTAGGAAACTAAGATCCAAGGAGGAAAGCAAGGAACCTGCAAAAGACCATCTGGATCTTTGGAAACAAATGAACATGGAGTTAAGGCAAATCTGAGCAGGACCTACATAAATGTCCTGCTGGAGATCAGGAGCAGGAACAGAAAGGATAATCAGAATTACAGAATTTGAGACATGCAGAGAGTCTTAGAGGTGCAATCTCCTCATTTTATAAATAAGGGAAACTGAGGCTCAGAAAAGCAAAGTGACTTATGTAAAGCCATGCAACAAATTAGAAACAGAGACAGATATTTTAGGATATGTAGGTATAGGTTTTGTCTGGTCAAGAGAATTTCAAAATGTTTACTTAAAGAGGATTCATCCTTCTCTATCAGATAATGATTTCCCATCTCTCCACTTCTTTATGTCTCTGTGCTGGTTCTGCTCATCCCTCCAGGTTCTCTTTGATACCTATTCAAATTTCCCAAATTTTATAGTTTTATAATAAAAAAAAACTTGAAATGTACCATGCCAATAGGCTATTTCCACCATCAGTAAGAGGAGGTTTATTTCTTCAGTATGTCTTAATCTTACAAGTATTTCTTTATTAAGCCCCATACTATGAGAAAAGCACTTTGTTAAGCACTGGTCTGCCTCTGATGATTCACATTCCAACCTATAGATGTGGATCTAACCAGCAAGATAGTAGAGTAGAGAGAGTGTATCTGGAGTCAGAAAGGTCTAAGTTTCAAATCGAGACTCGGACATTGGCTGTGATTCATTGAATTATGTTAACATTGTATAGCAAGGGGTTGGGGGTTAAAATATACCTATACATTCACTTATATATACACATGTGTATACATATATGTTTATAGTGGGAAAACATATATGCATGTATCTGCATATGTGTGTATAATGGAGTTGGACCCTTTCCAAAGATGTTCTGGCTTCTTCTCAAATGACTTGTATGCTTAGCGGGGCTAGGGGCCATAGGAAGCTCTCCAATCTAACACCATGTCACAATTGCATGGATACCTTGATAAGCTGATCTAGGAATAAATCTACAATGTTTTCCCCTCTTTTTGAGATGTTGCATATTACAAAACATTGCAAAAATATCCCTGCCCCAGGAGGATGGAGTTTTTTCTTTCTACTCCAATGTTTATGGGGATTCTAAGGTTCCATGCATGTCCCTTGCACTTTCCAAGGTTCAATGAGAATAACATAAAGCCTGTTTTCCTCTATCTAAACCAGAACCAATGCCCCAGTCAGCTGACAAGCAGGGCTTTAATACCTTTCTGCAACATAAATCCAAAATTTGCCAATAGTTCCTCCAGGCAAAGTTCTAATTATCTGCCTCCCACACTGGGCTGAACATCCTTATAAACAAACACAGGACCTAATGGAGTGAGGGAACATCACTCTATTGAGCAGCTTCTCTCTTTCTCTTCACTTTGAAAAAGCTTTTCTTGCTCTAGTTTCTACCTTCTTGGTTGCTTCATTACTTCTAATAAATTACACCATGTTGTTTTAATCATAGAGTACCAGCAATCCCACCATTAGAGCTTGATTTCAATGCACTTTTCATTTTTAGAGTTGTAAAAGCTCAATTCCCAAGTCAGAACCAATTCTCCACAGCCCCGCAGTGTGTGCTGGTTCACTGGATTCATGAAATACACTTTAACAAAAGCTTCTAAAAGCCCTTCTTTTTCATGTGGTCACTTACTTCATCTCTCCCTGGGAAATCAAGGGTCACAGTACAAGCCAAGATGCCAAAAGGGAATAAAATCTGCTCATTCCCCATTAACTGGTCGTTTTCCTCATTGCAGGAGCTGACGTGTGAAGACCAAGTATGCCATCAAGTATTTAAAAAGAAGTAACTGTTGATCAGGAGACCTGTTGAGTTACCAGTTAGAAATTATTTCATGTATTTTGTAAAAAAAAAAATAAAAAAAGCTTCAGAACTTCCTCCTACTCTCGAAAAAGCCTCAGCGATGTGTCTGTGTGAAGTTTTAAACAGAGGCAAATGTGTGAGAGTGACGAACAAATATTTCCTCTTTTGTGATCTGGCATTACATTAAAAATCACTTTTTTTTAAAGACAGCAGTTTGTCTTGAAAGTCCTGTCACTTCATGTGTAGAACTAAATGACTAGATCGGGGGTTCTTCAACTATGTCTATATGTGGATTTCCTATTCTCCTTTGGCCAACTGGTGAAGCTAATAGAACCCTTCTTAGAAAAATGTGTGTGTGTGTGTGTGTGTGTGTGTGTGTGTGTGTGTGTGTGTGTTTCATGGACTCTTTTTACCAGCTGGTGAAGCTAATGAACCCTTCTTAGAATAATGTGTGTGTGTGTGTGTGTGTGTGTGTGTGTGTGTGTGTGTGTGTACTTCTTAGCCTCTTTTACCAGCTGGTGAAGCTAATGAACCACCCCTTAGAATAATGTTTTTTAAATGAATAAATAAAATACAAAAGATTACAAGGGAAACCAATTATATGGAAATGAAATATATTATTCCCTGATCTGAGCTCATGGACCCCGTGAAATTTCATGGACTGAGGTAAAGAATCCCTGGTTTTCGAGCATCATTTTTCTAGAGTAAGATGGATGTTTTGGTAGAGTAGGCAAATGCCTCGATGGTATAATCTGAAGGCTAATGAATAGTGCCTTTCTCCAACTATCTCATGAAATCGAGGAGCTAACATAGATCTTAGAGATCATCTAGTCCAACTTCTTCACTTTATACATGAAACTGAATCCCAAAGAGGTTCTAGATCATACTGTAACTCGATGGCAATAGTAACCTAGAACTCAAGTCCCTAAAATGTTAGGGTTCTTCTAGACCACTAAGGTCTCTCTCTTCCCACTCTAGATTCTTTGATCTTTTTTCTTTTCCCTTACTCTCAGTTCAATGTTCTTTCTGATACATGCACCTTACCATTTTATGCTATAATTATATCCTCGTTGTTGTTCAGTTGTTTTTCAGTCATGTCTACTTCTTCATGACCCCATTTAGAGTTTTCTTGGCAGATATTAGAGTGGTTTACCATTTCCTGCTCCAATTTATTTTACAGATGAGGAAATAAGCAAACAGGGCTAAATGACTTGCCTAGGGTCACATAGCTAGTAAATATCTAAGGCCAGATTTGAACTCAGAAAAACGAGTCTTCCTGATCCAGTACTCTATTTACTACATCATTTAGTTGTAGGACATAATCATAGCCTAGTTATTCTTAATGTTATACTTTAAAGGACTTTCATTCCTTTGAGGTGAGCATTACCTCTAGTCAATTGTGTTTTTTTGTGACTCCACATAAACTCTAGATCCTTAATGTTCATAAATAATTCCTAGACCTCTTTCTTTCCCTTAAGGGTAAGGAAAAGGATGGGTAGAAGAGAGGAAAGTGAAAACACTAGTCATTAATCAGAAGAAAGAAAAAGAATAAAGAAAGCTTGGCCAACTTAATTTTGCCATGAGACCAAGGGCAAATCCCATAACCTTTCTGGGCCTCGATTTTTCTCATCTGTAAAATGAAGGAGCTGAACTCAATTAATCTGAAAATGTATAATCCAAAGATGTTAAATATTCTCTGATATCCCTTTCAATTCTATATCTATGCTACTGTGATAGTCAATTCTGGAAGTTCTGGAAACTAACACAAAATCCTTCACAAAGTTCCTTTTGGTCCCCAGAAAAGAGAAGTAGGAATTGACTTGAATGCCAGGGAAAAAAAGATAATAACTGCCGATACTGCCTATGTGGGCAGAGTGAGAAGGAGGAAGGCATCTATTGGATGAAGATGAGTTTTCAGAACCTCCTGATTCCTACCCTGAGAGTGTGCCCAATGTGGGGCTCCTGGGGTATTAACTACACAGACCACTTTGGAATGGCCTGAGGGATGGTCTAAAGATGTTTCCTTCACATCTGAAACTCCTCAGCCCAGGCTCTAGCCCCAGAGCTGTCAACAGGAGGCTGAAATGCTCCCAGTGTGAAGCATCCCCTGGCTATTCTGGAGCCCCTTCACCCCCAGGGGAATAATTGAGCCCTTGCCCAAATTGCTTGTACTTTCTAATTAATTTAGTTCTAGGCCACTAAGTCTACAGTTCCAGGGGTCCGGATGAGTGGACACTAAGTAATAATGCCTTAATACTTGCTAGGCTGCCTGCTGCTTTTAAAGCATTCAGTTAATTAATCCTAGCAGTTTTCCATTTCAGCTGCTGGGTAAGGAAAATGGGCCAAAGAAAGCTCCAAGTGCTGGAGTATGGGGTTGGCAGAAGCCCCTGAGCACAGAGCTACTGGCAGGACTGGCTTCCTGTACCTCAAGCAATGGGAAGTAACATGATCCCTAAAATCAGAAAACCTGTGTTTGAATTCTATCTCTGCCACCTGTTGACTGTATGGCTTCCCACAAGGCACAAATACCTCTGTAAGCCTCAATTTCCTATCTGTAAAATGGAGTTAAGGGGAGGCTTTGGAATAAACAAAATCTGAATTCTCTCTGAATTCTAGTCTGTGTCTATGTCAAGTCCCTGATTTCAGCCTGACAGTACATCAAAGAGTTTTGAAGCAGCCTTGCAAAGCTGATGAGGGTCAGCCTTGGAGTCAGGATGACCTAGATTCATGTCTAGGCTGGGACATCCTGCCTTTGTGACCCCAGACAAATCAAGTATCTTCAAATGGTTCTTTAAAACTAAAAGTGGCCAAACAGTTGTTGATCTTCCTCCTTACCAGGCGCTCCTTAAACCAATAAAACAATAGTTTAAGTTGAGAAAAAACAACTCTAAAAGTACAATGTTTTGCACATAGTAATAATATATAATAATAATGTTTATGGAATGTAATTAAACTACGAATTGGCTTATCAGACTAGATGATCCCTAGAGGATTGAGGAATGAGGGAGAGAATGACTGAGAAGATATATTAAGATAAACTTCACTTATTTCACAATTTGTGGGGAATAAACCTTGGCTTCTGCCCTTTCCTGATTATTTGGAGGGAGAATTTAATTGCCTTTCTCCAAGTTTGGGAAGCATCCCCAAGTGTCTTGGACATGGTATTTCTACTTACCAGAAAACCAGAGACTGAAAAAGTTAGTGTTTCTATTCTGATGGAAAGATCAGGCAGTAGGATACCTTACCCATAGACACAATTCTTTCTAGCTAGTCCGTTGAAAAGCAATGGAATACATTCAGATCCTGCTGAAAACTGAATGATACAGTGAGGAAAGTCTTTAATTTGGTGTACAAACTTGGATCTGAAGCCTAGCTCTGCCATGTAAAAGCCCCATGACCTTGGATAAGCAATCCATCAATCAATAAGACTTTCTTAAAGCACTTGCTATGTGCCAGTCTCTGGTCTGGGTGCTGGGAAGAGAAATACAAAGAATGAAACAAATTGCCCATTGGCACTTAACTACTCAGACCTTAGTTTCTTCCTCTGTATTAGCTGGTCTATCCAAATCTATGATTCTATGAAAAGCACCCAACAATAGTGTGAAACAAGTAAAACTTGTCTCGATCTTCCTCCCACCACTTCTTCCTATACTTCTTTCCCAGTTATAAACCTCCCCCCCCCCATACAACTCTGCTCCAACAATGCCAAATGTCCTCATACTTATCTTTTGGGGGTTCAGAGTCTCACACCTCAATGTTTTAAATTTTAAATTTTAATTTCAATTTTAAAATTCCAACCAGGTCTTCCCTCTCCTGATCAGTGAATGCCCAGTAATTAGGATTTACCTATAGGGGCAGCCATGTATAACAATGGATAGTGTGCCAGGTCTGGAGTCAGGAGGACCTGGGCTCAAACCTGGTCTTGGACACTTCTTACCTGTATGACCCTGGGCAAGTCACTTAACCCTGATTGTCCTGCCCTTGACACTCTTCTTCCTTAGAAATGATACTAAGACAGGAGGTAAGGTTTTAAAAAAATAACAACTTAATGTATAGAATTGGATATACATATATAGATAAAATATATGTTGGAATTTAGCTTTCTATCTCCAAAAGGCTTTCCAATTTCTTTAGGGTCTTGCATTCAGTTGATTCTGCCTTTAAAATAATAGGATTTAGGACTGGCAAGGACTTTAAGAGTTTCTGTTCCAACTCCACTATTCCATAGCTGAGGAAGCTAAAGGCCACAGAGAGGGTGACCTGTCCACTCTTCTCTTGGGAGAGTCAGAATTCAAACCCAGGTCTTGAAGCTCCATAGCAACCCTCAAAGAATAAAGTCTTAATGATGAAACTTCAGAAACTGATCTAGATAGGGGAGAGGAAATTTATTAGACTAAGGAACTTTTCCAAAATCCATGCAATCATATCACATTGATGATTACATATTCATTTTAAATAAAAAGATAATCATGCCCTCATAGACCATCTCTGTGTGTCTGTGTGTCTGTCTCTCTCTTTCCTTCCTCCCAAACTCAACTATCAGCTACATAATTCAAAGATTAATGGGCTTATATATTCTAGAACTTACTTGACAGAAGGGAAAATATGGCAAAAGACAGGATATTTTCAAAACATATTCGGATCTCAACAAGTGTGGTAGGTTGTCTGTAGGAAAATGTTGGTAAATCTTTAACAACCAGCTCTGCAACAACAACAACAAAAAGGGTGCTGTAGATACTCTTATATTTAATCTGAATTACTAACATTTTTTTCTGCCACTTTCTTAAGTCTATACAATCAACAAAAACAAAAAATCAAGCCCTGAATTTGTATAGCATTTGTAAATTTCTGAGGTGCAAATGCTCACACTGAAAATCTAGGCAGGGTATGAGCTTGCTTCAACATAATCCTCTTTTGCCTGCTTTTGGAAGTCCTGAGAACAGCCAATGGCCGAGGTGATAGCCTTTTCTACAACCCCTTTCATGTCCATCTCAGCTCTCTCTCTAAATTCCTCCTGCCTCCTGCAACTTTGTCACTTCGCGTTACAGGAACTGTGTGAGCAGAGCCTGAACGCACTAATCATTCGACAGTCATTTATTCAACTGATGTCTATATAAATGACAATTAATTTTCTAAAAATCATTTATGAAGCACTTACTTATGTGCCAGACACTATACTAAGAGCTAAGACTAACATATAGTCCCTGCCGTCAAGGAGTTCTCATTCTAACTGAAGAAACAATCTGAAAAATAATTATATGCATACATAATTGGGAGGCAATCTCAGGGAGATGATGCTAAATGCTAGCCACTGGGGGAGTGGAAGAGCAAGTAGGACCTCAAAGGCTGCCAGTAGAATGTGGGATTTGAGCTGGGTTTTGAAAGAAGTCAAGAGACTTAGGTGAAGAGGGAAAGCATTCCAGATATGGGGTCAGGGAAAAGGAATGGAGTCTAGTCTCATGGTTAATGAGTTGAGTGGATGATTTTAAGAGAAATTGAAGCACATTTTTATTATTATTCTTGCTATTAAAAAAATAAGAGGGGCAGCTAGGTGGCTTAGTTGATAGAGAGCCAGGATTGAAGATGAGAGTTTCTGGGTTCAAATCTGGCCTTGGACACTTCCTAGCTGTATGATCCTGGGCAAGTCATTTGACAATAACCGCCTAGCCCTTCCTACTCCTCTGTTTTGGAACTGATATTTAGAATCAATTCTAAGAAAGAAGGTAAGGTGTTGGGTTTTTTTTTTTTAAATAAAAAATTAGAATATAAAAGGAAATTGAAATTAAATAGATGGCCAGCTTCTAAGTTCTCTCAGAGAGCTAAATAAAGGAGCTGGCAAAATTGGTTTTATCATGGAGCCACCAATCCCATCATGTCGTGGGATACTTTATCTTAAGATTTTTCACAATGAGGTTAAGCAAAGGGACTACAAGGAAGAGAATTTCCCCATCATTAGCTGAAAAACGAAGTCGAGAAATTCAACAAAGAGCTTGACAAGATTTCCCCAGGAAGATCAAAATATACTTTGATAACTGGTGATTTCTATATGAGTGTGGGAATAGGGGAGGATATTGCTAAATATGGTTTGCAATTATTTATATATATATACTTACACACACACACACACACACACACACACACACACACATATATATATCAAAGTTCAATAGTTTATAGGTGACTCAGAAGCCGTTTGCCTAGATATCAAGAAAGCTTTCTTTAAGAAATAGAGTCCAAAGGCCCAGGATGAGACAGCACCAAACAAAAGAGATAAAAGTGTTATGGACTATATCTTAATAGCTACGAAATGACTTGTTTCTGAATGGGAAGTCATTTCATAATCAGCTATCTGTATAATCAGATTGGTTTGTTAGAGCAAATGAACTGATTAGAACAAAGTTCAAAATTGATATCAAATTAGAGTAAAGGCTCAAGATGAGGAAAATACATTATTTCCAATTATATTAACTCTGGCTTGACCTATTTAAATAAGTTATTCATTCTTAAAAATGAAAAATAGGTGAAAGAAAAGGCCCTGACTCTGATTATCAACATTTTGTAGAGTATAACCAATGCACCATGAGGAGGCAGTCAAAAGAATAATCAACCAGCAATACACAGAGAAACATGGCAACCAAAGGTAGAATTGCTTTAGGGTAATGGTATCAAACTCAAATAGAAATGTGTCTCCCTGCTCATCACCATATATTGACTTAGAAAACTATATATTAACATTTTCTATGTTAGCCATACTTTCGAGTTTTTAACTTGCTAGTGGGTAGCAAATTTTAACATGTGCTTTAGAGTACAAACTCATTTGCAAAATATAACAGAGAAGCAGATAGAAAATTATAAGCAATATTATCTAAAGAAATAGAAAAAACAGTAGGGAAGAAAATGAGTATATTGAAAGAATAATTTCAGGTTTTCCCAATAATATTTTTATATGAAGTTAGATAGACAATAAATAGACATAAAAGGGATGTGCCTGTAATTATTTCAATATTAAATTAATGTCACTATTAATTATAGAAAAACATATTTGTAATCAATCAATAAACACTTATTAAGCACCTACTATGTGCCAGGCACCATGCTAAGCTCTGGGGATATTTTTTTTAAAAAGCAAAAGACATTCTCTGCTCTCAGGGTGTTTATATTCTATTGCAGGAGAAACATGGAAAAATGCACACACATTTTATATACACTCACACACACATATGAGCTGTATATGGGATAAATACGAAATACTGCACTAAAGGAAAGCACTAGAATTAAGAGTTGGGAAAGATTTCCTGTAAAAGATGAGATTTCAATAAAAATTAAAAGTATGCCAGGGAAGTCAGTAAGCAGAGTTAACAAGGGAAAAAATTCTAGTGGGGGTGGGGGGGTGGGCTGAACAGCCAGAGAAAATATCCATAGTTGAGGGATTAAGTATCTCATTCATGGAATAGCAAGGTGGTCAGTATCATGGAATCAAGGAATCCATTTCATGGAATAAGGTGTAAGAAGACTGGAAAGGTAGGAGGGAGCTAAATTATGAAAAGCTTTGAATGCCAAGCAGAAAGTATTTCATTTGATCCTGGAGGCAATAGTGTAGCAGTTAAAATTAGTTTCTCTGCTAAAATCATTCTATTTTATGAGGTTTATTAAAGATTAAGAAATAAAGAAAATACAAAATAAGAAAGCACGTGCCTAGGAGGGCCGAAAGGCCCATTCAATTTCACTTACTACATCTTGAGAGACCCAGAAGCGGAAGATGAGAGAGAGTAGGCGGTACAGTCAGTTTAAATACCCCTTTTGCTCTCGGCCCAGATAAGAACCTCCAGTGAGATTTCAGGGAATTCTGGGAACTACCAAGGACTTCTGGGAATTGAAGTCTGGGGTTCAAATCTCCATTTTTACATACCCTCGTTTGATCGTTTGGGAAAAGTTTCCCCAAAAGGATCATGAAAACATAATCAACTTAAAATTACAATAATTTGAGAATAAGAGAAAAAAAGAACAAAACCAATAATTGCTAGACACATTGACAAAAAGGCAGTTAAGGGGCAGTCCCCTTTGGCATGAAATTATACATACAAATAAATGTTCAATCAACCACACCCAAAGTTCAATCTTGATCTTCTCATGAAGCTTATGGTCTGGAGGCATCTTCATAGTGTCTTCTCCAAACAGTTCAGTTTCTGGATTTGGAGAGGTAGCATCTTTTTTAACCTAAAATACTTCTCAAGAGGAATTTAAACTTTGCAATTTAAAATAATAATATTTTTTACATTTCCCCGTGAAGAAGGTAATTGAAAAACACAGGATCACTTAGGGATGCATGGCAGAGTTATGAGGTATATGAATCAATTTGCAAGAGAAATTTAAAAGACATCAGAAAAATCCAAATAAAAAAAAGACAATTTCTGGATTAAAATATAGACTATCAAAGTCTTATGTGTAAAAATTCCAAGTAAAGGAAAAGTATATCTATAATAGGTCCTTGAATCAGGGCCCAATTAAAATGCTCTAAGCAATGATGCATTTACCTAGTCAGTAGCCAGGACTACAGAAAGTTTGCCACAATATGAAAGACAGAAAAGGGACTAGATTATAGAAGCCAAGTAGGAGTCAAGTTTGGGATACTCATCTGTAAGTATTTTCAGAGTGAGTGTGGATACAAGAAAGGCCTACGTCTTAACGTATGTTAAGCATCGCAACCTTGACTCTTCACATTAGGTTTAAGACCTTTGTATTGGCTTAGAAGTACATCAATCCTTCCTGGATTGGTTTATCTTTGGCCCTGTGCAATGGCTCTTTTGTATATCTTGTCCTGGAATCATACAGAATCATTAAGCAGAGTCCCATAATTTTTAAAAACAATTAGTGGCATCATTTTTATAGTCTCAAGCTTTTAGGGCATGCATTGACATTATAACAAATGTATTTTAAACATATTACTGCAAAATCAAAAAGTTAATGAAAACTTTAATATTGGTGACATGTGCTTCAAATATAAAAAGGAGAGAAAAAATGCTGAAATAGTATATTGCACATGCAAGAAAAATATAATAAAAGAGTTTTAAAAATAAAAATATAGCTTATAATCATTGACACACTGTGTCAGCTAAGAAAATATAGAATTCAAGGCTTTCTCACCAAAAATGAGATCCATTTCCTCTTCATATCTGACCATGATCCCCTGTGAGTACAAGTGAATGAATTTTACAAGGTAACAGCTTTTTTTTAAAGAACAGTAGTACAAATATGTAGGTTATCAATGTCCCCAAAATTCTCAATAGCTCAATTAATTACAATAACAAACAAACCCACTATCATATTTCACATAAGTTGTTCTATGGCATTTTTAAAAGCCTATGAACTGGTGGATATTTGTCACAATTTTTACAAACGTAGCAAATCTTTCAACCTTGGTAAACATATTTTTAAACAAAGTAAAATTCATTTGGGTTTTGAACATCATCAAGAATTCTAGATATCATTCTGGTGGAAGTAAAGTGATGAGTTGAAGAGTTATAAATGAGAGATGTTCTGCTTTTGGGAGTCTTCCAGGGGTTCTATATGCCCTGGGGTTAACTTCCCAACTTCTGTTCACATTCTTATAAGTGCGGGAGTTAGGGTTTATAATTGTATTTCACTTCAGCTACTAAAATGGGCCTTACCTTGTGTTAGGGGAAGGCAAAATGACCAGAGATTGTTAAGAAAAATTCTAAAAATCATGTCTAAAGAACCCTTAAAATCAATTTGAGATATTTAGCTCATTAAAATTTCCAAAGGTTGTTATAGCAATGTTCTGATGGAGTCCATCTATCCTCTATGTGACAATTAACAAAGTCAAAAATAGAAAAGCTGTTTTTATATAGACCTACTCAATAATGTTTGTTCAGTATGGTTATAGGGGGAAAACAACAGACTTTAACAGTAGTTAAAACCCAATACATAACAGAACAGTATTGGATGCAGTAATATATGATCTTAAAATATGAACTTAAATCACAAAGTTAAATCTTAAACAAAACAATCAGCAAATGTAATAGAATACAGAGATTTTTATAAAACATGGAGTTTGAAAAGCCTTAAAGATATAACCTCCAGTCTCTTTAAAATTCTTTGGATTTTTATCTATTTAGATGCCTATTGTCAGAAGGCAGAAGATTGGTAATGGTTAGGCAATGGGGGTTAAATGACCTGCCCAGGGCTACACCGCCAGGAAGTGTCTGAGGCCAGATTTCAACCAAGGACCTCCCGTCTATAGGCTTGGTTCTCAATTCACTGAGCCACTGATCTACCTCTGTATAGTGAGGGTGGATTTTAGGAATCTCAAATTTGGCTAAAGAGTTGCAGGGAGCTGAAATTTTCCCCTGGCACTTAGGTGAAGTAAATAAAAGGATCAATGCAGTCAAAAGATATCCTTTTAAATAGCCCATTCTTGTAAGTTCCTGTTTGGAAAAGTCTCTTCCTTCTTTCTTTCTCCCTCCCTGTGATCTCCTTCCCCCAGTCCACATGGAGGCTAATTGTAGCCTAAGGAGAATCACCCCCGTTTTTTACCAGCTGGTAGAAGTGAGTCCTAAAGAAACTGGGGCAGCTACCAGCATCCTGGGTCCTGGGGCTGGGGCTGGGGCGATGAGCCATCTGGGTCAGAGGTCAGAAGTGCGGGAATCAGCTGGAACAAGTGAGCAAGAGAAAGATCAGGAGCAGCAGCCGCCGGGGTTGCAGAAACAGACAGGCAGCAGCCAGGATGAGTCAAGAGGCTTGCAAAATGTGGCTAGGCACTAGCTATTAAAAGATTGAGGGTATTTCATCACAACTAACATGGTTCACCAAAACTGTGGCAATTAAAATTGGTTTCTCTGCTAAAAGTATTATATTTTATGAGGTTGATTAAAGATTAAGAAATAAAGAAAATACAAAACAAGAAAGCATGTGCCTAGGAGGGGCCGAAAGACCCATTCAATTTCACTTACTACATTTTGAGAGATGCGTGTGCCCAGAATTGGAAGCTGAGAGAGAGAGAGTAGGTGGTACAGTCAGTTTAAATTCCCCTTTTGCTCTCAGCCCAGGTGAGGACCTCCTGTGAGATTTCAGGGAATTCTGGGCAGTACCAAGGACTTCTGGAAATTGAATTCTGGGGTTCAAATCTCCATTTTTACAATAGGGAATCACTAGAGTTTATTGAGTAGTGGGGTGACATGATCAGACCTATGCTTTAGGAAATTCATTTTGGTGGCTGAATGGAAGATGGACTGGAGTGAGGAGAAAATGGAGGCACACAGACACAACAGCAGACTATTGCAAAAATCCATGATGACGTGATGAGGACTTACACTAGACTGGTGGTAATGTTGAGAAGAGAAGGGGGAGTATTAGAGAGGTATTGCAAGGGTAAGATCAACAGGCCTTCACAACAGACTGTGTATAAGGGATGAAAGATAGGGAGGAGTAGAGGATGATTCCTAGGATGAAAACCTATGGGACTTTGCCTTCTATAATAATAATAGGGAAAATAGGGGTGATGGGGTACTGTAGAGGGAAAGAAAATGAATTATTTTGGACATATTTAAAGATGTCATTTTGACAATCAGTTTGAGATGCCTAAAAGACAGGTGGAGATGTAAGATTAGACGTCAGCAGAAAGATTGGGGCAGGATTGGTAGATCTAAGAAATGTCAGCATAGAAATGGTAATTAAATCCATGGGAACTAATGAGATCTCCAAGTGAATTAGAAGGAGAAAAGAATAAAGTTCACAACAGAATCCTGAAGGACATCTATGATTAGAGGGCATGATCTGAAAGAAGAATCAGCAAAAAATAGAGAAAGAACAACCTGATAAGTAGGAAAAGAACCAGGAGAGGATGGTATCCTGAAAACCTAGCAAGAAGAGAGTTAAGAAGGAGAGGGTTGCTCTATAATGATAAAGACTGCAGAGAGGTCAAAGACAATGAGGGTTGAGAAAAGAATAATGGATGTGGTAACTAAGAAATCATTCATAACTTTGGAGAGAGCAGTTTCAGTATGTTGAAAAGGTCAGAAGCAGGACTGTAAGGGGTTAAGAAGAGAGTGAGAAGAGAGAAAGTGACACCTATTGTAGATGGCCTTTTCAAGGAGTTTCACCAGAAAGGGCAGAAGAGATATTAGAGGATAGAAGAGGTGGAAGGATAAGTTGAGAGGTAGTGTTTTGGTTTGTTTTTTTCAGAATGAGAGAAACATGGGAATTTTTTTAGATAGTAGGGAAAGAGCTAGTAGACATGGAGAGATTGAAAATAAGTAATAGAGTGGGAATGATGGAGGGAGCAATGGAAAAAATAGGATGGAATAAAATTTTTTGTACAGGTAGAAGAGTTAGCTTTAGTAATGTTACAACTAAAATTCTCTGGAGACTATAAAATCTATAATTATTTACTAGATTGTGAATGCAGGGTGGAGAGAGAAAGGGCATATAATCATATGGGCAGGGGTTTAGCTAACCTGTGCTTGCCACTCACTGCATATCCAGTTCATTCCCACTGTTCCTAGCCCTAAGCTTGCAATCTTCCTGGATCCATAATTTATACCTCAGTGACACCACCCCTTAAGAGTCTCCTGGGTTGGACAGACTTGACTTCAGTCTAGGTCAGAGATTAGTCTTCTGAGTACAGGGAGTCATGAAGGGCAAGAGGCAAGCTTCTTCTGGAATACCAGGGAGTCATTCCCAACCCAATCAAAGGGTGGGGATGAGACCAAATGGATTTTCAAAACTTTCCTTTTAGAAAAGAAAAAGGGTACAAATTTATGTTAATTTCACATAATGGGCATATTATTGCCTGTTTTTCCTTGGATTTGGTTTTGCTTTTATTTTTATTCTTAACTTTTTGTGATTAAGTATTTTGTAGGTAAACCTAATTTAGATTATTGTGTTTTTAAAAAACTGCTACTCTTTTTTGTTATTTTGTTCTCAGCTTTAAGCCATATTGCATTTTCCTTTTTTGTTTTCTCTTCTGATGTCTGTGCTAAAGATAATGCTATTTTTAAGGTTCATAGCTGTAAGATTAAAAATTAATGTCCAAATACTTCAAGTATTATATATTTTTTAAGAATTTATTAATAATCACTTGAAGAAAAAGGAAAACGATAGTTTTAGCAAAGAGAGAGTTACCCAGACCATCAAAAGCAGGAAGAGCAAGAAGAAAGTTCCAGAAAAAGAGCCAGAAAAGGTGGAGTTACAGCAAACTTATCAATACAATGTAAGAATGCAACATAAGGATAAAAGAGGAAAGGGATGCTCCGTCATGTAGTTCAAAGGTATAAAATTCCAATTACACATAGCCAAATAGGACATACTCTTCACCAAGGCAAGGTCATTGGACCATATGGATGCTGGGTCTGTCTTCAGTTCCTGTGGAGCTCTGTTTATCATGGGTCATGGGCACCAATTCCAGTCCATATGAATGAAACATTGCCACAACTTGTACCTCATGGGGGTCATATATTGCTAAACAAATCTTTTGTCCTTTCTGCTTTTTGTTATATGTCAGATTAAGAGTGATAGGTGGAGCCCATCTACCTGGTCATAACCGCTGTCATTGGTCTCTTAGAGATTAACAGATTTTCAAATCTCAATTGATTTTAACACATCTTCTAGAAAATTTTTCAAATATATGGGAACCCCATTCCCACTGACTGACCATTTACTCACCTTTGACTTGAGTGTTAAAAGGAGTAAAGGGCCACTGAGCAGTAGATATATGGATGACAATGTGAAGTGCAATCTCACTATTACATTCCCTACCACAACATTTATCTGTGCTAAGACAAAGCTCAATAGCCTAAAGGATAGGTCGCCAAAATATAAATCTTTTGCAACTGTTATTGCCCCATTATAATTGAAGACAGATTTCCCATGGGGTTTGCTGACTCCTTGGCAATTTTATTTCTGTAATTCTTCAGTTTACTCTTCTATGGGACTTTTAGTTTGATCTATTTATCCCCACTGGTATCGGTGCATAATCATTTTATTGGCTGAGGAGACAAGTCCATGGCTAGGAGTCTGGACACTTGGTGGCATACATGGAACAAGAGATCAAGGCCTAAGTCAGTAGTCTCTTTCTCTGCAGCATGGAGATTTTTCTGGGCTACTTTACCCACTTTGAGAATGATGACAGTACTAGATTCTATTAGGAATATCTCTTCTAAGTTTGAGAAATTGCCTCAGGATATAGGTCAAGCCATCTTCTGAGGTTCTAAAGCTATCTCCTGTCTCCAGGAAGAGATCGCTTCTCTAGGGAAGGCAGTCATACAAAATCACCTAGCCCTTGATATTCTTACAGAGTCTTCTGGGGGTGCCTATGTTCTCATAATCAATCTTGTTCTTACATAAACAAACCATGTGAAATTGTTACAAATATCCATGAGTTTCAAAGAATTTTGAATGACACTCAGCAAATTGTTTTAGAGACCCATGTGACATTTCATGGTGCATGGTGGAACCTCTCAACTGTGGCCAAATGGGCCTTTTTAATTCTAGGAACCTTTGTCCTTTTCAGACTTTGCCTTGATTGTTGGATTAAAGTCTGCACCAAGATTTTACCAGTGGAAAAACTTATGTATACATGTATTAAGAATCAGGACCAATTTAGAAATACATAATAGACAACTTTTAAGTAAGCAATCTGTATGTTTTTAAATGCTCATATTTAACTTTTAAATTTTTTGATGAGGTTTGAGAAATGATCTTTTTTCTTTTGTTTTGTTAGTTTTAAATATGATTTTAAACATCATTTATTAAGTTTTTTATGGAATTTATGGACCTATACCTGATATTTGGTCTTGAATAATCAGTTTACAATGTCACAGCTCTGATAACATTGCATACTTCAAAACCTGGTCTATTGAAACCTGACATTAGTTATTAAATCTTGTGGGACTATAACTGGAGTATGAGCCTGATTCCAGGAAAACTACAAAGGGACTCTAACAAACCACTGATCAGTGCTAGCACGCATGTCAACAACCCCTATAGGAGTGATAAATGTCAGTGCCAAAGTGAGGGAGCTATATCAGGGGAGAATTGAAAAAGTGACTGTTCAGCAAAGTTCTAAGATTGGCCTTTTCTGACATAGTCTGTAAGACATGAGAATATCCTTATTTGGCTCTGGCTTGCAATCCCTATTACTCTTATATAGAGTAGAAATCAGACTAAGGGATCATTTTTCCCTTTTTGACAGATTTCTGTCCCTCTTTTTTTTTTGGCATGGCAACATTTTTAGTCATAGCAGATGGTAGATAACTGACTTATTTTTGTAGATGATGTACATGCTTGTAGGAGATAAGCTACCTCCACTAGAATTGGAATATGTCTCAGAGAGTTGTTATAATTAATATACATATCTACAATGTTTTTCCTTTTAATCTTGTAAAATATGATTCATATATTATTTGAGTGACTTATTTAATGCATTCTCAAATTCATAACCTAACCATACATCCTGCCAGGTGATGATGACAAATTATTTGTGGGTCATTGAACCAAAATGAGAAAAATGACTTTGAGATTACAGAAGGACCAAACCACCAGACTGATAGACAGACACACAGACAATCTTCTTGCTGGGCAGTGGCAAAGTTTATTGAATTTGGATGCACAATTTATAGGGAAAATGATGTAGGTTCAGGGATTAGTCAAGCCTTTTGCAGGAGTTGGTAATGATTTACAAAATGGAAACATTGGATGTAGATTGCCTTAATGGCCCTAAGCAGTGTTTTCTATAGGATAATAAATCAACATGCCATCATATCAATGTATGACCCAATAGTGTATGTTCTTCTCTCAGAACTCCTATATCAGTAGTTTTCTTGGCAAGAAGTGTAGTATTTGGGGAGGGGGAAAAAGTTTGCTTTTCTCATGCAGGGGAGCAAACTGCATATTTGGCAATTTCTCAGCTATCATTTCTGAGAGACCTTGAAAACTGGCATGCGTTGGGCATTCCACAGCCTTGCTGGAATGGAAATCCCTAATCTTCTTATGCTGTTCCCACATCCTTTACCAAGTCTATTGTTGTTATAGAGGAATATTCATCATGATAGAACATTATTTTGTGTTACCATCAAGTTATATACATGCTGGAATTTAAGAATAGATCCTGGGCAGTATCTCATTCTTCTGAGGAGGAATTGTGAAGTTCCTCTAAATGTGCATTAAACTAATATTTCTTAAAAGCAATTTTATGGAAAGATATAGCCAATAACCTAAACTAGGAAAGCATATCTCCAGGAGAAGATGCTGTGAGGAACTTCATGATCCCAGATGGACTAAAAAGATTTAACCTCAGTTCAGGTCAGAGGCCAGTCTTCTGAATATCAGGAGCCATGTGAAACAAGAGGCAAGTTTCTTCCAGAATGCTGGGGAAGCAGAGGCTTCTCCTTATACAGATAAGTGTCAGCCCTCAAATTCCCAACCCAATCAAATGGTGGAGATGAGACCAAAATGGATTTTCAAAACTTTCCTTTTAGGAAGGAAAGAGGGGTGCAAAGTTCTGTTAATTTCAGACAATTCCCTCTCTGATTTCTTGGGAAACATGTTATTCACCCTGGTGAATCATCCTATAAATAGTGCCTATACATTTCATTATTGTCTTACTAGGGTGTATAAGGCCCCAAAGATTATGCATTTCATGGAACTATATTTGAGTGTTTCTTAACATATAAAAAATGATTGGTAGTGTAATATTTGTTGGGAAAGGAAATGGGGGGATTGGAAAAATGGGGGATAATGGGAGGTTTGTAGTAAGGTATGGAGGAGTTGAGGGGAGAGAGGGAATATTGCTCCTGGTGAAGCAAGGAAGAGAGATGCCCCTGCCAAGAGGAAGCAGCAGGGGTCCGATAAGGACTGTTTGTTGTTGAATGACTGAACTGATGTTCAGCTCCCTCTATGCCCCAAAAGATCCCACTTACCCCCAAAGTCCACTTATCTGACTGCGAGTTCAAATAATATAAAGTTTAATAATTAGTTGTGATTTGAGAGATATTGGAAGGAGGGGCAAGTGAGGTCCCTAAATAAGGTTGGAGTCTTCCTCAGCTTTTGGAGCTGAGGCCAGGCCCCACCAGCTGGCAGAGGGTTTCTCCCACTCCTGTCTTCTGTGCCAGTTTTGTCAATTTCAGAATCTTAGCAGTAGACAGAAAGCAAACAAGAACAGTTCTAACCTTCAGAAGCCTGTGTCTTCGGGCTGAACAAAGTAGAGGTACTCCATTCCAGACTGGGCTGAATGAACTCCTCCCTCCTCCCACACCAGGAAAGAAGTTAAGCCTGGCAGGAAGGAAGTGCTAGTCACAAGACCCAACTGCCACTCCCAGTTGCCCCTTCCTCCACCAACTGTCAGTCTAGTTTCCTTTCCACAATAGACATGTTGTCAAGGAGCCATTAGGGGACAATCTTCTCTTTTGGCACAAGGGTCTGACAATTAATAAAATAATAGTGCATGGGAAGGAGAGCTTAGTTCCTTATATCCAATTTCACTCAGACTTTTAAGATGTAATATTTGATTTCTAGGGACATCCTCTATTGATGTCATCGTTTTAGTCCATCTGGAATCATGAAATTTCTCACAGCATCTTCCCCTGGAGACCCAGAAGAAGTGATGTCACCTGGGTTATAAGTGATAGAGCAAGGAAGTTTGCAAGTCCTGAGCTAGTGAGCAGCAGGAGTGAATGGGACATGCAGGGAGTGGTGAGCTCAGGTTAGCTAGGTGACTGGCCTTATGATTATATGTCTTTTCTCTCTCCAACCTTCTTTCACAATCTAATAATAATTATAAGTTCATATACAGTCTCCAGAGAACTTTAATCCTAACAATAATCCCTCTTACCATATGAGACAGGGGTAAATGGGAAAATAGTGGCAGAAAGCATTCAAGTGACATGAGATGAGGAAAGAGAGGGTGCATGGTGAATGACCTCAATGTTTTTTTGAAAATTATGAATCAAGACTCTCAGCTGAGGAGGTGGGGGAAGAATGAGCCATGGAAAGTTTGAAAAAGAATGAAAGAGCTCCTGTAAAGAGTGGGATAGTGAGTTAGTAAGGGATGTGCAATGTGATAAAATAGAAAACACTTTTAAGAAGAAAATGAAGTCAGAAAAAATAATAAAGAATGGCTAAATATACACAGAAGAAATCTATGTGGTAATTTTAATTTTAATTTTTTATTTATTTTAAAGTATTTTTCCATGGTTACATGATTCCTTTTCTCTCCCTTACCTCTTCCCTCCCCCTTCCCCAAACTGACAAGCAATTGCACTGGGTTATACATGTATTATCTATGTCTTAATTTTTAAAAGGCACTAAAGGATTAGTTTTCAAGACATCTGAAAGAGGAAAACATCCCTCTCCAGCCCTCCAGAATATAAAAAAAATTCATAGATGGTTTGATTATCTTTTTTTTAAGTGACCAAGAAGAAATCAGAAAATATTACTCCCTGTACTTACTTCTTACTGCTCTATAGAGATTTTTAGTCTTTATGAGAATTATCATCACTCATATTAAAGAATTCTTGATGAAAATATGAGGTGAAATCAATCAAGATATCACAAATGCCTACATTTTCAGTCACACAAGTGAATGTAGTCCCTCTTTCTTGGGAGAAGAAATAGCTCTTGAGGATTGCAAATTTCTGTTACTTATTCTTAGGAATGGTCCTGGCTCTCACCTAGCCTCTCTTTCCTTACAGTCTTGTCTCCAGAGATCATGTTTCTAGGGAAAATCATCCCTGCTTCATCCTAGGAGTCCCTCATTCCCAAGAATTTTACAATTTCCCACATGATCTACCCATACATGCACACAGAAGTATCCATACAAACACACACACATACATACACAAACATGTACACATCATTTGGCTTTGATGATATCTTTCAACATATGTCCGATACAACTATAAAAATCTTTCTCATTTTTTAAAAGGAAATCAAGCTATACTTGAATATAATTTAGAAAATTAATGAATTGCAACTCTATCCTTCATGTCTTTTAGCAGGTTCAGCTTTATTACACTGAAGAGAAAATTTCAAGGAGTTTCAAGTTAATAAGTATTTGTCAAATTGTCTCCTATATGCAGAACCTTGAAAAATCTAGATGGGATAGAGAAGGGATACAGATTTCTATAAGACAAATGCTCTCTCCCAATAGCCTTTGAATTCTTGGCTTACTATGAAATATCTCTGCCCCTGGGTCTCCTTAAACCCTTTAAGTCAGGTTTCATTTTCTAAATTAATATGTGCACCTGTAAAACTAATATCACTTCATACAAAAAGTCATTTTGTTGTCCATACATTTAGCTTCCACCTGGGGAGTCTGATATAATGAATGGAGATATTTGGGTTCCTAATGCAAATTTCTCCACTTGAACTGGCTCTTTCCCCTTTTAATTTGTGATTGATTAGAAGGGCAGAGGTTGAGAATAGTTTAATTTTGGCTTGCTGATTATACTTGATAAGTAGATGGATACAATTAGAAGATTAGATTTGTGAAAATGAGATATTAAAGGGAAAAATGGAATCAGGCAAATTTTTAAAGGGGAAGAGATTTTATAATTTCTGAGCCGTGCAACTCACTTTAATTAAAATGTGTGCTCTGGTGTTGCTGTGATTAAGTAATGTGAGAGTATAACAAATGGCAGTCAGGTGTAAGATAGATAAGCAAGCAGAGGTAAAGAGAATTGCAGAATTAGAATTAGAAAAGAGATATAGGTCCATATTATAGCCCAAGTGAGAATATCTACCCAACTATATGATCCTATCAGTCTATCTGTGTTTTGACAAATGTGACCTTTCCCAAATACAGAAAGGATCTTAATTCAATGCTTAAAATACAATGAAGTTAATAAAAGAAAACAGTATTGAGTAAGAAAAAGCAAACTACTTTATTGACTTGTTTTAACACTATTTTCAAAGAACTCAATAAAAGTGTTTTATTTTTATTAACCTCATTGTTTTAAGATTAAGAAGCAATGAAGCAATGAGGATCTGCACTTAATTTTCTTTAAGATTTTCTCTGGAGTTTTGGCAAGTCCCCTTGATGAATGAGAGATAGCTGGCCAGAAGTATCTGGGCAGATATTCTCATTTGGACCATATTGTATGGTTATCCTTTACACTAAAGATAATGACTTCATCCTGGATGAGTGATTATAAGAATTGTGGTTAAACTCTCTTTAGAATCAGAATTCAAAATCCTCTATAATCTGACCACAACTACTTACCTTTCTGCCCTCATCTCCCAGTATCCTTCTATGTAAACCATCTATTCCAGCCACAAGAGTTTAATTTCTGTGCCTCAAGTACAGATCTGTAACTTAAAAGTTTATAATCAGAGCAAGTGCCACAAACTATGTTTAGGGTAATTTAGGGGAGTGAAAGGAAAAGATATTAGGTTTGACAGGAAAATCACTTGGGTCATAACAGGTTTGAAGAGATGTTGTGGGGGGTTGGTAGGGAGAATTCTTCCTAACTCACAATCTGGTAGCTTCTTATTTTAATTATTCTTACTAATGCATAAACTTTATGTTTATACCACTGAAAAATGGCAAGTATTGTCAGCATCCTTAAAATTTGCTGCCCTGGGGCATTCCTCCAGTCACCCCTCCTTAGTTCAAGTCTTTTTTTTTTTTTAAACCCTTACCTTCTGTTTTGGAATCACACACAGCTGGGAAGTGTCTGAGGCCAGATTTGAACCTAGGACCTCCCATCTCTAGGCCTGACTTTCAATCCACTGAGCTACCCAGCTGCCCCCCTTAGTTAAAGTCTTATAAAAAATATGAACTATATTTCCTTCTATGTTCCCACTTCTATGCCCTTGTGTACAATGGTTCTCCAATCTGAAATTCACTACTGATTTTTAAACTTTACCTGATCATTCCATCTCCTTCCAGTCTCTTCCTCTTATAAGTTTCTAGAATTTTTACTATATTATCTTTTCATTTAATCAAATGAGATATTTGTAAAGAGAGAACAAAAAGGTATCTCAGAAACATGTCTAACAAAGTATTCCTCTAATATCCATTTAAAGACTTCTACTGACTTTAAATACTCTCCAAAAAGAAATAGTCCATTTCATTGTTTTTAATGGTTCCAATCATTAGGAAGTTTTTTTCTCACATTGAAAGTTTCTGCATCTTCCACCCGTTGTTTTTAGGTCTGACATATTGGGTATGATTCCTTACTAGTAAAAGGTAGTTGGGGAAATGGCACTGTATTAGGACCAAGATGAGCCCTTCCTACAAATACCCCGGTAAAGCTCCAAAAGTACAAAGAAACAAAGGTAAAGAAAACCAAAGAGAATCGGCTATAAATTTGAACATTCACAAGAAGACTGTCAGAATCCTGTTGAAGAGTGCAAAAATTAAATCTCTAATAAAAATATTATATTTTAAGAGATTTATTAATGATCATTAGAAATCAAGGAATAAAGAGGGTACAAAATAAAAACCACATGCCCATGGCTGGTTAGCCATTTTTAAAATCCCCACTCACCACCATCGCTGCTGATTCTACATCAGAGAGTAGGAGCCTCAATGCCCATACCCTTTATCCTCTGTCTACAGGAAGTACGCAATGACAGGAAGTCAGTGGGCTCTTGGGATATGTAGTTCTTTTTTAGGGTAACAGATTTTGGGGTAGGAATAAGCTAGATAGGTAAATGAATTAGTTAATTTAAAAAACATTTATTAAGTGCTTACTATGTGCCAAGCATTACACTAAACAGAAAAGTCAGATAGTCCCCACAGTCAAGAAGCTCATTTTCCAATGAAGAAGACAACACTTATGGAAAATTTCAGCTGCAAATTAGATGAAACAATCCTATAGTCCTTAGGGCCCATAGGCAAAATAGATGACAATGCCTCTTCCTTTATGTCATTTCTGTGGATAACAACATATCAGTTTCTTATACTGAAGCATCTGACATATCATGGACTATGGTGGCAAGAACTTTCTTTTCTGGGTAAAAGTGGAGAGTCAATTATGAAGCTGCCCAATCTCATATCAAGAAAAGGATCAGACCAGTGGTAAGCAAAGCAAGGGGAAACTCATGACGTCATCCCCATTCATAGCAGGACATATGGCTAGACCAGTTTACAGTGCTGTGAGTATACCCAGAGACTTCATTTCCAATCCTGGTCCATAGCAACAGGCCAAACTAGCATCCAGGAAGCCTGGATCTGAATCACAGTAGGAGTCAAACTAAACAATTCTTGCAGAAGATAAGTGTAATCTTAACCATCAAACCCAGTATTGAGCAGAGTCTATCTACATTAACCAGAAAATGAGAGTAGATTTCCCCCCAAGTATAACACACCCAATCAGAAACTAGACTAGTGACATAAGTTAATAGGGGAAACACACACACACACACACACACCAGCATAAAAAAAAATACCTTGGGCTGAGAAAAATACAAGGGATAAGAGAAAGGAAATCCAAATCAAATCCAAATAGTCCCAGAGAAAAAAATGCCTTATCAGCAAGGACTAGAAGAGTACTCAGAAGAAATGAAACAATAAATACAAATAATAACTAGGGGCTGGGGGGGGGGGGAGTAGAAAGGAGAACTTATAGTTTAGAAGATAAAGTAATAAACCTTACCCAAAGACTCCATAAAAATTAAAATGGGACCATATGAAAGTAGGGCTAACATAGAAAACTATCCAGATCTCTTACAATCAGTAGGTCAAAAAAAAATGGAAAGAGCCCAAATTATAATAAAAATTTAGAGCTTTCAAGTCCAGGAAAAAATATACACACAGTGGGGAAAAAAAAGAGATCAACCAATCATTGGAGAAAATTTGGAACTATGCCCAAAGGACTATACAACTTTATAACTTTGACAAAGGGAATACCCTTTGACCCAGCAATATCACTACTAGGTCTGTTTTCCAAAGAGATTTAAAAAAAGAAAAAGACATATATGTACAAACATTTTTATAGAAGTTCTTTTTGTGGTGACAAAGAATTAGAAATTGAGATGACACCCATCATTCGGGGAATGGCTGAGCAAGTTGTGGTTTATGATTATGATGGAATATTATTTTGCTATAAGATGAAATTGCTAGCAAGATGTTATCAGGAAAAAATCTGGGAAGACTTACATGAACTAAAGCAAAGTGAAATGAACAGAACCAGGAGAACATTGTACACAAAAACAACAATATTATATGATGATCAACCATGAATGACTTAGATATTCTCAAAAATACAATGATCCAAGATTCTGAAGGTTTTATGATGAAAAATTTTATGCACCTCTAGACAAAAAACTGATGGAGTCTGAATACAAATTAAAGCATACTTTTAAAAAACTTTTTTTGGTATTCTTATTTTTTTATCTGCATTTTCTTTCACAACATGGAAAACATGAAGATGTTTTGCACTATATCAAATTGCTTGTCTTCTCAAAGAGGGAGGAAGTAACAAAGGTGGGGAGAGAATATGGAATTTAAAAACTTTTTAAAAGAATATTTAAGTTTTTATTTCATGTAATTGAGAAAAATATGATTATAATTCAATAAAAAACAAAATAATGTGATTTGAGGTTTAGGTTTTAAAATTTTTTCTCAATAGCAAAAATGAATAATATAGAAATAGTATCAAGTTACAGTATTTGTATAATCCAGTGGAATTACTTGTCAACTCTGGGGGTGGAGAGGGAAGAGGAGAGGGAAAGAAAATGAATCATGTAAACATGGAAAAATATTTTAAAGTAAAAGTAATAAAAAAAAAACACAAAATAAAGGGTTTTTGTTTTTATTTAAATGAACTCATAAGAATGAGATTAAGTGCTAAGGAGCCAATTTTTAAGACCACATAAGAATTGGCAGCTACCACTATAGACGAGACATAAGCTTGGAATACGAAATTCAAAAAGGAAGAAAATAAAGGCTTACAATCAAGAATAACCTTCTAGTAAAACTGAGTATAATTCTATGGAGGAAAAATTGAATCATTCATAGAAAAGAGAATTTCAGTGTATTCTGTAAGGATAATTTTAGTGTTGTGACTTAAAAATCTAAATTAATTGGTCACCAGGGAAAATCCCAAATAATAAAATACCCAAGTCAGCTGTTGATTATGGTGATTTTAATTAATATAGAGGAAAGAATTTAAGAAAGAGAGAGAGAGAGAGGGAAAGAGTCAATTAAAATTGCTCCAGCTCAGGCTGAGTCAGGTAGGAGTTAAAGGCCTTGGCCAAGGGGGCCTCCCCTGAGAGTCAAGGGAAAAGGAAGTCAGTCTTATCACTCACCATGAGACTGTCTCAAGGAAGCTGTCTGAGGGAGCTCCTCCAGGCTGAGTTCCAGGATAGAATTGGCACCCAGGCCTGCTCACAGGAAGTCACCAGCCAGATCCACCTCTCTGGGGAAAGAGACCAAAGAGAGGAAGAGACACGCCCTTTATAGACGGTTTTACGTCGCTTTCCTGCGTCTTATCTGTACCAATTGTAGCTTAGCTTGATTTAGGACAGCACAGGGGTCTTTCAGCTGTTTTTGCACCTCTCTATCAAAGGCCATCCTCCTAGATACTTAATCCTTAAGTATGGGTACAGACATTGCTGAACTTGTTAGACTAAGTAGGGTGGAGCAATGTAAAGTTCACAAGACATTCCTGATTCTGTTAGACCAAGTATCTCCATTGTTATAATCAGGAGGTAGCTAAATCAAATCTCCTAAAGTATGGTCTAAGTAGGGTGGAGTAATTTTAAAGTTCACAATTCCTAGAAATGACTAAGAATTCCCAGTAAAAAGGGAATATGTGAGAATGAATTATTTACATGGTAATTAGGGAAAAGTAACAAGTGCCCTCTCAGAATCCGAATGCTTCTAGATTTCACAGAAAAAGTTTAAAACTGGCTGAGGCAAGGCAAGGCAAGATATATTTACTAAGCACTGGGCTAAGTGCTTTAGAAATATTACCTTACTTGATTCTTTTAACTATAAAAATTAAATTAGTATCTAGTAATAAAATATTATATATTATGAGGTTTATTAAAGATTATTAGAATTCAAGAAATAAAGGAATACAAAATAAGAAAACCACTTGCCTAGGGCTGATTAGCCCATTCAAAGCTTACTTACTACATCTAGCAATAGCTGAGCAGCATTGAAGAGCACGAGAGCATAGAAGAGGCCAAGGTAGGCATTACTGCCAGTTTAAATACTAATTGTGATCTCGCCCAGGTGGAGACTCGGGTGAGATTATAGGGAATTCTGGGAAGTACCAAGGATTTTTGGAGATTGAAGTCTAGGGTTCAAATCTCCATTTTACATAACTATAATGATTGAAATTTTCAAGATGTAGTATTACTTAGTTTTAAAATACTTTATTAGTTGATTGGTCAAGGCATCCTAATATGTCAAATGATTTTCTCAACAATCAGAAGACTCTGATTCCTCTGGGGCAGGTCTATGTATATCACTTTTAAACCCACCACTCAGTCCCTCCCCTGGACATCCCAAGATATCTCTGATTGGTAAATAAATACTAAGAAGGTAGACTTAGATACTCCAACTCCTCCATCATCGCTTCATCACAGGAAGGCTGTGCCCTTACTGGGATTAGGGAAATTCTAGCAAATTTTTTTATTAACCATATGGCCAGGCTACTGTAATTTAAATGGGTCAAAGTTCAACATGACTGAACAGCCTTAATCATTCAAATGGCTTGGGGTTCACCATGGCTGGTCAGCACTGCCCTTAATTATTTTATCCTTTTAAGAGCTTAACAAAAGAATGAAAGTCTGAACCCAGTTTGAAAACTAGGAGGAAATCTCAAATTTTACAGCAGTCTGTTTCAGCCTAATCCTGGAAAACTTAAGGGGGAAATGATTTCACACAACAACATCAAAATTCAATATTAATTTTTATTTTACTCATTTTAAAGTTGAAGACTCTGAGTTAAGCAAAAGTTAAGTGACTCTCCCAGAGTGACACAGATAGTAAGTAACCAAGGTCACATTTGAACTCATGTCTTTCTAACTCCGGCTTCTGTGTTCTATCTCTTGCTATCCAGCTTCCTCAGATTGAGGACCTAAGAGTGTTTTTGTTCTGTCAATGGTGTTGGTAGCAAGAGGAAAGGGGTCTGTTTGAAGTAAAGGTATAGTGAGGTCCAAATGAGAAAAGGGATGAAAAGGACTTTGCAGACCTTAAAGTACCATATAAATGTCAGTTCTTGTTCTTATAATTAGCCCAAGTCACCATACCTCCAATCTTGTGGTAGCTCCCTTCCCTAAGTTTCTACTGCACTCCTGCTGAGCTCAATCAGTGTTGATAGAGCAATACAGGAGTGTGCTTCAAAATGTTTAATAACTAGACTGGAGGGGTGGGGAAGTGTATACACACACAGTTTTAGGTTTAACCTCATGCTTTCTTAAATTTCTTTAATTCATGCTTTCTTAAATCTAGACAGTCATTAAACCTTTAGTCTAGTCCTGATTTATAGCAATTGCTGATTATTCCAACACATGCCTGGTAGAGACCATAATGGGGAGTGAAGGAGAGGGAAGGGAGTAGAATACATTATCTCACATAATTGGGATCCATGAGATGAACTGCATCCAGAGAGAAAGGGGTTACAGAACTGGTATCCCAAGAATTTCACATTCATCTGAACTGTGAAAAGGAAGATAACACAAAAATAAAAACATACTTTCATCATGGCATACAAATATGTTCAAATTAATAAGGAAATGATAGGGACAGAGAACAGAGAAGGATAGGATAGGGAAAGAGAAGACAAAAAGAGTTGAGGCAGTAGTCACAAGCAAAATAAAATCCAGATGAAAGGAAGAATTACAAATAAAGAAATAGCAGAAATCTGTGCCTGAGGGTGGGATGAGGGAAAACAAATAGGACTAAAGGAGAAGAAATAGATCATGGCATTTATATATCAAAAGAATCTGGTCAGGCAAGTTCTTTCACTAGTTTCTTCTTCATTATAAACAAGAGGAAAGGTAAAAGAGAGGGAAAAGTATCAGAGGACAGGATAGAAGAGATGCACAATCATAATTGGGAACATAAATGATGTGAAAATTCCCATAAATGTAAAATGTACTCAAATACTTGTTTGTTGTTGGTTGATGTCTATTTTTTTCTAGTAGGAACTGCCATGCTGCAAATTCATGTGTCCTTTAAGAAACACTGCTTCTACTTTCCTCATCATAATTTTGTTCCATGTAAAAAGTTTATCATTCAAACTTTGCATGCATTGAGGCCCACAGGGCTGTGGCAGAGGCCATAATTGGGCACATGATCCCTTTTGGGGAGACCCAGTCTCACTATTTCATATTAATTCCATGTTACTATTAAAATTGATTGGGAAGATTGAGCATGACTACTGCTCCAAATATCCAATGCCACATTGGCACAATGCTATGATGGTGAATTTGACAGAGACCATGCCAAGTGAACATTAAAGAGTCAAGAAATATTTTTTATAGTCTAGTCCAATTGGATAAACATAATTTTCACACATTTACACCATTAAATAATGTGGATCAACATAAAATACTATGCAAAAATGAAAGGAAATCAGATGATAGCATGATCTAGAAGAAAGGGCACAAGCCCAAAGTCCTTGTACTGATACTAGCTATATGACCTTGATCAATTCACATCCCATTTAGTCCTCTGTTTCTACTCAGTAAAGTGAAGTCAGTTACTAAATATTTTTAAAGTTCCTTCCACCTCTAACATTTTATGACCTAAGTACCAAGATCCAACTATGCTTCTAAGCCTTGTTCTATGGTAGGTGTTATAGGACACATAAGAGAAAATGCTTCCTATCTGACTGGAGAGAAAAAACTTACATGACATTTTTTCAGGATAAAACAAATCAGTAAGTATTAGCCAAAAGATAACCAGTATATAATAATCAGAGCATATTTAAGTCCTAAAATGCAGAAAATAATCTCTAATTGGTATAGAAGATCAAAGCCTAGAGAACTCTAAAAAAAGAATAAAATATTTCGGGAAGGTTTGAGGAAGGGAGTGAGACTTGGATTGAACCAAGCAAGCTCTAACTTGGAATTTTTGCATCAGTGAAAACACTATGAAAGATGCTGGGAATGTGATACTGTGCTATAGTGGGGAGACATACCACTTTGAGAGCCAATCTAGCGGTCTCTCAGAGGGGAGGGTTCTTCTGTCTAGAGTGTGGTGATTCAGTCAGATAAATGATGAGAGGCACTGTATGCTCAATCCTGTGTCAGGCAACACACAGTGCTTTGCCATGTCACAGAGGTTGGTTTATTTTATAGGTTCAGTGAGTGCATACTTTTCTGGCACACAATCATTTTCAACATGCATGATCATTTACAGATAATTGGATATGGTACACATTAACAAATCACTTAATCAACATTTTATGATCATTTACTAAGATTGAGATAAGTGACATCAATAGGGTGATTTTGAGGTTAGTCCCTCTTGACCTAAGGAATGACCAGTTAGGAGAATCATTGTTACTCTTGGTTAGCTTTCACGATCAATCACAATTACTTAGGAGATGGGTAACAAAAAATTTTGTAGCTAGGTACAGGGTTAAAGGGTAATTTAAGACAGACCAGAATTGGGATTTTCCTCAATTCCCAAGTTGTGTATTTCTTGTGCTTGGTTCAGGCACCTAGCAGGGTTGCTTGGCTGTTATAAACATAACAAACCAATGGAGTGTATCTTTTCAAGGGAATGATTAATTTACCTGTCATCTTTGCCTGCAATGGGTGTGGAGTGTTTAAGTGTGCCTTTGCTTAAGAGAGAAGGGAAGGGTAGTGGGTAATGGTCTTTAGGTTTTAATTCTGTGATTATAATCTTTTGGGGGTAATAATCTGGGGTGCTTATATATGTATTAATCCTGTAAGTATTTGCTCTCATGTTATTTCTCCTGTATTGGGGAGAGAACAATAATCATAACAATTCAATCAGAGAGAGAAGTCACACAAAGGGAGATTTCAGTCGGTGCCTTATTTTCTGGGAGCTGCTTTGCCATTCCCAATTTCCCAGGCTATAACTTTGTCAGACAGCAGGGGTGTGATGACCCTCCACAATACCCCAAGATAAGAATTTGAGCTACCATTGGGACAGTGGAGGAAGAGAGTAAGGCAAACAGGGGAGGAGGTTAATGACACAGATATTAATCCTCTTTCATTTGGTACTGTAGGACAAAACTCTAGTCACCTTACCATAGTTATGGCCCTGCTTATCATTCTTAAGCGTCTACTAGGTGACTGATACTATGCTTCTCAAGATTTTCCTCAATATGGAAAGAAACTCTCAGAGAACTGAGATAGGTTTTTAAATACTCTCTCCTTGATGCCCACTGAATATTTCATTGTTTTAATTTAGCCTAAACCTGGGATTTCTTCCCTTTACATATGAGGATATATCAGGTCTTTTAAAAATTCCTTATCAGAATAATTACTGGTTATATTTTCTTGTCCTTTTTTAAATCCTTTCCTTCTGTCTTAGAATTGATAAGTATCAGCTCCAAGGCAGAAGAGAGGTAAGGGCTAGTCAATGGGGGTTAAGAGACTTGCCCAGGGTCGTGTGGCTAGAAAGTGTCTGAGATCAGGTGTTGTAAGGATAATTTAGGGTCATGACCTAATCTAAGTTTGATTTTTGGTCACCAGGGGATATCCCAAATAAAATACCCAAGTCAGTTTGGGAATCTATGGTGGTATAATCAATATAGAGGGAAGAAATCAAGGAGATGAGAGAGGGAAGTAGTATAGGATTTCTCCCTCCTGGCCTGTGCCAGGGGGAGTTCAAAGTCCTCCACCACAAGATTTCTGAAGAAGTATGAATTTTAAAACTATTCCACCCTAATCAGACCATTCTTTAGAAGATGTGATTTAGCTATTTCCTGATCAGTAACAATAGAGATACTTGGAATAACAGAATCAGATCTTAGAAACTCTGCATTCTCTACCCTACTCAGTTTAACAAGATTAGGAAGGTCTGCATCAAACTCAAGATTTAATTATCTGAGAAAGAAAGGACAAAAAAAGGACAGACCTCTGGGCTGTCCTAAGTCAAGCTTGAGCCACCATTGGCACACGTGAGACACAGGAAGTGAGGTAGAGAACAGTCTCAGGAGTGCTCATGACTTCCTGTGGAGAGGGCTACAGTTCAGTTTGGTCCTGGAGCTCGAGCTTGGAGGGGCCCTGCAGACAGATTTCCTTCAGATTGGTCATGTGAGGGATAAGGACTGACTCCCTTTTCAGCCTTAGCTCTCTAGGGCCTTAAACTCCTCCTTTGGCTCAGCCTGAGCTGAGTTAAACTCCTTTCCTTCTCTCCCTCTCTCTCTCTCCCTCTAATATTTTCTTCCTCCTGTTGTAATTAAATCACCATAAAATTTCCAGCTGAGTTTGGGTGTCTCATTAGGATTTTAAAATAAATTCCTTGGTGACCAAACATAATGATTACATTCAGTCTCAGCCATAATTTTAACCCTTACAGAAAATTAGAGGCATAGTGTTTGGAAGGTAAAGGAGAAAGAATCAGCCTAAACTCCAAGAGAGCTCAGAGAAGACGCCTCACCTGAACTAGGTTACTAGGCTTCCTCCAGTATGGTATCGAGGGAAACTCACCACTAAACTGGACAATAGCTGCCACCATACCAAGATGTCGAAATGCTGCCACCAGCCACCTCTCCACCACCAAAAAGAGTGAAGAGAGGAAGTGATGCAAAATATATAGATGGTTTTACATCACTTTCCTGCATCTCACATGTACCAATGGTAGCTTAGGCTTGACTTAGGACAGCCCAGGGTCTGTCAGTTGTTTCTGATTTGTCATTTGCTAGCACATGTCTGTCATAGGCCATCCTCCTAAATACTTAATCCTTAAGTATGGGTATAGACATTCCTGATTTTGTTAGACTAAGTAGGGTAGAGTAATCTAAAGTTCACAACGTGAACCTAAGACCTCCCATCTCCAGGCCTGGCTCTTGACCCACTGAGCCACCCAGCTGCCCTGTGTATTTTCTTATCAAAACATTTTGTGACACAACAGACATTTCTCACCCAGCATTCAAAGATGAGGCAGCTAGGTCATACACTCGATAGAGTTCTATCACCAAAATAATTAAAAAGCCCTAAGTTTAAATCTGGATTCTGACTGTGGATGAGTCACTTAAGCTGTTTACTTTAGTTTCCTCCACTATAAAGAGGGAATCATAAAATCACAAGTTTATTGTGAGAGTTAAATGGGATCATATTTATAAAGAATGTCAAGACCCTAAATTAGCTCCTGGTTAATGCCTCTCATTTTCCTGAGTTATTATGTTGTCCAGGCCCAGTCTTAGAACCAAACAGCTGAGCATATCAACCCACTCAAGATGTGCTATGAGCTTGGCATCACGAAAGTCCTTCATACCATACACTCAGGGTGAAGCCTTCTGCTGTCCATCTGTTACTGTCAAAGCCATGGACCAGAACTATGAGTTAACTCAAACCAACCATGTCATCTCTGAGCAAAGGAAAACAACTGTAGGAACCACATCCCAGCCAACATGGCTCTATCGTGATTAGACTTCAATCACAAAGCAAAAAGGACAGCCCCCTTCTTTGATGCTTAATGAACTCTGTCTTGTCACTAAGCAAATTTTATCACTATTAGAGCTATACCCTCTTTATCTTGTCACAACCATAGGTATCAAGGCTGTTGCTTGACATTTTGGTTGAACTTGAGTAAAGAGTCTTTCCCCATCATGCTGTGACTTGACTTTACCCTTCAACAGAATAAAATTTTGCTCACTTTAATGCACTTGATGGGTATTTGGGGTTATTCTCATCTCCCATTTGAGTGGATTGTCTACAAGAACTTAGTATGTGTTTAATACATTCTTGCTAAATCTTTTTCTTTACCCCCAAAAAGATACTACCTTTAAGCCAGCTAAGCAAAGCTACCTGATTATAACTGAAATCACTTATTTTCAGTTTACTATTTGTTAAGAGCAAAAGGGAAAGAGACAGGTAGGTGGCACAGTGAATAGAGGGCTGAGCCTTGTGGAAGGGAGAAATTATAAGGCAGGCAAAAGGACAGAAGCTGGAGGTTGATCAGCTGTTAATCAAAGGAAGATTCCATTTGGAATGTTACCAGGGAAACACTTGAAGGAAAAAGCCAACTGGTAGCTGAATTCTGGACTTGGCTGATGGTAGTTGCCTTTGAATCAGGGTCCTGACTGATTTCCTGATTGCCTTTGAATCAGAGAAGGAAGAAGCTGGGTTTATTTCTGGGGCTTGGGATAATCAAGCTGGAGGTGGCCTAGAGATGACTTTGAAGGCAGAAAAAGAAGGACAATGGTCCATATATCTCTCTGACTTGCTCTGTTGGTGATAGTGACTGAAATACTAGACCTATCAACCATTTCTCTCAATATCCTCCAACTTGGGCTCACTGTAGATAATAGGGAAACCTCCAATCCTCTTACCTCCATCCTGCATCTTTCCTGTCTTCCCCAAATAAATACCTTACTTGAGACAAAGAAGAGTAAAGAGTATTTCCTCTGAAACATCATAGCTTGCCCTGAGTGACTTCGAAGGAGGTTGAAGAAGAAGGGGGGAGGAGAAAAAGAGAGAGGTTGAAGAAGAGGTAGGAAGAGTGAAGAAGGGGGGTATACAGGGAGGAGGGTAGGCAAAAGAAGATAACTACCTGATCCATTAGTTATCAAGTACCAAATATACCCCCATAATATTATCTATTACAGCCTGGGATCAGGATGATATCCTTCCAAGTTCAAATTCAGCCTCAGATATTTATTAGCTGTGTGACCTGCATAAGTCATTTATCCTTGTTGACCTCAGTTTTGTCATCTGTAAAATGAACTGGAGAGGGAAATGCCAAACTACTCTATTAGCTTTCCCAAGAAACTCTGAATGGGTTTCACAAAAAGTCAGACATGACTGAAGGAACTGAGCAACAATAATTTATTAAAAAAAAAAAAAAAGAAAGAAACATTAAGTACATTATCTGTTATACTTGACCAGAATGCTGTTACCTTTCAAGGCTGACATTATTTACATCATTGTCATCATTGTGTATGTAGCTTGTTCTTTTGGATCTGATTTCTTCACTATGGAACTTTATATAATTCTTCCATGGTTCATTGGATTTTGTTCTTGTTTTTGACTCTGTGGGTAGTAAGATCCTTTTATTTTTTTATTTATATTGATTTTTATTTGTTTGTTACATTAAAATACTCAAGTAACTCTCTCCTTTCCCTCCCCCGATTAGAGAAGGCATCATTTGACAATTTAACATATATAAAACATATATAAAAGATCTACATATATATAAAACTTTGCCTTGCGTATTTCTATTTATCAGTTCTTTCCCTGGAGATGGACACACACAAGTCATTCTTCAAATAATATTTCTGATACTGTATATAATGTTCTCTTGGTTCTGTTCATTTCACTCTTTATAACTTCATATTGGTCTTTCCTTTTTTTTTAAACCCTCACCTTCCATCTTAGAATCAATCCTATGTATTGGTTCCAACGCAGAAGAGCAGTAAGGCTTAGGCAAATGAGGGTTAAGTGACTTGTCCAAGGTCACACAGCTAGGCAGTATCTGAGGTCAAATTTGAACTCAGCATATCCCATCTCTCAAGTCACTGAGCTGCCCCCAGTCTTTCAGTTTTTTAAAATTAATTTACTTATCATTTTTATAGCTCAGTAGTAGTCCATCACAGTCCTATGGAACAATACTATTCCATGTTCCATAATCTGTTTAATCATTCCTCAACTGTTACATGCATACTTTGTTTCCAGCTTTTTCTCTTGGATGTGTTTTCTATTGTATTCCATTATGTACTTCTTGACAAATAACTCATCATGTTTGCTCTCTTATACAGTATACTGTGGGTTTTTTAATTTTGTATTGGGGGGGATTGGAGCAGGGACTGCATCCCCCAGAGTGCTCCAGGGGTCCCTCCCCCTTACTTCCTGGCATAGGATTGATCTTGAATGGACCAATCCCTGCTGGGGAGGGACCACAGACAACCCCACTTCCAGGCCCGGGATTATTTTATATAAGGACCAATCTCCTACCTAGGAGGGAACTTTGAATTTGAGAAATTTCAGGATTTAGTGGAGGTGGTTAATTTAAGTCTAGGGAACTCCAGTGGTTTTATTTTCTTTAAATAAAGTTTCAAAAAGATCTAAGTCAGATAGTGTTGAGTTTGTTGGGTTTTTTCCCCACCTCTTCAAGGATACCATTGTTAAACCAACATGCTTCCTTGTGGAAAAACTTAGGATTTTTGTCAGTGAGGTGTTTTAGTATAGGAGGAATCTTCCCATCGGTGATATTTGAAATGATGCTCCCCAAAAGTGCCCTCTCCCCTGGCTCCCTCGGCCATTGGTGTTATGGCCCTTTTGTGAATGTTAATGTACTTCCACCTTCCAATTCCACTGGGAACCTTGAAAGTCAATGTCTGGGCCATGTGATTCAGCCTGTGCTAGCTTGGAGCCATTTCCAAAGCTCCCACAGCTTTAAGAGAGAATGGCCTTTTCAGAAATGCTAGGATAATTAGAAACAATGGCCCTGTTTTCTCTAATCAGGCCAAGGTTCTGGAGACTTTGCAGCAGCATTGATAGGAATCAGCTGCCTCTTCTTAAATATGTGTTGGTTCAAACAACAAGCTATTCCATCAAGGACTGAGAATTAAAAGAGTTGACTCTTGGGTCTGGGCTAATTCCAGATTGACTAGGGGACCATTCTGCAAGGATCAGAAGTTCCACCTCATGCTGTCCTCAAGATTCTCATGTGGTATTATATCCAGAAAGAAGAACAATAACCAAAGGAAAAGAAATAGGTAATGTAGGGACTAAAGGGAATAAGGAAGATGGAGGGAGAGAGGGAATGGGGTTGAGAGGGTGAAGAGATTGTTCTTCTCCTCCCTTCCTTTTGGGGGGAGATAGCCAAGTCCTGTCTCCTTGAAAGAGGGAGTATGTCTCCTCAGAGAAAGGTTCTGGGAGATGGAGGACAAGAACTAGAGGAGAAAGTAAGATGGCATAATGCCCCCCTTGAGGTCCAATCTATTCTTGAGAGGCAAGATGAATGCCTATGCCTCTGTTGTCCTAAGGGACACCAACTGTCAGTTCCTTTCAGGATCTTGGGGCTACCCCACTGCCAAGGAGAAATATCAGTTCCTTGGGGCTGGTGGTCTTAGATCACTGGGATCCAGAGAGTAACCCCTCTCTTGGGGAGAGGTATGACCCTCCCCAAAGCTTCAGTCTAAACTGGCCCAGACCTAAATCTAAAGTAACAAATTATTTATTTGGGTTCAAACAGGGAAGGAGTAGTAAGGGTATTAAGCAGGGAAATGGGTGAACAGGAAGCCCTACAAATTTTCCCCTCTGGCAAATTGTCCCTCCATAGTCTAGGGGTTCAAGGCTTCTCAGCCTTGATCCTTCTTCTTGCCAGCTGCCTGTTGGTCCCTACTCCTAAGCTTGAATACAGGAGTCCAGGAACAGATACAGGAGAGAGATGAGGGTGAGATCTTTGAAAGGAATCTCTGTGGATGGCTTTCTTCAAAGTCCCAGTCCACAATATCCATGATTTTTGATTGCTGTTATTTAGAGCTTAGTGAGAGGTATCCAGGGGTTCAGAAAGAGACAGTTGATCTCCAGAGAGACACAGGTTTCTTCCTTGTCTAGGAGATCTACCTCTTTCCTCAGTCTCCCAGCTGGAAGTGCCTGAGTGGCCAGCTGGACTTCTCCAAGCTTCTGGTTCCCTCCTGGAACTTTCAGTTTTTCTTCTTGCTCCTCCCCCACTCTCTCTGCAGCTGATCTCTGTCAGAGACTGCTCTCTTGCTCAAAGTGGACGATCTCTCCTCCTATCTTACAAATAACCAAAAAAAAAAAAAAATTAAGTCTGGAACCCAACTGACATGGGTTTACTATTTGTGTGTCCTGGGGAGCATTACGTAACTTTTTTTTTGGAGTGGGGGGAAGAAGTTGCATCTAAGCTGAACCCTGAAGGGGAGCAAGGAATTCCAAGTAGAGGGAGAATACTCCAAACAAGGAGGATAGCATGTGCAAAGGTGTGTAGGTAGAAAAATAAATATGTTGTATAAATAACAGCGTATATAATGGAACAGCTGAAACCAAGAGTTCAAGAAAGAATGTAAGGTGAAATCAGTCCGGTAAGATCAGTTAAAATCACATAATAAAAGACTCAGAACATCAGAATCAGAAGTTAACAATACAATGAAGCAGTAAGGGAAGAAATTGCCATCTTTGTTTGATGGATGGGGAAGACCTAAAGAGATTAAGAGACTTGCTCAATAGCAAAGTTGCATTTAGAATACTCCAGAGCAGTGAGATGGTACAAGAAATAGAGTTCCTAACCTGCAATCAGGAAGATTTGAGTGTAAATCTGGCATCAAGGACGTATCAGCTGTGTGACTCTGAATGAGTCATTGAACTGTTTGCCTCAGTTTCCTTATCTGCAAAATAACCTGGGGAAGGAAATAGCAAACCACTCGAGTATCTTGCCAAAAATAGGGTCACTATAGAGTCAGACATGACTGCTATAACTGAACAACATGTTTGCCTTTCCTCAGCTTTTCAAAACACTATCATTCCCAATCATCCCTCAAAAATCAAGGCCAGTGGTTCCAGGATCAGCCTCAACAAGCCTCCCAAACTTTCAATTCTATGAATATTCCATTAGAATGATGGTGGGAGAGAGCAGGGGACAGAGGTCCTCAGGTTATTTCCTGTCCTCATTAATGTCTTTCAGAAAATGCAGACCCCTTCAGCATTCGAAAGGGCAGAAGCCCATTTCTCCCAGAAATTCCCCCAGGAATTAGGAACTGCCTGATAATGAGACTCACTTTAAAGGAGAGACCAAAAGCAGGGGGTGTGCGCGCTTGGAAACCTGTGCCGAGAATTATATATTTCAGCTCTTGAGCACCAGGACTAGGCAAGATGGAGAGCTAAATGACCGAAATGAGCCTGATTCCTCAGGCTGACACTATTAAAGCAGATGAGGAGGTACAAACTGCATGTTAACCACCCCTCAGAGGAATGTGAAGCTGAGAATTTATTCTCCTTTCTTGTGATATTCACATTTGAATAGGCATTAGGAACTGAAAAAGGCCAATTCTGGCAGCCAAGAGATGGAAAGCAAATGGACAACACAGAGCTAGATGCTAAAAGCCTTCAGGTAACAAAAGTCACTGGACCAGTCAAGCAATTGATTAATAGAGCCAACACCTTGACAGTTCTCATGCCCAGAAAAGGCACGCGTTCCTCAGCATGAGGCTGCCTGCAGAACCCTAGGCTCTGGGCTTGCTGGGAGTGTGTGGGAAGTGTGCTACTTGGAGGTAGTGGATGAAAAGAGGCTGGGGAGGCTGGTAGCATTTCAGACACTTTCTTTTGACCTCTTCCAAATGACTTCTTTTCAATTCCTTCCTTTATACCTGAGCACTACCAGGAGATAGCCTGAGAGGAAAGAACAATCTTCTTGACTGACAAATCATAAACACCTTTGTAGAAAAATGGAGGAGTGTTGTGCTGAGCCGGATGTCAAGATCTCTGCAGGAAGTTTCTTGGCCAGCTCCATAATATCCTCTGTCAGGGCCCGTCTCTTAGAGGAAGGTGAGTTTTAGTCAATCTCCCGTGCCTCTGCCTTCCTAGCCTTCTCTCCCTTCCCAGACTTTTAGGCCTTCAAGCAATAATAAGGTCATTAAATTGAGATCTGGAAGGCAGAAAATACAGTGGACTTTTAGGAGATATGACTGTATAAAGGCTGAAAAACTGGAACTATAGCTCAGGAAGCAAGAAAAAAAATGATCTGGATAAAGCTGGAGACCTAAGCAGAGGAACTGACTAAGCAAGAAATGGATGTGGGAAAGAGGACTGGGGACTGGCCTATTAAGGGAAAGTTTCATGGAGGAGGTTGAAGTTTGATCTAGGCCTAGGAGAGAACTTTGAAGGTTCTTCAAAGGGTCTGGATCTCCATGGCCAGCATCAGTACCTGTAGAGCCTCGCCTCATCTGGGGAACAGCACACACCCATTCATTAGTTCTTATTTGTCCAGGCCAGGAAGGATATTGAAAACCAGAGCAGTAATCACTTTGTGTTGTAGACCTGCCTAATTTTTTGATTCCACATATTACTGTCAGTGTTGCAGGAGTAGCTTTCGGCCAAGAGACCGAATCCATTCTCAAGCCCCACAACTTCCCTGTACACTATATCACACACACATACGCATCCCTCAAAAAAATTAACCCAACAGAACCCTTTGACTCAGTTATTACTTCTGAGGGCTATGAAGTTGAATAGAAGAGACAGGCACAGATTATAAGAACCACTCTAGTTCTCCACATTTCTGGCTGTCTATGGTGTCAAACAAATAGAAATGGGGCCACTTAAATATCATAAAGGGATCCCTGGGCATTACCACATATTGGCTTAGAAAACAACATGTTAATATGAGCATGCTCTATTTTTATTTATTTTGTTAGATATTTTCTAATTAAATTTTAGAGCAGGTAAGTGACACGGTGGATAGAGTACCTGGTCTTGAGTCAAAAAGATTCACCTTCCTGAGTTCAAATCTAACCTCTGAGTTCAAATCTAACCTCTGATTCTTACTAGCTAAGAAATCTTGGGCAAGTCACTTAACCCAAATGAGCTGGAAGAGGAAAGGGCAAATCACTCCAATATCTTTGCCAAAAAAAAAAAAGGTCATGAAGACACAACTGAAAAATAACTAAACAATAATTACATTTGAATCTGGCTCTGGCACACAATGGAGCCAACCAGCAATGTGCTGGACACCTTTGAGCTATACTCTCCCACACAGAATGAATCAAGCACCGTTTAATGTTCTAAAGGTAGATTATTAAGTGATCTGATTTGGTCCTTCCATTTTTGGTGTTTTAATTCAATGGGTCCTACACTAGTTGCTGTGGCAACTGTAGTCTAACATCTTTTGTTTAGTAAGAAGTGACTGAGCTCTTTGTAGGTCTACTTTGGTCTGGGCAAAGCACTGAAATCAGAATCCAAGATCCTGTGTCTGGGACAAGGCTCTGATATTTAATAGCTGTATAAGTTAATATTAAGTTATTTAGTTTAGTTATTTAGTTTTCAAAATATATTTTTATTCATATTTGTTATATTATTTATATATTTTTATAGTTATATATTTATTTAGTTATTTAGTTTTCAAAATATATCTTTATATTTATGTTATTTATTTATATATTTTCATATTTTTATAGTTATATATTTATTTAATTATTTAGTTAACTGTGCAAGTTAATTTAATAGCTTGGGTAAGTCACTTCATCATTTCCTCATCTGTAGAATTAACTAGGTGACCTTCAGGAATCTTCTCATCTCTAAGTCCTTTGTCTCTACAATTGGGACTAAAGAGAATCGGGTCTTAGATGTGGGTTAGCTAAATCCCCAATCAGTAGCCGATAATTAAAAATATCTCATAGACAAGTCAGTTCCTAGAATGCATACTTTTTCATTAGTTATCCCCCATGCCTATAATGCTTTCTCTTCTCACCTCCACCTCCTGTTTTCCCTGTCTTCAATGAAGATCCAACTCATATCCCATCAGCAGCAAGAGGTCTTTCCCAGTCCCTTACCTCTCAGTGCCTTGCCTCTAAAAAATACCTTCCATTTTCTATGTCTTAAATGTAGTTACTTTTATCTCCATGCTATTTCCCCATTAGAATTGAGCTCCTTGAGGGCAGGAACAATGTTTCAGCCTTTCTTTGTATCCCTATTTCTTAGACAAGGACACAAAACAAAGCCAGTGCTTCATAAATGCTTTTTCATGGACTGACTCCTGAAGCATAATATTCATCCATCAGTTGTGAGAGTAGAGTAGGCAAAGCACCATCCATCTGTTTCCCAGGCTGAAATCTGTTCCCTCCTTTCTTCAAGTGTAACTTCAATCAATTTAACAAATGTTTTTGTTGCTATCATTGCCTTTAAATTTTTTTTAATGTATTTATTGTATTAAAATATCCAAGAAATTTCCTCCCTCCCTTCTTTCCGCCATTAGACAAGGTATCATTTGGCAAAAAGATATATGTATATGTAAAATGTAAGGGGGAAATGGGGTTCATTTTTAAAGGGTTAGACTTGATTTTTTAAGAGTGTGGTCACCAGGAATTTAATTAATTCCAAAGATAATTTATTTACATTTTCATCACAAAATGTAGAGTGAAGCAAGAAATCAGAGAGAGGATAAGGTAAGATATCTAGCCTCAACACTAAGTAATTTATCTCTGGCCCCCTTCGGGCAGGGAGAATTAGTTTCAACTGGCCTCAGCAAAGCCAAGGACAAAAATGTTTTTAAGCACCTGTATATGACAGACTCTCTGCTAAATACAAAGAGAAAGCTCCAGAAAGCTTATATTCTTCTAGGCCCTAGAGTCTAGGGGAACATAACGCATACATAGAAAAGTACGTTATAGGATAATTTGGTGAGGAAGAGAAGAGTAGCAACTGGGAGCTCAGGAAAAATACTTGGGATGGAAGCTTAGAAATCCAGAATTTCTGAAGGGCTGAGATGAGGAGAGAATGCATCCCAGATGGAAGGAAAGAAGCACTGGAGAGGCATAGACAAAGAGGATGTTGAAGTAGAAAATACTAGCCACTCGGGGTTGCCAAATAAACCTGAAAAGATGGGTAGAAACCAGGAATTGGATTATCTGAGCTTAGAGTCAATAGGGAGATGTCAAAGTTCTGGGGTGGGGGCAGAGGAGAGACAGGAACAGACCTGGGCCTTAGACTTTAAAACTTTGATCACATATTTAGACTCTATTGCTATGCCTTCCTGCCCACTGTGGACCTCTGGACACTTATCTCCCCACACTTCTGCCCATGCCTTTGCCTGATGACCCTTTTAATGCAAATCCTGGTCTTCAGACTGTGAACCCTAAAGCTACCCCCTCTGCCTTCCAATTGAGCAGATACTCAAATTTTAGTCACAGTTTGCCTTTAATATTCGTAGTATTAACAAGTCAGTTAGTCAACAAGCATTTATTAGGCTCTTACCATGTGCCAGAAACAGTGTGAAGTGCAGGAGATGACAAAACTCTGCCCTCATGAAGGAGAATGGGAGAAATTGCATGCAAAAAAATTGTGTATACAAGATATATTAGTGTAAATGGAAAGTAATCTCAGAGATTATCAGCAAAGAAATTTCCCAAGATATCTACAAAGGACACATGATAAAAAATGCTTTCCCCAGCCAAAGAAGGAACTGTTGAAGTCTGATTGTAGATCAAAGCATGCCATTTTCCACTTTATTTCCTTCATTAGTTTTTTATTCTATGTGTGATATATGTCTTCAATCATAATATAAGCAATATAGAAATGTGTATTACATGAAAGCACGGATATGACCTATATCAAACAAACTATCACTTTGGGGTGGTAAGTAAGGGAAGGAGAAAATCTGAATCCTAAAATGTCAGAAAATAATTGTCAAAATGTTTTCTAAATGTAACTGAGAAAAAAAAAAGAAATGATTTGAAGGGGAAAAGTAATCTCAGAGAGAAGACACTAGAGGTGAGGAATATGAGCAGAAGTTGTACAGTGAGCAGAGTCTTGAAGAAAGCCAGGGAAGTTATGCCCTCTATTTATAAACTCTAATTCCCTGGCCATGATCTTTGACCTCTATTTATCTTTAATCCAACCCATGGATTTGGCCTATCGAATTCTGTTCATTCTAGTCTACTATAATTGTGTTTAAAGGCATGAAGAATAAAAAGGAAGAAAGATATGTTCACAGTAGCAATGCTACTTCAAAAACAGAATAGTTCTTTCTCAATATGGAGGTGTTGGTCAGTGGACTTTGAATGGATAATTTAGTTTGCAGTGGTGTGATTGCCTAATCCTTTCTTTTCAAAATTCAAGACCATAGGATTTCAAGGTCCAGGGAAATCACTGATTATAGGATGATTGGTTTAGAGCTGGAAGGAACCTTAGAGGTCACTTAGTCCAATTCTTTCATTTTACAGATAGATGAAGAAACAGACTTCATAAATTTTATATAATTGTTTAAATTGCATATGCTTTGTTTCTTCAATTAGATTAGAAATTCCTTTTGAAAGTGGACTGTCTTATTCTTTTTTTTAAATCCACCACAAAGATTGGCAAAAAGATTATCATATTAAATTCAGGAATGAGTTGGGAGTCAGAGCACTGTTGGAATTCTAGAGAAATAGATAAACATTTGAATCAATTCAAAGTATTTACTAGGTATCTACCATGTGTCCAGTCCTAGATTAAGCATCCTGAGGATGATGAAGAATACAAAAGTCACATAAAATATATGGTCCTGGCTTTCAAAGAGCCTGCTTAATTGAAGAGAAAAAATATAGAAACAAAGGTAATAGGAGCACAGACTTAAAGCTAGAAGGAATTGTAATGGTCATCTAATTTATTTGACACCCCCCCCCCAATTTTATAGACAAAAACTTTGAGGCCCAAAGAGCTTATGACTGGCCCAAGGTCATGCAGGTTCAAAATGGCAAAACCAAGATTCAAATCTAGTCTTCTTTCTCCAAAAGGTCCACTGTTTCCATGGTATTATCCTTCTTCATGCTAACTGTTATGTTGGGAATTTGGTGAGGAAAGAACAAGAGGGAACATATAAATAATTCAGATTTATTGGTTAGGAAGGGGAGGAAGGAACAGGGGTTTTAGGAGAAAATTATACTAGTTATCTTAAAATATAACATCTATAAAATATCTAAAACTATCTTTCTAAGCTAAATAGCAATTTCCCCAATAGCCAAATCTCACACAAGGAGTCCAATCAAATGGACCAGGTTTTTAGTTGATTTGTATCCAAAAAGGTCCAGAGATCTTCTTTATTGATGCTGCTGGCAGCCAGATTCAAAAGCTTTCTTTCTTCTTTAGCTGGTCTCAGGAGAAAGCAGAAATCTGTTTTTCTCCAAGCCTTCAAACAAAGTCCTTCAGGAGAGAAGTCTGTCCTTTGGGCATAGAATCTTTCCCAGATCTCCAGCCTCAGGTTCCCACGTGACCCTTAGGCACATGTTCCTGTCAATCACTCACTCTGATGTTTGCACCTCTCAGTTTTTTGCAAACCATTCATTCTTCATCACATAATTGATTGGACACCAAGCAATAATTAAGGATCAGAATATATGTGTATATATATACATATATATATATATAATATAGTCTACAAGTGCTATGAGAATTTGGTTTGTATTCTTAGCATTTTCTTAAGAGGAGAAGATTTTTTTCTAAATCTCTACTCTAGAGACAATCCTAGTTTTCATACCCAAACCAGAATACTACTTAGAAGTCCTGTTGCTGCTCTACAAGCATATTGGGTCACAGGGTGAATGAGATCAACTCAAATATGCAAGGTAAATTCCATCATCCCTTACAACCTCTATTCTCTTCTTGGATCAGCTGTAAGTCTTTTCGATTTTCTATCTATAAAATCTCTCACCCACCCCTCATTTCCATTTATTGAGTCTTCTCCAGGACCTTCTCCCCTTTTCACCATCATTGTAGTCTCCTAATTAATTTGCCAGTTTCCAGTCTCTTACCTCCCCATTCCATGTTATTTCCCTACTCAAAAACCCTTAACAATTTTTATTATTTATAAGAATAAATAAATTCTTAACCTGGCATTTAGGACCCTCAGCAATCTGGTGACCACTTCCATTTCTGGCCTTATTTCCCATTATACTCCATCATGTAGCAGTCACCTAGACTACTCACTCATTATCAAGCCAGACATTACATCTTTTTTTTTTAATATCTATTTATCTAAATGTTTATTATACTAAAATACTCAGTTAATTCTCCCCCTCTCTCCTCTCCCCCTAATAGAGAAGACAGCATTTGACAAAAAGTTAGATGTATATATAAAACTCTACATCCCATCTTGCAGCTCATTGCATTCATACTAGCCTCCTCTCCTACCTGAAACACATTCTCTCTTCATTTTACATGGCAGAACCTAAATCTTCCTTCTAGACTCAGTTCAGATGTTATTTCCTCTCTGAAGGAAAAGTCATCCAGAAGAAAGAACCCTGACTTTAGTCAGAGGATTTGGGCTCAAACAATTTCTTTGCTAGACTGCTTAGCTACCTGATATTATATACATTTCTTAAACTTCCTATACCTTAATTCAGAGTTGTCAAACTCGATGTGGGAGATGGCACCTGGAACAGATTAAAAGTAATTGAGAAGTGTTTAACAAAATAAATAAAAACACAATTGGATATATTGTAGACTATTAAGAAAAATATTTAGACCAAAGTGTGGCAGGTAAAAATTAGTTTCTCTCTGCTAGAAGTATTATATTTTATGAGGTTTATTAAAGCTTAAGAATTTAAGAAAATACAAGTAAGAAAACATGTGCCTAGGCAGGCCGAGAGGCCCAATTCAATTTCACTTACATCATGAGAGACGTGTTTGCTTGGAAGTGGAAACAGGAAGAGAGCCGGTAGGCTTTACAACCAGTTTAAATAGAAATTTTTGATCTCGCCCAGGTGAGGATCTCAGTGAGATTACAAAGCATTCTGGGAAGTGGCCAAGGACTTCTGGGGTTTGGAGTCCGGGGTTCAAACCTCCATTTTTACAACATTAATGTTAATCTATGGTTTCCTAAGTCAATATATGTCTTTTAGGGATTCTTTTTAGTTTGCTCATCTGCAAAATGTAGCAAAGCACACTAAAGCTAGGGTTCCTTTTGGCTTTATTGTCATCTGTGAAGATAGAATTATCTCTCTTTGCTATTTTTAATATAATCAATCAGCAGCCTTTAGTTTAATCAATCAAAAACTGAAAACACTCATACTTAACACTTGACCAGTCACTTAAGTGGAAGAGTTTATAAATCAAAAACTCTCACCTCCGAAGGGGACTGCCCAGCCCTGGGTAGGGCTAAGCAGTTTGGAAGCTGTGATTGGTTCCTGTGAAGAGGGGATGAGACAAGAAGTGATGTGGAAAAAGGACTATAAAAAGGCCATGGCTTCCTGGATTGGGACATCTTCTCTGGCTTGGAGTCATTCCTGTCTCAGTGCTTGAAAAGATGTTTTCCTTGAATCCTGCAGGGGTGAGTGGAGTGATTCCTTTCCTGGTTGTTCAGTAAGGAGATCCTCTCTACTTGTTGGTGCTTTAGTGGGACACTCATGCATGAGTTCTGGTGAGATTCTTGGTGGTCTTAGCCTCATATGCACTGAAGGTTCTTGGAGGATTTTTCAGTGTCTCCTGGTTCTTTGGATTTTGACTTACTAATTTGGACTTTGGATTCTGGTGAGGTTTACTTTTGGATTTGCATTTGCAGTCTGGAGACATTAGGATTAAATTTAGGGTATTTGTAGCTAGGTAGTACTTTCTGTCTCTTTATTGACATTTTTCCACTTTTTACTCTTTCCACCTCTGTAAGTAAAGCTACTAAAAGTAATTTTGACTTAAGCTGTAATATTTTTAAATCGGCAATCACAATATTACTTTAGAACTTTTATATTAGTATAAAAATCTAAATTTAAATTCTTACACATCTCATGTTCTTTCTCCCAAATACTAAAAGAAAACATGAGACTCCCACAAAGCTTTGTCTTGGGGTTTTGTTTGTGACCTTTTGTTTTAAGATTGAATTATTTCTGAATGTATCCTTCCTTCCCTTGTAATAATTATTTTTTAAAAGAGAAAAAGAAACAAACCCAATGAACATCAACTACATTCCACAGCATGTGCAGCACTGTACACTCCAAATTCTCCACCTCTCCAATGAAGAGGAGGTGGATTTTCTCTACCTTTGGGGACAAGTTTGCTCATTAAAATTACATTTTTTTGTTCTTTCCATTTACATTGTCATGGTCCTTCTGTTTATTATCTTCCTGGTTCTGTTTGTTCTACTCTGTATCATTTTTTTCTGTTTTCTTCCTATTCATAAGTTCTCAAGATATAATAGCATCTCACTGCATTGCTGTACCACACTTTGTTTAGTCATTCTCCAATCAATGGACTCAATTTCTTTTTTAACCTTTTTAGAACTCAAAAGCACATTTCACTAGAACAATTTAATAATGTATGTGTCCAAAAAAGGGAAAGGAGCCTGTCTCATCAGCTAGACCTAGTAACCATACAACTTTTTACTATATGAAAAGCAGAACCAATTAATGAAGAATGAAGGAATCCTTGCTCCTGTGCAAATACAGTTGAAAATAAAATAAAATGAATCCTAGCTCTTGATATCATCTACAAAGTGCTGTTGAGGTGCTGAGTGGACTGTAATAGATACAATGAAACCCTTGCTCTCTGTAAATGGATGGGGATGTGTCTGGTGACTGTAGGGACAGTGAATAATGCTGGGATGTGATTGACTGAGAGAAGCAGGTTTCTCACGAGTCTGAAAGGTGAAGGTTGCTCACTACAGGGATTCTGGGTGAGTTTTATTGAATAATAGGTTAAACGTTATAGTCTTGCTGGGAGAAAACCTTAGTTTCTGATCTTCTCATCAGTCACAACTAGCGATATTTTCACCAGGGGCCAAAACATTTGAGGGAAAGGGATTGACCCAAGTCACTCACTCAATCAATAGACATTTACCAATGTTGCTCTATGTGCCAAGTAGTGTGCTAAGTGCTGGTGATAACAAGGAAAAAAATCAAAGCAATTTATGACCTCAAAGATCTTACTTTCAGTGATGGGGAGAGGGGGAAATAAACACATAAATAGCTCTATTCGTAACCAGAGTTTGAACAGAGAACATGCAAAGAGCTGCCCTTCCTTCTTTTTCTGATCAGATATAATAGCTCAGCGCTTAAGAGCTTTGGGGCAAAATCCCTGGACTCCTTGACTGGTCACTTGTGTGATTCATCACTGGGGGGGTTTCATCCCTTGAGGGGATAAGGCAGACCTCTTAAGGGTCACTGAATAGGAAGTGCTAATACCTCAGTGGATCCAAAGGGAATGATTCAGACCTTAGTCTTCTTCACAATCTCTATGTAGCAAATAGTTCTCCCATGAAGGGACCAACTTCTCCCCCAAGTCCAGCAGAAATATCAAACTGTTACGCGTAGGATAGTTAAAGCCCATATCCTACTTATGTGAGCTTGATTCTGAGTTTTGAGCCCCTCTTCTTTGTCTGCTCTTTTCTGATAATAAGTGAAAAAAATATCAATACTAATATGACTCTGTTCACATCTGAAGGCTAACTTGTGAATTCAAGTGGTTCAGTGGTCCTGGTCCTTTTGGTTGAGGCTAACTGGGCTCAAGGGGGAGTGGTGCTTATTTGTGTCCTCAATTTCTGATTCAAATTGGCTTTCTAAATCCAATTGGAAAACTCTAAAGTATACAGTAGGTACAATAAAAAGATTAGCATTTTTTCATAATCTTATTAATATTTCATAGACTGAGGCATTCTTGAATTTATGAGATGGGCCAGGAGGTGTTCCAAACGTGGTAACTGTTGTGGGGGTGAAGAGGTGCACCCCTTGGGTTTGGGAAGGATACCTTTTACAAGAATGCAAGACTCTGAACCTTAGCTTAAAAATAAAAAGAGAAATGTATTAACTTAGAAAGTAATGTTGAGAATGGCCAGGAGGATAGTACAGGTAGAACAGCAAGATGGAAGGCTGCTCCCAGAACCTATCAATTCTGGGGATTTTATACTTTTACAATAAATGCTGTATCATGGTGTACCCACTCAGGCATTCAGAGGGGGAGAGGTTGGTCATCTGACTGGGGTCTGCCTGGAGACATAGGGAATGGCCCTCATAAAAGATTCCTTAGTTTTAGGGAACAGACAGATGTCTGAGATACAGCCCGATAGAACCGAGGTGTAGCCTGGAGGTGCATCTCTCTGTCCATCTTAAATCTAAAGGAGGATCAAAGAAGGTCAATCATCTCAGTGTCCTATAGGGGTCATTGGATGTTTAAGGGAGCAAAGGAACTTCCCTGATAAGAGTTTGCCTGAGTTTCTGGGGGTACAGTGCCCATGTCAGTAACATATTTTATAAATATGTTATAAACATACTTTTATGTTTCATATATTTAAATAATATTGTATATATATATATTTTAACATATATATATGTATATATGTATATATATATACATATATATAATAAGATTGTCAGCTACTATAGAACTCCCAGAGGAGATAGCCCCCATTAGAAAGGTGTGTCTAATCCTTGGTCCAGCTTGTCAGAAGACATCTCCAGAGGCAGGGGGGACAGCACAGAGATGAGGTGAAAAATAAGATTCCTATTCATGAGTCTTGCAAAATTCTTATCTTTCCATGATAACAGAATAGTAGTAGTCTCTCGATGACGATTGTCTTTGTGCGTTTTCATCTATGGTGTATAGATGAGTGTGCACAACGACACTTGTGCGTGAAGGAGATTTAAGTGGAAAAGTTGTTGCACAGAGACAGTCCCACTCTCTCAGCATTGGAAGCCTGGGTCCATTGGCATGAAAAGTCGTTACATCTGGAGACTTCCTCAGCTGCATTGGGTGGCCGTGTTGTCCTTTGTGCTCCAACACGCCCTGAGCACTCCACAGTGCTTTGCTGCGTCGCCATCTCAGCCGTTGAACCTTCTTATTGGTTTCTTCCGTCTGTTCGGCCGAAGCAGTCTTCACATGCTGGGTGAGCAAAGCCCTGGTTCACCAGGGGTCCACGACCTGATGGCTACCCTCACAAGGTTTGGCCGGCCTGTCGAAGCCGTTGCCCGGGGTGTGGCCGCTGCCGCATGCTGGCAGCTACTGGGAGCCACAAGTTAGAGCTGGGTGTCAGGTGAGGGTCAGAGGCTGGAGAGCTGCCCTAGGAGGGCACGACAAGCCCTCCATACCAGAGATATTACTCCTCCCTGAACACCCCATACACTCCTAACAGAATAGTATTAACAAGTTAAATTGCTGAATATGTTTTAAGGCTTTTTGTCAATGTATACTGTACTTGTAGATGTTTTGTGCTTATTATTTCTTTTGTATGTGCAATACCTAAGTACACATCCCATACTTGATTCATATCGTACAATGAATACCTTCCTACTTTCCTTTCTCACCTTGGGAAAACCCTCTTCTAAGCCGAAAAAAAAAGCTGTCTTCAGCAATTTTTCCCTAAGCCACTGGAAAACGTGGTTATTAATAAGACAAAGGGCATGAGAGATAGGGTCTGATCCCTCTCATAGGTGGTCTGACTTCTCCAGCACTGAGTAAGTTCAGGCACTGGATGCATGAGTACAGAACAGAAGAAGATCTTGGTGGAAAAAGGATGATTGCTTCAACCTTCATGGGCCTAGTTGAAGTAATTTATCGTTGAATACAGTAGATACATACAATTCTAGAAGGGAAGGTCCTAGCAGCTGAGGGTGGGATGGGATGGAGAGTACTGCAAAGATTTCCCCCAGAAGGTGATATCTGAGAATTCCCAGGGTCCAACTTCCTGATCATGGTGATATACTTAAAATGCAAATGAGAAATGGATTTTTAGACATAGCCAATGAGGAAATTTATATTTCTTAACTATTCACATTTGTTATGAGGGTCTTCTTCTTTCTCTTCTTCCCTCTCTTCCACCTTCTCCTCCTCCTTAGCTTTCTCTTCCTTTTCCTCCTTTTTCTATTGGGGAAAAGAATGTAACTGTTTTCCCTAAAAAAAAGATTTCGTGTTTGAGCTGCCTTACCCTTTCTATTGTGCCATATTGCCATGTTTTACAATTTTTTCTCTTTTATTATGAAATTAATCTTCAACAAAATTTTAATATACATAAAAAAGCAAAGTATAGGACTCTGTGGGCTCCTATTTTTAAAACAAGTGTACATTGAACTTTTGGAAATATTCCTGAAACCAATTTGTGTATTTTCCATGAGCTACTTTACCATACAGATGCACTGAACACAAAGGAAGTACACCTTTTTCAGGAAAGAACAAACAAGGAGCCTACAGTGAGTTAGAATTTTTGCTCACTCCCAGACAATTTTGTGGTGGCATTCCTGGACCAACTTTGCTGAGCTGTCCACTTAACTGAAAGCCTAATCCAATTTGTTTTTTGTTTTTTTTTTAAACCCTTAACTTGATTGGTTCCAAGGCAGAAGAGTGGTAAGGGCTAGGCAATGGGGGTCAAGTAACTTGCCCAGGTTCACACAGCTGGGAAGTGGCTGAGGCCAAATTTGAACCCAGGATCTCCAGTCTCTAGGCCTGACTCTCAATCCACTGAGATACCCAGCTTCCCCCAGCCTAATCCAATTTGAATCAGCCTTGTGCTCAACTGTTGCTACCAAACATCCCAACACAACCTGCCTCTGTGTTCTACCTGTTCCCGGAAGAAACTGTTCATTCCTTACCCCTAACTCTAACCCAAATCCTTTTTCTGTGGTCTACAAGTTTAAATTGCTCTTGGCTCCCCTTAGGCTTTGGGTTCTGCTTAATCTGGAATGTGTATGTCCCCAACATGTGCATGTCTAAGTTTTTTTCTCTTTTAATAAATCTTTATTGTTACCTCAACCAGGATTCCTGTTTTTGTGGTTGATAATCTTAACAAAGTAGAAACAAAATTACATTTTGTATTTCCATCTGAATTTACTTTTTTCTCTTCTGTATTTTTAAATATTCTATGTATCTTCTTTTCATTCTTTTCTTTTATAGCATCTTCACTACTGACTAACTCCCCCTCCCCCTCAATGAATCTCACCCCTAAAAAAAAGAAAATGTGTTCATAAAAATAAATCAACACATCAGTCATGTTGGAAAAAGTGTGCCTCTTTCTGAACTAGACCATCACCTCTTTGCCAAGACACATCTATTGGCTTTTTTTTTACTAACACAGACCTTGAGTCTCAGAGAGTTCACGTGACTTATCAAGAGTCACACAGCTAGAAAGTGGATGACAATTATCCCTAAGTAGTTGAAGGGTCATTTCACAGAAGAAGAATTAGACTTATTCTCCTTATCTCCAGAGGTGTAATAAGTTGCAGAGAAGTTGTGAGGTAAGAAAAAACTTCTAACAGACATCCCAAAGTGAAATAGTAGTGTGTTTCCCACTAATTAAGACCTTCAGACAAAGGCTGCATGTTGGAGATATTTTAGATGGGATTCTTGGTCAGGTATGTTTGGGGCTAAACAGTTTCTGAATCTCCTTCCAAATCTGATCAGGTTGGGGAACAGAGGAGGACTTTAGTGGAGACAAAGAATGGATACAAGTCTAGCAGAAAGCAACCCAACGAATAGAAGGAAGTAGGGAGGACAGTGGGACAGGGCAGCAGGGACCTTACAACCACTACAGCTGACCTGGAGAGCTGGTTAGTTCAAACCACCTCCTTTCAGGAGTTGGGAGGTGGGAACTGACCCATGTAAAGGTTCCATTGCAGCTGGACTCTGGGGGAATTGTCTCTGCAAGACAAGGTGCAGAGACAATGAAGCATGGGCCAGTGGAAAGCTCTTACCTCCACCCCCTAACAGTCCAGGAAGTGTGCCCTCCCCTTCCCAAGATGGCAAGGCTTTGGGATAAAGCACTGCTAGCCCTGTGCTAGTTCTGCCTCTGATGACTGCTCAGGATTATTAAAGTTGGTCCTGGGCTCAGCACTATTTATTTTATTGGTTTGTATGGTTTTGAAGGCTTTGCCAGTAGAGTTTATGGGCTAATGATGGGCTTTTATTAGAAGACCAGACCATCTAAGTTCAGAGAGGCTAGTCACCAGAAGATTTATATATAAGGATGTTTTTCAGGCTCAGAAACTCATGAAGGCTGCCCTCTAAAGCATGGAAAGGTTGCAATCTGTGTCAATGGGATGCGTGCCCACACTAATGAAATCATAAATCTTTGGAAGTATTGAAGCATCACAGTACATATTTTGTTACTTTGCATTTTGGGAAAATGGGTATTTTGATTAATCTAGATTTCCATGGAGCTGCCATATATCCTATATTGTGATACCAATTTTCAAAAAAAGATAGTACCCTGAAATTCCTTCATTATTCAACTCAGATACCACGTTTCATGGGGTATCTTCCCTAATCCTCCTAGTTAAGTCTCTCTCCTCACCCCTCAACACAAATAAACTTATGTTTCTTGTGTGACTGTACTTCTCTAGAACATGCGATCTTTGAGGGATGGAATTGAATTTGGGTTTTTCTTCCCTTTGTGGTCTCTTGTATTTGTCCTGAGGTCTTGTACATAGCAGATGCTTAATAAATACTGAATGAATGAAACAGATTTTTAACAAAAAGGTTTTAATGAATAATGTTTAATTATTTTTTAATGAGTCAGAAGGTACATCTGGATCTTGGAATACCTCGGGGCCATCAGGCCTCCATCTTCTCATCTTTGAAATGAGAATATTATACTAGGAAAAATATTCTTTTAATTTCAAGTATTTTATGATTCTGTGCCCATTTCTCAATTCATTATTATTAAAAGGCAAGTATAGAATGGAACCTTGAGCAAACTTGTTTGGTTGATTCCTGGATGAACCAAGCAGGCAGATGACAATTGTTTATTAAATTCTTATTGTGTCTCAGGTACTGAGGGATTTAAATTTGGGGTTTAATAAATAGGGATTTAAATGTGAGCAAAAAGAAAGTCTTTGTCTTCAAGGAATTTATATTTTAAAAATCAAAGGGAAGCTAAAAACAAGAAAATAGGGCGGTACTCAAATTAGTGTTTGGTGTCAAAGTACAGACAAGTCAGAAGAAGAGGAAGGTGGGAATGAAAGATGTCTGGTCTTAGTCCCTCTCCATCAATGAAAGAAAGGGATTGCATAGTTGAAGGATGTGTTAGGATGCGAAGACCCCATGTACTTAGGGATATTCTAGGATGAAAAGAAAACTGAGGCATTATGGCAAAGTCTGGAAGGTCAGAAGCAGAACTTGGAGGAGAATGAATGAAGGATATCCTGTCTGCTTCCTGGCTCCAAAATGGAGGTCCCACCAGGAGTAGCCAGGTAGGTATATAAGGCAAAGAATACTGAACATAAAGCCTTGTTTGGGTTTGAATTTTCGTGATGACAGTCATTGTGTGTCCGTAACCAAACCATTTTTTCTCTCTAAATTTCAGTTTCCTCATCTGTAAAAAAGGGGTTAAGAAAAATTTGTACTATCTATCAGAGTTGTTATGAGGAAAGACCCTTGTGAACTTTAAAGTGCTATGGAAATATGATTTATTATTGGATAAATGTTTACTGAATCAATAGTACTAGGTGGAATCTTACTGATGCTTCCTATAAAATAAGGAGCTTCTCTGAAGTCATTTGCAATAATTGGGGTGGAGTAAGGAGAAAAGGATAAAGGTATTACATTTAAATACAAGTACTAATTTTTTTCTTTCTTTCATTCACTTTCCTAGTGTCAGTAAGTCAGTTAATAAACATTTGTTAAGCACCTACTATGTGCCAGGTACTGTGGTCCTAGGTGATGAAACACAAAGACAAAAGACAATCTCTGCCCCAAGGAGCTTACAATGTAATGGGAGAGGACAACAAACAAAACAAATATGAACAAACTAGCTATGTAGGGGATGGTGCTCAGTTTTCCTCCATTCATCCATTCTATCTTTATAAAATAGGAAGTAGTCCAACAAATTGCCATAACCTACCCACTTGCCCACAAAGACAGTGGAAACTATGAGAGGCAATCTGGGAGAAATTGGAGTGGGTATTTCATCAAGCTTCTATACTAATGGAGAATGTTTACTGGGGTAGGAGGCACATTAGGTGCCTTGGGGAAGGAGGAGGTTGGGTAATTAGGTAATTAAACCTAATTTCAGCTTTGGTACTCACATCTCATCAGTACTTTTAATCCTCTGATTGGAAGGTAGAGCTGTGAGCTTAAGGTAGGGATACAGGACACACATCTCCTTATTTCCCACTAGCTGCACTGCTTAGAGAAGACTTTGGACTTCTCCATCATGCCCCCATGAGGAGTACCTTCTTCTCACTTTCCCTCAGCTTTCCCACTTCCCTTTTGTAGAGTATCTTCCCCCATTAGATTGTAAACTCCTTGGGGAAAGGATTGCTTTTCTTTTAATTTTCATTTATTTTGACAGTGCCTGGCACATAGTAGGTGATTAATAAATATTTATTGACTGATTAACTGAGTCATTCAGTGAGGGAGACTCACCCAGAAGTGAGATCGGCATAAGCTCTTGGCTGAAGACCAAGAGATTGTGAGCAACATTAACTTAATCAAGGACTCTTGCTGGTACTGTGCTTATTTCAGGAAAATCATATCTCCTTTAAGGACCAGAAAATTAAGGAGTATTTCCTCAAAGTGCTGAGATGGGCCCCACTAGAAAGGAAGAGTTGTTTGGCAATATGTAAGAAGCAGGGCCAAGCAGAACAACTAGAGGAGTCGGGGGAAGTCAGCGTTAAGAGGACCAGTGAAGGATGACTGCAGAGAATTATGGGAAGAGTCAAAGGCTGAGAAACTGTAAGAAGCAACTAGAAGGACTATTGGAAGCCTTACTGAGTGAATGACTATTAGTTACTGAAGCTACATTGGGAAATAGGGCCATTAGTGTTGTGAAGAGCTGGAAGCCTGCTCAAGAAGCTTCCAATCTAATAGGGGAAGAAAACACACAAAAGGAAGCTAGAAAAGGGAAGGGAGAGCAGGCACATCAAGGAGTACCCAGGTCATCATGCAGCTCAAACCACCAGAGCTGAAGATGCAAAGTGGAATGAGCTGAAACTCCCAATCTTGCCCTTTTTAGAAGGCTTGGGGAAGAGTTTGGTGCTGCACCCTGTAGCCTGGGAATCTAAGGAGACTAAGGGAAGTGAGGAAGTACTGAGTAACCAGAGCTAATCTGCACCTATTTGAAAAGTAAACTCTTTGGAGGGAAGAGACTGTTTCACTTTTATATGCATATGTGTACATACAAACATCTATCTGTATGCTCTGTGCATGTATTTATAAATAGAAATAAATATACAAATGTAAATATATGCCCATATATTTATTTATGAATAGAAATATATATATCTATATAAATTTATATGATATATACATAACATTTTATCATTGCACTTTATTGCTATTGCTGTATTCACCATTCTCCTGGTCCTGCTCACTTCACTTTGCATCACTTCAAATAAGCCATCATCTCCTTTTCTGATCAGATACTTCCCAGATGATATCCCTTTTACCACTCCTTGCAAGTAAGAGATTTTTAATGCAATATCATGGCCATGTGCCTAGCCCTAGCCCTGGCACATACATACTTAATAAATGTTTGTTGATTGATTGGTTAGCACATTGATTATTAATACTATTAAAGGAATTTTATTTAGTCTAAAAATTAATTGGAATTAATATTTTTAATATTTGTTTAAAAAGAAGAAGGAAGAGAGAAGAAAGAGATGGGGTTGGTTAAATAAGAGAATATCAATGAATAAGACCAGGTTGCAAAAGGTAAGGGAATAAGGATTTATATAACATTCACAATAGTCCTGACACTGTGCTAAGCGTTTTTTAAACCCTCACCTTCTGTCTTGGAATCAATACTGTGTATTGGCTCCAAGGTAGAGGAGTGGTGAGGGCTAGGCAATGGGGGTCAAGTGACTTGCCCAGGGTCACACAGCTGGGAAGTATCTGAGACCAGATTTGAACCTAGGACCTCCCATCTCTGGACCTGGCTCTCAATCCACTGAGCTACCCAGCTGCCCCCTGCTAAGCATTTTTAAAAAGCACTTAACTTCTGCCTTAGTATCAATTCTAAGACAGAAGTGTGGCCAGAAATAGGTAATTGGGGTTAAGTGACTTGCCCAGGGTCACAGATCAGATTTGAACCCAGGTCCTCCCATTTCTAGGTCTGGTGATACCTGGATGCCCATGCTCTAAGCACTTTTTTAAAAAATAAATCCTTACCTTCCATCTTGGAGTCAATACTGTATATTGGCTCCAAGGCAGAAGAATGGTAAGGGCTAGACATTGGGGGTTAAGTGACTTGCCCAGGGTCACACAGCTGGGATGTATCAGAGGCCAGATTTGAATCCAGGACCTCCTGTCTCTAGGCCTGACTCTCAATTCACTGAGCCACCCAGCTGCCCTTGCTCTAAGCACTTTTTACAGTTATCTCATTTGATCTTTAAACAAACCCATGAGATTAGTGCTATTATTATTTCCATTATACGGTTGAGGAAACTGAGGCAAAGAGGCTATATGAGTTGTACAGAGTTGCCCAGTAAGTGTTGGGGCTGCATTTTAGCTCAAGCCTTCTTGACTCCAGGTTCAACACTGCTGATGAACCATCAAGCTGCCCCTGAAAAGAGCAAAGGCAGAAGAGTTAGTAGGCTGGCTAAAGGGAAAGAATCATGCAGAGAATGAATGAAAAGGAAAGAAAAGGAAAGAAAAGGAGAGGAGAGGAGAGGAGAGGAGAGGAGAGGAGAGGAGAGGAGAGGAGAGGAGAGGAGAGGAGAGGAGAGGAGAGGAGAGGAGAGGAGAGGAGAGGAGAGAAAAAAGAGAAAAGAAAAGAACAGGAATATGTTGATCCTGCAACCTCTCCATTTCCTAAATACCAGTGAGAAAACTGAATAAGAATCTAGGGGTACCTAAGCTCAATAATGGTTTCAAATCTCTTTGTCAGTTTCCTCTGCACTCACACATCTTTCATCCTTACTTACAGCCAATGCTGCTTTGAAAAGGGAATGGCATTTGGTCACACAGATGACCTCACAAGGACACTTTTCAGGTCTACTCAAGAAAGCATCTTTATTTCAAAATTCTTCCAAGGATGTCTAGTACTCTAGAAGTCCTCCAACCCTAATAAAAAAAAAAGAAAAGAAAAAAACTTGGGGGGAGGGAGGGAGCCTCTAACCAAACATGCCCTCTCCTCCTCCCACTCTTCCAAACAATGAATTCTTCTCTCCAGACAGCCTTGCTTTACAAATTAAGAAATAAGACTCTGGCTTGGTCTGGGTAAGGCTCAATTGTGACCTGTTTCTTGAAAGTTCTGGCAAGCCTTAATAATAGCCAGTTGGCATGGTGACTGATCCAACAGTGCAGCTTTCAAAGTGGGCAATTTAATCTAAAACCATCATTTAGTTTTTAACTAAATGTCAAACTTCTGTAATTGCAAGGACAGCTCATTGTCCAACTGTTCAGAATCTTTCCTCCCTGTTCCTTTACACCACTTTGTGTAAAACCCTCGTTTGCTTGAGTTGCTGTTAATTTTTGTGGGGTTTTGCAGGTGTATATAAAATGACTCTTGCAACAAACAGAATGAATCATTGCTTGTTGATTCAAACTGAGTTCAATGGGTTTCCATAAGCATTTTGTAAAGTGCCTACTATGTGTAACGTAGCAAGATGGCTTAGCATGATAGATAGAGGCCAGGCTTAGAGTCAGGAAGAGCAGAGACTCAGTCCAACTTTGGACAAATAATAGCTTTGTATTGGGCAAGTCATTTATCTGCTTAGTGCCCCCAGAAAAACGTGAGTTTGGGGGTTGTCAACACCTTTGAAAGCCTGGTGAAGCCTATGGACCCCTTCTCAGAATAATAATTGTAAATTCCTATAATAAAATTCATGGAATTACAAAGGAAACCAATTATATTGAAATGTCATCCTCAAAACATTTTTCAAAAGTTCCTGGACTCTAGGTTAAAAATTCCTGCAAAGACTATAAATTACAAATGAATTGCTTTTCAACAGTGAAGGTAGTTTCCAAATAGAAAGATTCCCCACATGGATGAATTCATAGCTCCTGACAAAATAACAGTGTTCTAGGCACTAAGGATGTAATGACAAAAGATGAAAAATGATTCCTAAAACAATAGAAGGTTATATTCCTTTGAGGGTAAATACAACATTCATATAAGAAAATATAAAGTATCTCTAAATCAGTCTGTTGGGGGAAGGGGCACTGATAATAACCAGAGGGATCAGGAGAGACTTCATGTAAGAGGGTCACCCTCTTGAGAGAATCTTGAGAGAAGTTAAAGGACTTGAGGAGGTGGAGATGAGAAGAGCATATATATTACAGGCATGGGTGACAAACTTTTGCTAAGGTGTAGAGGCAGAAGATTGAATATCAAGTCTAGAGAATAGATAGGTGGCACAGTGGATAGAGTGCCAGACCTGGAGTCAGGAAAACATCTTCCTGAGTTCACATCTAACCTCAGACTCTTCCTATCTGTGTGATCCTGGACAAGTCACTTAACCTTGTTTGCCTCAGTTTCCTCATCTGTAAAATGAGCTGGAGAAGGAAGTAGCAAATCACTCCAGTATCTTTGCCAAGAAATCCTCAGATAGGGTCATGAAGAAGCAGGCAAACTGAATAACTGAAAAAATTGGGTTGGAACAAAGAATGTGTGAGTAATGGAAAATGTCTAGAGTTTCTTTCAATATGGCTCAAAAAAGAAAGGAAGGAGATGGAAATTTATGAAATGGGAATGTTTGCAGTGATTTAGCCTTTTGAAACCTATGTATTCCCGTGATCTTGTGTTGACAAAAATGAAATAATTTATTGTTGGTTATGGATCTGGGAATTTTAATTTAGAAAAGTTGTGATAGAGTTTAATTTTTTAAAAAAATGTTTGTATACATTTTCTTTTCATTTCACCCTCATTTTCAGGTTTGTCCTTTCCCTCTTTCCTTAAGAGTTATCTCTTATAACACAAACAGAAAATAAATGTATTTAAAAGTTCAACAAAATTAAGATCATTTGAGTCTAACATTATGCATAATGTTCTACATTTATTTTTGTTACTGTTCAGTAGTTTCAGTTGTCTCCAACTCTTCCTGACCTCATTTGGAGTTTTCTTTTTTTAAAACCCTTATCTTCCATCTTAGAATCAATACTGGGTATTGGTTCTAAGGCAGAAGAGCGGTAAGGGCTAGGCAGTGGGGGTTAAGTGACTTGCCCAAAGTGACACAGCTAGGAAGTGTTTGAGGTCATATTTGAACCCAGGACCTCCCATCTCTGAGTCTGACTCTCAATCCACCAAGCCACCCAGCTACACAGCTGCCCCCCCCCCCCTAATTTGGAGTTTTCTTGGCAAAGACCTAGGTTGTGTAGTTTTCCATTTCCTTCTCCAGCCAATTTTACAGATGAGGAAAATGGGGCCAAAAGGGTTAAATGACTTACCCAGGGTCACACAACTGGTAATAGTCTGAGGCCAGATTTGAACTCAGCAAGATTTATCCCTGACTTCAGGCTAGGCACTCTAACCACTGAGTCACCTAGCTGCCCCAATAGTCCTCACCTATACCAAAAAAAAAAAAAAAAGAAGAAGATGCCTCTTCCATTCTCTTCTTTCTGGCCAACTTTGTTATAATCACATGGTATCTTTTTTTGTGGTTTCTATTTCTATTTCTTTTGTAGTCATTAGTCAGATTCTTGGTTCTGCTTTCTTCTTCCCATGCTTCTCTGTATTCTTTGCATTTGTCATTTCTTAGAGTGTAGTGATATTTCATTACACTCATAACTCACAATTTAGTCATTTCCCAAAAGGTGAATATATACTTTGTTTTCAATTTTTTTTGTAGCATAAAAAGGTTGCTATGAAAATTTTATGCATATGGGACCTTTCTTCATCCTCCCAGCCAAGAGATCTCTGAATCAGAGTACCAACATTTTAATTACTGTCTTAGCATAATTATGAATTGCTTTCCAGAATGGAATAATTCATAGGCTCTCCATGTGTATGTGTGCTTACTTTTCCTCAGACTAAGTATTCCCATCTTTTGTCATCTTTGCTAATTTTCTGATGTGTGGTTAAAACCTCAGAGTTGCTTTGATTTGCATTTCTCTTATTAGTGACAAAATAAAATTTTACATACTTGTTAATAGTTTGAATTCTTTTTCTGAAAACTGTTCATGCATTTCCATTTAACTATATGAGACTCTATACAGTTTCAAAGTCCATAGATTTTGCATCCAACTAAGCACATTTTTGCCAAGATTTTATGGCCATCTCTTTTATTTATTAACCACCAGATAAGCATTATAAAAATGATTGAGGAAGGGGGTGGGGTAGAGAGAGGAACTGCATTTACTACATGTATGAATTCTATTTTTTTTATTGAAATTAGACTACAAGGATCGCATACATGTTTAATGCCTCAATGAAAATCATAAATTTAAAGACAGAAATGACTTCAGGGACCATCTCCTTATTCTTACAAGAAACTAATCCAGAGGAGCAAAGTGAATTATCTAAAGTCACAATGTAGTAATCAGGTAGAATTTGAACTCAGGGCTTCTGACTCCAAGTATAGAACTTTCCTGGCTTGCCAATTGAAATAACTCATCTGCCATCTCAGGGTGCCTATGTCTGTGTCAGTGTGTCCATACATAAGGAATTGTCTATATCTATATCATCTATCTTTTTTTTACTAATTTGTTTGCTTGTTTATGCAGTACCTCCCTTGCCAGGTTGTTGTAAGATTCAAATAAGATAATCTTTGCCAAATGCTTAGCACAGTGCCGGGCACAAGGTTGGCATTATAAAAATATTCATCTTTTATGTGTGAATGTATATAAAATCCATAGCTAGATATCTGTAGATAGGCAAGGATTTTTGTGTGTATGTGTATGTTATTTATATATGTGCATATATGTGTTTGTATTTATATAATAAATAGATTTCATTTTCAAGACTCTAATCTGTACTTCCTCTCTCTAAAGTGTATGTGGGAAATCCCATTATTTTTCCTAATAGAGATGGCCATTGTGTCTCAGTGAGGTTAAAAGGCTTTGTTAATACATACAAGAAGTTGGCATCAGGACTTCGATGATCTTTTCAATGTGCCCCGGAACAAGCCGTCCCTTCAAAGAGCTTTGGGAGGTCTAGTAAACCCAGCTTAATTATTTTTTACAACACAAATTGCAATTCTGAATATACTTGAATAAACCCAGTGTATGAGGCTTGGATTTCAGCTCCAGGCTGTGAAGGGATTGGGCTCTTTAATTAAGCTGAAATACAAAGGTGAAAAACTGGGAACATGGAGTCCATTACCCTGAGGGAGAAGCACAAACCCCATCTCCAAGTCTGATTACTGACCACCTTCTACCCTTTCCTTACTGATTGCTAAATTCATTCAGTGGAGAACCTTCCTTTGTACTCTGATTTTGTGACAACTGTTTAATCACATGCTATTCATAGTAATTAAAGCAAAGTTCTCTTGTTTCCCCCATATCAAATAAGATAATGCTTAGGGAAATCAAGTTCCAAAACAAATAATCAGGTCTAGGGGACTCCCCCCCAAAAAAAACATTCCAAAGCAAGTAGCCCAGAGAGAGATGCAAGATTCTAGCGAGCAGCGGCAGGAAGGGCATCCAGTTTTGTCGATGACATTGAGACACCTGGATCAACTTTGCAGATTTATTTTTTTAAACCTAGCAAAGGATTTACCTCAGTTCCTGCCTTTCTTTAAAATCTGGGGGAGGGAGTCCAAAAGTCAAAAGTCCAAGCAGAGCAGTTAGCAGGGCGCATAGAGGAGAGGAGCCCCATAGGACTGGGAAGACCTACATTAGCCTCTATCTTGAGCTGTGATTCCTCATTGCCTGAGAGATGCTTCTCTAGGTCTGTAGGGTTTGTCTATTAAAATCAAAAGAAGAAACGATCAGCTTCCACATATTCATTTTAATTCCCACCATTGGCAGCAAATGCCGTGCTACATTAGGGATTCTGTAGTAAATCTGTCTATGCTAGAGAAAGAAGAGGGAAAAGATTCATCTACAAAATGTGCATATCCAAAGGAGATTTATTGAAGGACGTTCTTTATAGCTAACTGAGGCCTCAGGAAGATTGAAGAAGAGAGTGCCCAAACCTCCAATTCTGTACCTAGTGCAATTTGGAGACAGGTGTGAGCAGCACAGAGGAGAGGGTCCCAACTTCTCCTTTTTTGCTTAGGAAACTTAACTTTACTCAATTAACAAAAAAGGTTTTTCTTTCCCACATTTGCTCTCCAGGCAAAAACAGAGACAGAGTCAAATAGACAGACAGAGAGACCAACACAGAGACAGAGAGGGGGTGGGGGAGAGAGAGAGATGCAGAGAGAGACAGAGACAGAGAGAGGAGAGAGAACCTTTTAACAATTATGCATAGTTAAGCAAAATTAATGTCCATATTTTAGCCATGTCTAAAAAAAATATGTCTTAATCTGCAACCTGAGTCTATCTAGAGGTAGGTAACTTGTTTTATTTTATCATAAGTCTTCTGGATTTGGGGTTGGTCATTGGATTGACCAGAATTCTTAAGTCTTTCAAAGTCTTTACGGCATTCTTCATGGCCTTGATTGGACCCTGAATACATTTCTGGAATCCAGGCTACCTTTGCACAGGTGGACATTAGCTCATGAAAAGAACAAATATGCCAATTTTTTTTTCATGGCCTCAATTTCTTTCTTTCTTTCTTTCTTTCTTTCTTTCTTTCTTTCTTTCTTTCTTTCTTTCTTTCTTTCTTTCTTTCTTTCTTTCTTTCTTCCTTCCTTCCTTCCTTCCTTCCTTCCTTCCTTCCTTCCTTCCTTCCTTCCTTCCTTCCTTCCTTCCTTTCTTTCTTTCTTTCTTTCTTTCTTTCTTTCTTTCTTTCTTTCTTTCTTTCTTTCTTTCTTTCTTTCTTTCTTTCTTTCTTTCTTTCTTTCTTTCTTTCTTTCTTTCTTTCTTTCTTTCTTTCTTTCTTTCTTTCTTTCTTCCTTCCTTCCTTCCTTCCTTCCTTCCCTCCCTCACTCCCTCCCTCCCTCCCTCCTTTCTTCCTTCCTTCCTTCCTTTCTTTCTTTCTTTCTTTCTTTCTTTCTTTCTTTCTTTCTTTCTTTCTTTCTTTCTTTCTTTCTTTCTTTCTTTCTTAGTATCAATTCTAAGACATAAGAGTCATAAAAACTAGGAAATTGGTGTTAAGTGACTTTCCCAGGATTGCACAGCTAGGAAGTGCCTGAGGTCATATTTGAACCCAAGACCTCCCATCTGTAGGCTTGACTCTTAATTGACTGAGTCATTTAGCTTCCCCCTATTGCTTCTTTTTGTTTGTTTGTTTATTTCTTTCTTTCTTAGAATTGATACCAATATTAATTCCAAGGCAGAAGAACAATAAGGGCTAGGCAATTGGGGTTAAGCTACTTTCCCAGTGTCATATAGCTGGGAATTATATGCAGTCAAATTTGAATCCAGGACCTCTCTATCCACTAAGTCATTCAACTGCCCTAACTATGATCTTTAAATATATATGTATATATATATATATTTTTTTTTTAATCTGTTCCTATTCCTACCCACCACCTTCCATCAAAGATAGAATCCTGGGCTGGATGGACCATGAGGAAGACTCAGTATAAAGATTCTGGTATTCCTAATATATATTATGACATAGGAAAAGGGAAGACTCTTCTGGTCTCCTTCCTAATCCTAAGAGATGACTCAGGTCATCAGTCGGTCACCATGGAAGAAGTAATAATAATGACAATGATAATAATAAAAATAATAGCATTATCATTAACATAATAAACTCATGTTTATATAGTGCTTTACAAAGAAAGATCTTTCTCCTTCATAGTCCTATGAGGTGTTATACCAATTATGAACCCCATTTTGCCTACAAGGAGGCTGAGATTAGGAGACCTGGGCTGTTGTGTGTCATAATGGTTAGCATGTGGAATCCAGAAGACCCAGCTTCAAGCCTGTCCTCCTGACATTTGCTAGCTGAGTGACTGGTTCAGCCTTCCTTTACTCGCCTCTAAAATGAGGAAGTTGGACTAGAGGGATGCTGAGGGCCTTCCTAGCTCTAAATATAGGATGCCAAGTCAGAGTCAAGACACCCTGATTCCCGCTTCTCTGCTCTTCCCACTGATCACTTGTGTATTTCCATTTCCCCTCTGTCAGTCGGACGGGGCAGCGTGTTAAAGTGAACATCCTCCTTCCTCCGAACAATGCCAGGGCCATTGGAGCTCCTGAGCCCAGCAGTTTGGTTCCATTTTCTACCTTTGACCCTTGGCTAGTATTCTTGCAGCTCAAGCTGCTGATCAGCAGGGAAACCAGGTAAAAACAGAGCTGGACCAGTGTAGCTCACCCTCGTTGCTGTGAAGCCAAACAAAAAGCAGAGCCTGCTGTCGTGCCGGGTCGGCTGTGTTTGTCTATGCCGTCCGGCACGGCTGCCCCCTCACACTTCTGCTGGGCCAGTCCCATAAAGTACGATGATCACTAAATGGGAGGCATAGTTCTGTAATTAAACATCTTAATCATCAAAAGCAATCTCGATAAGTAAAGGTGCCAAGTCCAAACTGAAAAAAAAAAGCCTTGAAATGTGCAAGGCACCAATGAAGTAGCTCTAAAGTGTGATTTCCCTTTTTCATTGAGCTGGCAGCAGAGCCCAACTAAAATCAGGAAACGCTTTTTCTCTGAAGACCAGAAATGGATTAAGATGAGGAGAATGCCAAAAGCTACTACAGGCAGAAAGATATTTAAAAAAAAAAAACCTGATGTGTTTTGAGGGAAAAGGAAAGAACAGAATTCCCTGGACTTTAGAATCTCTGGTTCAAAAGCCCTAAATGCTAAATTGTGGTCAAAGTGGGTTTGATTTTTGTCTTAAACCAGAAAGAAGAGTTAGCATTCTCTTTGTGAGAGGATGGAAGAGAAGGGCAAATGTGCGTTGGGGGAGAGGGATGAAGTATGAATTGTTGCACTATTCTCCTAATCACCCAAGCTAGAAATATGATTTTTCTTTAAGTTGTTCCTCTCCTTCCTGGATTTACCACTCATAAACTCAGTTCAATGGAGCCACACTTATTAAGTCCATGCCATGTGTGAAGCACTTTGGGAAAAATGAAAAAAAAAAAAGACCAAATCCTACTCTTTAAAAAGATTCCAATGTTATAACAGAAGGCATAAATGCATACAATTAGCTAGAATTTTTTTTTTAATCCTTACCTTCCATCTTGGAGTCAATACTAAGTATTGGTTCCAAGGCAGAAGAGTGGGAAGGGCTAGGCAATGGGAGTCAAGTGACTTGCCCAGGGTCACATAGCTAGGAAGTGTCTGAGTCCAGATTTGAATCAAGGATCTCCCATCTCTAGGCCTGGCTCTCAATCCACCGAGCCACCCAGCTGCCCCCTTAGCTAGAATTTAAAACAGAAAGTGAGGACAAAAGAAAGACCCAAAGTGCTATGAGAAATTTTCAGGTAGGAAATATCACTTCCAGTTGAAAGGATTATCTAGTCTCTTGTATTCTTCCTGGTGACTCACAGGTCCGTTCCTTTTCTCTCTTTTTTTTTTATTAAAAAAAAAAATCCTTACCTTCCACCTTAGAATCAATACTGGAGATTGGTTCTAAAGCAGAAGAGTGGTAAGAGCTAGGCAATGGGGTTAAGTGACTTGCCCAGGGTCACACAGCTAGGAAGTGTCTGAGACTAAACTTGAACTCAGAACCTCCCATCTCTGGGCCTGGCTCTCAATCCTCTGAGCCACTCAGCTGCCCCACTGCTGCCCCCCACCCCATTCCTTTTCTAAATCCAGCACCAAAATTCTCATCTAGGCTCCATGTTTAGGCAACTACAAAAGCCTGCCCAGTGGTCTTCCTGGCTTCAGTCTTTCCTCACACTAGTGCATCAAGTTTTTTTTACAAAAATATTAGTGATCTGCTCAAAAACATGCCATGGCTCCCTGTTAGTGTTCAGCAAGAATCCCAATTCCTTAAGCTGCCATTCAAAATACTTTAGCACTGGATCAAAGTATTTAGAGATCTTTAAAGATTGAATAGTGCAGGGGGCAGCTGGGTGGCTCAGTGGATTTGAGAGCCTGGCCTAGAGACAGGAGGTCCTGGATTCAAATCTGGCCTCAGACACTTCCCCGCTGTGTGACCCTGGGCAAGTCACTTGACCCCCATTGCCTAGCCCTTACCACTCTTCTGCCTTAAAACCAATACACAGTATTGACTCCAAGATAGAAGGTAAGAGTTAAAAAAAAAAAAGATTAACTAGTACAACAGCTTCATTTCTATCTCCTAGGCAACCCTGCCCTTATATTGATTTACATATAATAGGCACAATATGTATGATATATTATCATATAATATGATAAAATTATATAAAAATATAGTATAATTATGTGGCATATATCATGTACAAATACATATACAACAAATACATTTATAAATATATTATACATGTTATATACGATGTTGTTCATTTGGATTTTTTCAGTCTTGTCCAAATCTTCGTGACCCCATTTGGGGTTTTCTTGGCAAAGATACTGGAATGGGCTGCCATTTCCTTCTTCAGCTCATTTTACAGATGAGGAAACTGAGGCCAACAGGATGAAGTGGTTTGCCCAGGATCACGTAGCTAATAAGTGTCTGAGGTCAGATTTGAACTCAAGAAGATGAATGTTCCTGGTTTTAGACCCAGCACTCTGTCTCCTGTGCCACTAGCAGCGCTTTCTTCCTTTTTTTTTTTTTGGCAAACATTTTCATTTTTTTATTTCATTCTATTTTCCCATTTTTATTGTCATGCAAAACCCAACTCCATACTGGTCACTGTTGTATGAGCGAACTCATACATAACCAAAACCCCAAAATAAAACCATCAATACACTGACGGGAAAGACGACTCCAACAGTTCTTCCTCCAGCCCTGAGTCTTTCAGGATTGTCCCAGATCATTGCGTCCTAGCAGCTCTTTCAAGCCTGTACGCTGCCTCTACTTGATGCCTTTCTGTATAAACACTAGTTGCAGAAGCTCGGTGTACGTGAAAAGAATAAACTGAATTTCTTTCAGAATAGTACATAATTCGTACTTTTTACTAGTACACATTGACCATCTGCTCCTTCCCTTCCCCCCTCCAATGAGCTAGTTAGTGAAGACGGTTCCATTCCATGGTTCTTTATATTTTGACCCCAAGAAAAATGGACCCAAAGAGAAATGTGAATGAACTTCTTCACTGAAAGAGGCTGATAGGGCTGGAAAAAGCTCTCCTTGCTGAGTCAGAGAAGATCAAAAGTGAGAGTCTGTGAAATGCAGCATGTGAGCGGAGGCTGAGCTAAGTAGTTATGTCATCAATCAAAATCCCTAATCATCACAGCCTTCATTTGTGGAGGCTTTACGCCTTACAAAATGTTTTCCTCACAGCTGCTCCAGGAGCCAGCAGTTAAGCATTTCTGTTTCCCTTGTACAGATTTAGGACACCAAGACTTGCTGAGAGATGACGGGTCTGGCCAGGATCCGGATGAGGCAAAAGACTGGCATTCTGAATGCTCGTTTCCTCTGCGTTCTAGTCCCTAAACGGGGCTAGTTCAGGGGTGCAGGGAGGACTAGCCCTTTTCTGGACTGCTCTTTCCCCCAGCTTTCCCCTGTGGCTCCAAGAAGCTGACAGGACTCACGGTCAGTCATTTAGGCAGAAGTGTACCCTGAGCGTTCATGGATGGAGTTCATAGATGGAGGAATGGGCAGGTGAGAACAATTTGTTCCAACAGCCATGAAGGCAGCCAAAGCAGGCTCTGGGGAGGGCTTAGAGCTTGCCCAGACGCCAAAGGTGCCAAGGTCACCACTGCTGCCCTGGCCATCCTCAGGGGTCCTGATTTTTGCTTTGCCACTAGACATGGATTAGTGGAAGAGAGAGCAAGTCCGATGACTTCGTGCAACTGTGCAAGCCAAGACATCACCCTGTGACATCACTGGTCCTCTTTGAAAATGAAGCATGAACCACAGTCCCTAAGCTAATGCTCAATAATCCCATCCAACACAGCACAGATGACAAATTAAGAGTCTGAGAGAGATGGATGTGTGTGTGGTTTTTTTTTTTTTAACCTGTTCTAAGATTTCATCTGTATACAGAGAATTATATAAGAAGATTTTCTCTTCTCTTGTAGATCCTTAGAGATCTTAGAGAAGTGCTTGGAACATTGAGAAATTAAATTATTTGCCCAGTCTACAATATGTCAGAGGGGAGGGAAGAAAATAAGCATTTTTATAGCATCTACTATGTACCAGGCTTTACAAATATCTCATTTGATTGAAGGTAGGTGCTATTATTTCCATTTTATAGTTAAGGAAACTGAGGCAGAGGTATAGTGACTTGCCCACAGTCACACAACCAGTAAGAGTTTGAGACCAGATTTGTACTCTGATTTTCTTGTGTCTAAGCCCAGTGCTCTATCCACTGAACCACCTAGCTGCCTCAGGACTTAAGACAGAATTTGAACCCAGATCTTGCTGATTCTTATATCAACATTTCTATCAATAATTCTATGTCATCTTTCAAGTTGATTAAGGTTGAGTTTATGTGTAAGCAAATAGATGGTCCTTTAATGCCGTCACATCAGGAAGCCTCCCATACTCAAGCTTCCTCCTAGCATTGTGCTAGTAATTATAAAACTGGAAAGCTCTTAGGGCTAAAGGCATGTTAGACTCAGGAGTACACAATTTTTAAAAAATGCACATCATTCTAACTAAGATGGATAAAAGTTTTGGGTTGTTAATATTTTAGTATGAATTAGCTCTTCTGCCTTCCCTTCCTTCTCCTCTTTTCTGTACGTTTGAAGGACAGATGAGATAAAATTATTTTCTTCATGTCCTGATGATGGGACTTCCTATGTGACCTTGGATGAGTCACTTTATGAGTCTCGGTTTTCTCACCTATAAAATTAAGCTTTTACAGATTGTCTGATTCCCAAAGACCAGCCTACTTACCTAAAAAGAGTCTAATTCTGAATAGATTTGTTGCTTAATGATAAATTCTTTGGCCATGGAAACCCATGAAACAAACAAATAAATAAAATAAGAATAGAAATACCTAAACTATCTGCCTTAAAGAAATTTGAGGAAAGCGATTTTTAAACTGTAAAGTGTTATATAAATGTACACTATTATTATTATCATCATGTAACATTTCAAAGGAATAAACAAGCTAGGAAGTTGGCAAGCTGGCTATGGTGACTAAGGGTTGAATTCAGATGGGCTCGTCTCCTAGGAGACTCCTTTAACATTACGCCTGGTGATTAAGTTTGCCCTTTTTTCTGACCATTCTTGGGGTGGGGGAGATCCTGTTCTAGGGAAGAAATTTGAAGTGGTTTTTTCTCTTTTTCCCTCCACTCTATCAATTCCATTTTAGTGCAGAAAATCCATTTTAGGATATGGCCTTGAGCCATGAAGGAATTCCTAGTGTCCAAGGAAGTACTAACTCTTGCTTTTTTTTCTTTTTTTGCTGTCTTTAAGTAATGCATTGGCTGCGTTATTGGCCAGTGGACTGGTCATAGCTAATTATCAGTGATGCTGCTGAGACCGGAGTCTCAGGTGCTATTATCAGTCAACCGCCAAGGAAGTCTGTTCCAGTGCTGCCCCTGATGAGGATGTGATCCTTCATTTTCAAAGGCTATGCCAGTTAACTTACAGCATTACAGTAACTTATAGTTAACTTACAGCCTCTTACAATGTGTTTTCTTCTTCTTCATGTTTGCCACTGACACATAAAAATGATTATCGTGTATTAGAATCTTGTACCCTTGAACTACATTTCCCAGAATCCCTTTCCCTCCGTCCCCGCTTCTTGTTCTTTTGTTGTATCATGTGTGTAACTCCGCCCTCTCTTTCTCTCTTCTCCCATGGGTGAGGTCTCGGTAAGCTTTTTTTTTACTAAAGGTTTTTTCTTTCTTTCCTCTACTTCAAGTGATTACTAATAAATTTTATAAAATGTAATACTTGGAGTATTGGATATTAATTTTTCATCTTACACTATTGGTAAAGTCATTTGGGCCACATGGCTTATTACATGTGTGGTCTTGTGTAAGTTACCTTAACCTGTCTGGGCCTGGAGTTCCTCATATGTAAAATGTATGTGATGGTCTAGATCTGTGATCCTGGGCTCCTAACAGTCTGGAAGGGCTCTGAGTGCAGATCTGTGGGAGGAAATGGGTGTCATCCAAGGACTCTCTTCCCTGAATTCATCTAGTGCGGGTAGACAGAGTAGCTTATAGATAGATCATCCTACTAAGGTGCAAGAGGGGCAGCTAGGTGGCACAGGGGATAGAGGGCCAAGCCTGAAGTCAGGAAGATTCATCTTCTTTAGGTCAAATCTAACCTCATTTTCTTGTATAAGTGATATGTCTATAATTGGGGAAAAAAATAAAATACCAATCAATCAGAAAACAAACCAAAAAACCCAAATATGACCTCAGACACTTACTAGCTGTGTGACCCTGGACAAGTCACTTAACCCTATTTGTCTCACTTTCCTCATTTGTCAAATGAGAATGGCAAACCACTCCAGTATCTTTGCCAAGAAAATCCCACATGGGGCCACCATTGAAAACAGACTGAATTGAAAACAATTACACATTTTGAAGGAAATGATAAATTTCAGTTAGATGTTAGTGGAAATGAAGGCATAATTTTTTCTCCCTCGGTTCCAAACTAATGTGCAGAGGAGGCATTAGCAACTGTGAGGGTGGAGATGCTTTAAAGTCCAAGTAATGTCATAGAGAAATGGATTATTTAGAAGCGATGAAGCCTGATTCTACCTCAGGACCAATCTTGGCTTCCTGTAAGTCTAGTCTAAGTCATAGAGTAGGAAAGGAAAGGGGCTTGGGGAAGGAAATGCAGCCTGAAGCAGTCTTGACCTGGGGGAATAAGGCACTGGCATTGAAACGTGGCTGCAGAAATGCTGGACCACACACTGCGAGCCCCTGCCTGCCAACATCTGTCAGCCTCCTTCCTCCCAGGGCCACGTCTACCTTGACCTGTTTGGTGATTGTTCTCTCCATTAATCAGAAACTTCAGACTCGGTTACTCTCTATTTCACACTCTGCCTGCCCTCCCCCGTGCTAAAATGACTTATTCATACCCATAATGCCTATCTTCAGAGTTTTAAAGAGTGTCTGTTTAAATTATTTTTTTTAATAATCAAATAAATATTCGAGAGTAATTGATTTCCCCAGAAGGACAAGAGAATGTTAGTTTCCCACGGCACCATATTATGTCTGAATCAGCTAAGAAAAGATTTGTACATTTTGCTGCACAATCTCAGAAGGAAAAATGCAGATTTCCTGTGCTGGGTCAGAAGTGTTAGCACAGGATAGAATGACAGTGCGCCCTAGTGGCTTACAGAATTTATGCAGGGACACTGGAGAGGTAAAACAGCAGCAGAATGGAATTCGTTTTGGTTTTTTTGTAAAGATCTATTTGGAAATAGACCACTGATAAACCAGGAGCTGCAAATGATATGTCGGCTCATCTGCACTCTTACATGACTTACCTTGTGACCAATAGCAAGCACTAGTGAGAGCCAATCAACTGATTTTTGTTTGTTTTTAAAACCCTTACTTTCTGTCTTATAATCAATACTAAGTATGGGTTCCAAGGCAGAAGAGTGGTAAGGGCTAGACAATGGGGGTCAAGTGACTTGCCCAGGGCCACACAGCTGGGAAGTGTCTGAGGTCAGAATTGAACCCAGGATCTCCCATCTCCGTGTCTGGCTTTCTATCCACTGAGTCATCTAGCTGCCTCTCAATCAAGTGTTAACGATGGTCATGGAACAGAGCAAAAAGAACCAACAGATCCATGTGACCATCAAGTCCATGACTTTGACATCATTGATAATATGCTTCAATCAAGTTTTAAAAGTATCCAGTAATCACTAAGTGAGCCAAAAAGGACAAAGCATGGTTCTTAAAGTCATGGAACTTGCAAAGAGACTAATATAAATGCTAAAAAAAGTCATATAAGCAGAAAGGAATTAAATGACAGTTCAAGACAAAAATAAAATTGTCACTAGGACAGTACATGATTAAATATAAGGTGAATTGTGTGGACAATAAAGGCTATAAGAATGTAGTGGTGAAGGAAAGTCTTATGCAAAAGGAAGAATATGAGCTAGATCTTCAAGAATTTGATTGTGTAGAGATGCAGGAAAAGAACCACAAGCTACTCCCCATACCTGGAAAATACTACTTCTTCCTCTCTGCATATTAGAATCCTTATCATCCTTCAAGACTCAATTAAAACGGGTCTCCTTTGTGAAGCTTGCATGAAGTCCCACCCGATTATTGCTCTCTAGATCCTCAAATAACCCTAAAAGTCAGTCCTATTCAGAACTGCAAACTAGAGCAGTGTTTTGGGGTAGCATTGTTTTATGCTCTTGAAGGCAACAATAATTGAACTTTTTTTTCTTCGAATGCACCAGCTAGGGTATTTAATTTGAATCTGTTACCCTAAAAACTGTGATCCCCAGCAAAACTACTATGCCCTGCACCCTCCTCACTTCCTATCATTATGTATTGACATAGACAGGATATAAATTGGGTGGAGTTCTGTGTCTAGCCCTCTTTTCCCTCCTGTCACAGGTTTGGTAGAGCGGAGAATTTTGAGCAGGTAGAAAAACTTAGTCACGTGGTTCTATTTTGTCAGATAATAAACTTAATAATACTTTAAGTATTGAACATTAATTTAAATCTTATAAGAACAAGGGTTATTAAACAGAGATTTCAGTGGAGGAGGGGGAGATCAATGAACCAAGACAGAAAAACATTTTTTTTTATTTCCACCAACATCTAATTGAAATTTATCATTTCTTTTGATTGTTTAAAAATATTATTCCAAAAAAGGTCTAGAGATTTTGCCAGATTACTTAGGAGTCCACAACACAAAAAAGGTTAAGAAACTCTCATCTAAAATAGGTAGACTTCCTTTTTTAATATGCCAGGTAGATCAAGGATGCACCCAAGAGTGCGTAACATTCCTTTAGGGTCAGGATTTACACTGAGGTTTTCATCAACCAGTCTAGTTGTTATTATAGTTGTTACTGCTGCTGCCGATGATGATATTGATGATGACGATGATGACGATGATCTTCCTCTCTTTCCTTTGGGGGAAGAGACCTAATCTGGCCAAGCTGCCTTGGGGAAAGCATGTCAGGTATGCTAGTTGTCTAGTTTGACCAAAATATAGTGTTGTGATGGGGAGTTATGTGAAATAAGACTAGAAAAGTAGGTTTGAGTAAAATTGTTGTTATTCAATAGTTTCAGTTTTATCTGATCCCATTTGGGGTTTTCTTGGCAGAGACACTGGAGTGGCTTACCATTTTCCTACTCTAGTTCATTTGACAGATGAGAAACTGAGGCCACCAGAGTTAAATATGGCCTCATGGTTAATAAGTGTCTGAGGCCAAATTTGAACTCAGGAAGATGAGTCTGTACACAATGCCACCAAGCTGCTCTGGAGCAAGATCGTGAAGGGTCTTAAATGTCAGGAAACATTGTGGTTTGGGCTTGTTTTTGTTTTTATTTTATTTTATTTTATTAATTAAGAAAAATTTCCATGGTTACATGATTCATGTTCTTTCCCTCCCCTCCTTCTACCCCCCTCTCATAGCCAATGCTCAATTCTACTGGGTTATCCATGTGTCGTTGATCAAGACCTATTTCCATATTATTGATGTCAGGCAACATTGTTATAAATGATCTGAATAAAGGGGAAGTAATGTAATACAGTGGGTAAAGGTTGATATTTGACCTCAGAAATCCTGGGTTAGACGACAAACATTTTGGATAAATCACTTAGCCCTTCTAGTCCTCAGTTTCTTCATCTGCAAAATGAGCAAGGTTCAATTAGATGTCTACAATAGTTCCATCTGTGATGCTTGTGTTTATGTGTGTGTATACATGTTTGCTTTTCCAGTAGTAGGAGAACAGAAACTATTAATTTTGTCTTTGGAGGATTAGGATATCTCCAAGGATATTTGTCTTGTATACAGTAGATGTTTAATAAATGTTTGTTGGATTTAATTGAATTATATTGAATTCAAAGCAATGAGATCATGAGAAAAGAGACACTAGATAAACTCTCATCAATCTATTCTAGTCAGGATTCTTTTCAGGTATGGATTAGACCAGTTGACCCTTGAAGTCCCTGTCGACACTCCAGTTCTATGATTCTTCTAGTAGATATACACAGTCATACTAAATGGAGAGTCCTAAAGACCAAGATTCTAGTCCTCCTCCCTAACAAACTACACGATCTCAAGAAAATATCAGCCTTTCTGGCCCTATTTATAAAATGAAATAGTAATTGTACAAGATAATTTCTAAGTTTCCGTCTAGCTTTAAAGTGTAGTGACTTTAGAAATATAGCTAGAATCAATTCTAACGAATGAGCTAGAGAGTGTTGGAGATATTGAAACCATTTATAAGAAGCATAAAAGGCATCTAGAGACAGAGGATGTGAGTTTGAGTTTTATTCTGCCACTTATGGCCAATGTGACCTTGGGACAAGTCACATCACCTTTATGTGTCGCACTTATGTCATATCTGACAATAATAACTAACACTTCTACGGCACCTCATGACCCTTTGTGAGAGATGCTCTCATTATCCCTGTTTTTTGTTGTTGTTCAGTTGTTTCAGTCGTTTCTGATTCTTTGTGACCCTTTTTGGAGTTTTCTTGGCAAAGGTACTGGAATGGTTTGTTATTTCCTTCTCTAGTTCATTTTACAGATGAGGAAACTGAGGCAAACAGGATTAAGTGACTTGCCCAGGGTCATACAGCTAATAAATGTCTGAGGCCAGAATTCAATTCTTCTTGACTCCAGGTCTGGCATTCTTTCTGCTACATCATCTAGCTACTCTCCCTATTTTTACAGTTAAGGACATTCTAAGAGAATTTAAATGAGTTGCCTAGGGTTGCACAGGTATTGTGTGTCCAGGAAATGATTAGAAATCATCCTGACTAGGACCCTCACTGTAAAATGAGGAATTTGAACCAGCTGATCTCTAAGATTTCATCCAACTTTAAATCAGTCACCTTATGATCCTAAAGTGGGTCAATCATGTACAGTGAAAGTGAAGGATAAACAAGCTGTCTCTAGCTTTGCACTGAAAGCCCTACAATATTAAAAGAATTAGAGAAATATTTGCAAATCCCTGACTGGGTCCATAGTGGAGGATTTAGGGAAAGATAAGAAAGCAATGGGGTAGCTAGGTGGTTCCAGAGTACATAGAGTGCCAGGCCTGGAGTCAGGAAGCCTCATCTTCCTGAGTTCAAAATCTGGCCTAGCTGTGTGGCCTTGGGCAAGTCACTTAACCACTCAGTTTCCTCATCTATAAAATAAGTTGGAAAAGGAAATGGCAGACCACTTTTGTGTCTCTGTTTAGACCATCCTAAATGGCATCAAAAAGGATCACACATGATCACAAACTGAATAACAGCATTGATAAGAAGGTATGAAATAAGCTACACTGTTAATTATGCATATTTTTCTTTTTATAGCATAAATGTGTATTTATATCTTGCAAGTACATCATTTTTATGTTTTCCCTTTCCATTAGAATGTGAGTTCCTTAAAGTCAAGAATTACGTTTTTACCATCTTTGTATCCCTAGCACTTAGCACTGTGCCTGGAACATAACAAGTATTTAATAAATCCTTGCCAATTGGAAAAAAAGAAGATATGGATGTATACAATCTTCATCATAAGGAGGGATACTTACATTAATGAGCTCACAGATCAATCCAAGCATAGAAGATTGTAGAAGAATTGAGTAGCAATAATGAATTGTACCCTTACTTCAGTCTAATTTTGCTTTGTTTCATTTGGGTACAAAACAAGCCATCTTCTTTTATGATTGCTTTATTATGATTCAATAAAGCCCCAGAGGGATTTCCAAATTCTGACATTATGTTGGAGAATTCAGCTGATTAATGATAAACATGTATTTTACTTTTAGAAAATATTCTACTTGTTAAAGACATTTTTAAACTAGAAAGTGATCATCACATTGTGAAAGAATTTGCTAATTTACCAAAGCGTTTCCCTACAGGGTTCCTGCAATAGTGATCTTAATGGATTGTAAATATGAGTTGATTTACATACCACTGCTCAGAAGTGCATCTATGGGATAAAATGAAGTTTTCATTTAATGTAATATGAAATTTCAACAAATCAAATTCAATCGAAGGTTGATCTAGTTAGCTAGTTTATTATCAACTGATTCATGCATGTTTCAGGCAGATCTGAAAAAGTATGAAAGGAAATTTATTTGTCATAATGCGACTTAAAATTTTGTTTTCTTTCTTTTTTTTTGTCTAACTGACCAGACTGGATAACATGATCAAGAAAAAAACTGTGGAGACAGCATTCCTGAATTTTAACAAGGCTCTTACATACATTTGTCAACAAGATGGAGAGGTATGAGTTGGATGATAGAACAAGTCCAATAGGTTCAGAATTAGTTAAGTGGTTCTCTCTATAAAATGGTTGTTAATATATCAGTGTTTTCAGGAGCTTAGGGCACTGTGAGACTAAGAGTAAAAGACAAATGTGCAGCTTGTCACTTGAGTTCAACAATTCTGTCCCCAATGCTGGGTACTGGCAGGGACTCCTAGAAAGGAAAATGAGTCATTACAATTCCATGAGAAATAGTTTCAAGTATCAGGAGCCAGATTGCTGGTGTATGTTCAGCTGTAAAATGGTTGGAAGCTGGCCTGAAGGCTGTTAGCGAGGGAACTTGGGAAGACACTCGGTGACAGTTGTCCCGAGTGCATAGAGGGAAAGTGCAGAGCATGAGAAATTCAGTACTGTATTCTGGGAGGTGCCATTTAGAAAGGAAGCATGTACAGGGGACATCTGGGGGCGTTTCAGGTGTGGTTTGACCTTGAGCTCAAAACAATGTTTTAGGAGTGGCCTGAGAGTAAAAAGAAGAATGGGTGAATGTGGGTCTTGTATCTTTTTGGGCTTATGAAGTTACATGTGTAAGCATGCGACTTGAAACATGGTTATCTCCTATATGATGTATAATGAGACAGAGCAAGAAAATTATGAAATCTCCAAAATAAGATTCTTTCTAATAAAATTATTTGAATCAAGGACACCACTAAAATCACCTCTGCTTTCCATTTCAAAGGATACATGCCTGCAAAGTTCTGTATCCCAAGACCATGAGGTAGTCAGAATCCACCAGCGAAGACCTTCAAAACGACTGGGAATTGGAGCAACCAGTGTCATGTGCCTTCATTTAAAGTAGTTCTCAGAAACAGGATACCAAATTCCAGGGGTTCTGAGGGAATGTGTATTCTGTCCTGAGATGTCACAGGCATCTCTGTTGATCCAACTTTGAAACTCAAAGATTTGGGTGGAGGGATACAGCCAGGAAGTCTTTGTAGGAGCCAAAGTGACCCAGGTTGAGATGCAACATACAAGACCACTCTACCCACTGAACATAAAGTGCCAGTTTAGAAATTAAAGATGGAAAGATGAATAAATATAAGAAGATAGGAATAAATATTAAAAGAACACTAAAGAATTATGATGGATTCAAGGGTCCAACCTAGAAGGATATAGAAACTCCATATCAACTGTGAGCAGAGGATGATGGATTGTCCATAAGAATGTCTAGAATAAATTATGTAAGAGAATAGGGACTGGGAGGGGAAATGGTGGCATGTTGAGCCCTAAAAGAACCCAAATCCCTCACAAATACCCTAGCAAAGCACTGTAAATGCACCAGAATGAATAATAATGAAGTAAACCAAAGAGAATTGGCTACTGTGCAGTCAAGAACTGTACAAAAAGACTGCCAGAATCCTTTGGAAGCCCTAAATGGAGATAAGCTAGAGTAGATGAATTAACAGAATAAAATACCACAGAAAGAAAAACTCTGGGCTGAGAGATTTCCAAGATGTAATCCAGAAGAAAAAATAACTTAGCAAGTACAAATAGATCTTCAGAGGAAAAATAAAGTGTATTTGTATCTTTAACACCTGGTAATGTATCTGGTACAGAATCTCATATGGTGTTTAATATTTTTTGATTAATAAAAATGAAATGAAGGCTCTGGAAGAAAGAATTGGAAATAGATAGTTTAGAACAAAAATGGTATGCTTTCCTTAAGTAATAAACTCTCTTAAAATTAAAATTGGCCAAACATAAATTGTGAGCCTGTGAGACAGCAAAAAATATCAGAACAAAATAAAAAAGTTAGGGAAAAAAGAAGATAATATGAAGTATGTGTTATCAAAAACAACTGGTCAGGACTTCCGGGTAAACATGGCGGCAAACTAGACGTGAATCGCTTCCTCTCCCCAGCACCCAATGAAATAGACTACCTCAAAAGAACATAAAAAGCATCTTTGGAAGAACAGAGGGACTCTACAGTAGAGCGCAGCACTGAAGGTATGTGGGGTTTGAGCATTTCCACACTATAAGAAGGAGAAAAAGCTTGCACCCAAACGTGATCTGAACTACCCTCCCCTACCTCACCTACAGAACCAGAGTCAGGACCAGCGCGTCCACCAGAAACAGCGAGTGAGTGAGGGACATCTCTGTAGTGAGTGGGGGGCACAAGGGTCCTTGGGATCTAACTAGGACTGCCAGGGATCTACCCCTGAGAGTGGTTACACAGGAAACACCTGTGCACTGGAGAGCACAGACCGCAGGTGTTCTTGCAAAGTGCGGACACTGGAAGACTCCAGAGCCTGCCTGAGGCAAAAGCCCCACCACATAACTCCACAGAAAACCTGCCCATCTCACTCAGATTTCTGACTAAAAAGGAAAGGGAAAACCACTAAAGGGATGACTCATTGTGCCCAAGACCAACCCTCCAAGAAAAACAGGAAAAAAAAGTGACTCTTGAAAACTTTTGTGGAGGGAAAACCCAGGCTACAGAGGAAAAAGAGGATGAAATTCAAACAAAATCAAAACCTTCCCCCAAAAATGGAAATTGTCCTCCAGCTCTTGAAGAATTCAGATTGGAGTTTATCCAAAAGATGGAAGCCTTCTAACAAGAAAAATGGGAAAAAAATTCAAAGAGAGAACAACAATCTGAAAGACAAGAACTCTCAATTGGAGAAACAGCTGGAAGCCACAAAAAGCAGGGCAGACCAAACTGAAAAGGAAATCCAGTCTTTAAAGACCAGAATCAAACAACTGGAAGACAATGAGCTTGCAAAACAGCAAGAATTAATAAAGCAAAGTAAAAAAAAAAAGCAAAACTAATGAATTAGAAGAAAACATAAAATATCTCACTGACAAGGTGACAGACCAGGAAAACAGAGGACGGAGAGACAATTTGAGAATCATTGGTCTACCTGAAAAACTAGAGACAAACAAAAATCTTGATGCCATACTACAAGAAATAATTGAAGAAAATTGCCCTGAAGCTCTTGAAGAAGGGGGAAAAATAGAAATTGAAAGGGTTCATAGAATACCCTCTATACTAAATCCCCAAAAGACAACTCCCAGGAATGTAATTGCCAAATTCAAGAGCTTCCAAGCTAAGGAGAAAGTCTTATAAGAAGCCAAAAAGAGAAAATTCAGATACAAAGGAGCCCCAATCAGGATCACACAAGACTTGGAAGCTCCCATGCTAAAAGACCGCAAGGCCTGGAACATGATCTTCAGAAAGGCAAGAGAACTGGGTCTTTAACCAAGAATCACCTATCCATCAAAACTGACTATATACTTCCAGGGGAAAGTATGGGCATTCAACAAAATAGAAGATTTGCAAGTATTTGTAAAGAAAAGACCACAACTCAGTGGAAAGTTTGACATCCAAACACAAAAAAAGGGAAAAGGAGAAATTTTTTTTCTTTTATTCAAACTATCTTCTATAAAGGCTACAATTAGATCAAATTACACACATATATATATATATACATATATATGTATATATATATATATTACTATATGGGGAAAATGTTATGTGTAACTCTCAAAAATTGTATGCATTAATAGAGTGATCAGAAGAATCACTCATAGGGAAAGATTGGGGCATTAAGATGATTTGGAGGGAAAAAAAAGAAAGAAAAATGGAGGGGGGAATCGATGATGGTACCAAGATATACTTGAAGAAATAGAAATAAATTAAATAGAATAATCTTTGTCACACAAAGGTACACACGGGAAGGGGAGGGGAAGAATTCTCTTATAAGAAGGAGAGGAAGAGAGTGCTAATTGGCATTACTTAAACCTTACTCTCAGTGAAATCAAGTCTGAGAGGGAAGAGCATCTAGATCCATTGGGATCTTGAATTCTATCTTATCCATCAGGGTAAGGGAGAAGGGGAAACTAAGGGGGTAGGGGTAGGGAGTACAAAAAGAGAGGGAAGGAGGGGGGAGGGAAATTAACAGCCCCCCCAAAACAAGAAGGGAACAAAAAGGGAGGGGCCAGAAAGGGAAGCATAGCAAGGGAGGGGACTAGGGGGACTGATTTAAAGTAAATCACTGGCTTAAAAGGTTAGAACTAAAGAATAAAGGTCAGAATTAGGGGAGGATATCAAAATGCTGGGGAATTCAAAAGTGACAATCATAACTTTAAACATGAATGGGATGAACTCACCCATAAAACATAGATGAATAGCAGAATGGATTAGAATCCAAAACCCTACCATATGTTGTCTTCAAGAAACACACATGAAGTGGGTAGATACTCACAAGGTCAGAAGTAAAGGTTGGAGTAAGACCTATTGGGCCTCAATTGACAGAAAGAAGGCAGGAGTAGCAATCATGATATCTGACAAAGCCAAAGCAAAAATAGACTTGATTAAAAGGGATAGGGAAGGTACATCCTGATAAAAGGGAGTATAGACAACAAAGAAATATCACTAATCAACATGTATGCATAAAATGGTATAGCACCCAAATTTCTAATGAAGAAACTAGGAGAACTGAAGGAGGAAATAGATAGTAAAACTTATTAGTGGGAGACCTGAACCTTCCTCTAACAGATCTAGATAAATCAAAGCAAAAAATAAATAAGAAAGAGGTAAGAGATGTGAATGAAATCTTTAAAAAATTAGAGTTATTAGATATATGGAGAAAAATAAATAGGGACGAAAAGGAATACACCTTCTTTTCAGCAGCACATGGCACATTCACAAAGACTGAGTTTACACTAGATCATAAAAACATGGCATACAAATGCAGAAAAGCAGAAATAATAAATGCAACCTTTTCAGATCATAAGGCATTAAAATAATGATCAGTAATGGTACATGGAAAGCAAAATTAAAAATCAATTGGAAATTAAATAATATGATACTCCAAAATCGGTTAGAGAACAAATCATAGAAACAATCAATAATTTCATTGAAGAAAATGACAATGGTGAGACATCCTTTCAGACCTTATGGGATGCAGCCAAAGCAGTACTCAGAGGAAAATTCATATCCCTGAGTGCATATATTAACAAATTAGGGAGTGCAGAGATCAATGAATTGGACATGCAAATCAAAAAACTTGAAAGCGAACAAATTAAAAAACCCCAGAAGAAAACCAAATTAGAGATCCTAAAATGTAAGGGAGAAATTAATAAAATTGAAAGTGATAGAACTATTGAACTAATAAATAAGACTAGAAGCTGGTACTTTGAAAAAACAAACAAAATAGAAAAAGTACTAGTCAATCTAATTAAAAAACAGAGAAAGAAAACTGTAGACCAATCTCCCTAATGAACATAGATTAGATGCAAAAATCTTAAACAGGATACTAGCAAAAAGACTCCAGCAAGTGATCAGGAGAATCATTCACTATGATCAAGTAAGATTTACACCAGGAATGCAAGGATGGTTCAAAATTGGGAAAACCACCCATGTAATTGACCATATCAACAAGCAAACCAACAAAAATCACATGATTATTTCAATAGACACATAAAATTATTCGTTATTATAAGCCTTTTGGAATATTGTATTCCAGGTTCTTTTGTTCCTAATAGAATCTTCCAGGCCTGCCAGGGTGCTGACAGTGGTTCCTTGGTACTTGAACCCTTTCTTCTGGCTGCTTGTGTGTGTATGTGGCTATGTATGTGTATACACTTTTCTGTGGAGAACTTTGGCTATGATAGTCATATGACTATGGTTTTTGGAGTTTTTTCAGGAGGTGATTGGTAGATTCTTTCTATCTCTATTTGATCCCCCAGTTCTAATAAATCTGGACAGTTTTCATTTTTGATTTCTTGAAATAAGTGTCCAGGACATTTTATAAGTTTTCATGGAGTACAATGATTTTTGAATGATTTCTCCTTGACTTTTTTCCCTGATCAGTTGTTTTTACCCTGAAGAGCTGAGCATAACTCTACCTAGAAGAAAAATGGAACTTTAATGGAATAGAGAATTTTTATGTATTCTTGATGAAGAGACCAGAGCTGAATAGGAACTTTGAAATGCAAACACAAGAATCAAGAGAAATCTAGAAAGGTGCCTGGTAGGAAGGTCATCTTTCACCTTCTCTGCTTCCTGATATGATTTCTCCAGCTTAATAAAGAACATTTCTCTGCCTGCAATTCTATTACTGATGGGCTTTTCTATGGCATCACACTCCTCTATATTACTCTATTTACTTTTCCCCTTCAATTCCCAGAAGATGGCATCATTAGGGAGTTGGTTCCCAAAGCCTTTCTGTCATGACTCCTCTTTATCCTGAGTGTAGAGCACTGGTATCAAACTCAAATATGAACAAACGCAATGAGGGTTAGGTGACTTGCCCAGGATCACCAAGCCAGGAAGTGTCTGAGGTCAAAATTGAACCCAGGACCTCTCATCTCCAGGCCTGGCTCTCAATCCCTGAAGCCACTTGGCTGCCCCTTCCTTCCCCTTAATTTCTAACCTCACATTACAATTTATTAATTAAGGTCATATTCTGCTTCTAACACCTCTAAAATCTTCACTGCTAATCTCAATTTAGGTGTCTCTCCCAGAACCCAGGGAGTCTCTCTCTCTCAATTTCCATATGCCAGAGGTTTGGTAGAGTCCTCCCTTTTTATTCCTTCTCTCAGTATTCATTTGTGCTCTACAACCAGGTGAGAATATTCCAGTCACCTGGTATTGCTTCCCATATCACTGAAAGTAAGGGGATCAATGAGGAAGTCAGTAAGTACTCCCCAGTATTGCCATCCACTAGGGAGGGAATAAATGTACTCTCTGTTATATATAGCACATGGGAGAAAAAAGTTATTATTTTGTACTGCATCAACAGAATGTATACAATGAGGGAGGTTGCATTATATAGTCCTTAAATAAGATCACAACCAAAATATTCTGTTCAGTTCTAGGTGACATATTTTATGGGGGACTTTCACAGGCTAAAATGCATTTAGAACATGATGAACAGAATACTGAAAGAACTTGAAACTACAACATGCCAGAGTTGTTTGAAGAACTGCTGTTTAGCCTGCAGAAGAGACTTCCTGGGGCAGCTAAGTAACTCAGTGGATTGAGAGCAAGGTCTAGAGATGGGACATTTCCTAGCAATTGAACCCTGGGCAGGTCACTTACCCCCATCGCCTAACCCTTACTGCTCTTCTGCCCAAAACCCAACATCCAATAGTTATTCCAAGATGGAAAATAAAGTTGTTTGTTTATTTTTTTAAGTTGAATTGAATTTTTTTGACCTGAACTAGTGAGCTCCTCATTACTGAAGGTATTCAAGCAGAGGCAGGAGAGTAAGAACTGCTTACTGGGGATGGTATAGAGAATATTTCTGTGCAGATGTCATTTGGAGTGGTGGTCTCTGAACTCTCTTTTGACTTAAATTCTATGCTATGAAAGATGCCACTTTTTAAGGGTAATGGAAGGTGGTTCTCTCTTGTGATGGATGCGGAAAATCACAAGTATACATCTTTCAACAACTGCAACTCATCCAGATTGCTTATGGAGACAGAAGGGTTACAATCTGCTCAGATGATCACAATAGCCCTGTGAGAAGATACTATAAATTCTCGAATTATTGCATTAAGTTTAAGACTTTGAAAAGAATAGCAGCTTGATGAACTGGAAGGTGTCTAGGATTGGGAGTCAAAAAACCTGGGTCTAAGTACTAATTCTGAAACTAATTACCTAGAATAGTTTTGGGGAAATCTTTTTATCTATCTGTACTTCAGATAATTGGTAGGGCTGTTGAGCACTATTGTTCTTTAATTTGAAGATCATGCAAGATAACATATGTAAGAAACTTTGCAAACCTTAAAATATTTAACAAGTCAATTTTTATCATTTTTTTTTAATTTTACTGGACTCAAAGTCAGGAAAACCTGGGTTCAAAAACCTGTCTCAGATAATTACTATCTATGTGACCTTGGTCAAATCATTCAATCTCTCTAAACCTGTTTCTTCCTCTGTAAAACAGGGAAAATAACAGGTTCATTGTGATGATCAAAGAGATAATGTATATACATTTAAAGTATATTAATTATTATTGCTGTTATTATTATCATTGTTTTGAATGAGTCTAAGATTTCATCTGAATAGTTTGAATGACTACGTCTACAAATGCAGTCTAGCATCATTTATATAATGTATTGTCTTAGGAAGTTTCCTTGGGGCACTGAGAAGTTACTACATTTGTCCAGGGCTACCATCGATTTATTTCATAGATAAGACACAAGCGCTGGACCATCCCAAATGACTTTGAGGCCAGCTCTCTGTCCATTATATCATATTGCTTATATCTTATATCAATAAGAATTGGAATTCTTTGGTGCAATGAAAAGTTCTAAACATAGTGTGGAGGGCAGTGAGGCACCAATTAAGTCCAAGAAGGTTGCATGTTTCATCGTCTTCTACCATTTGACAACCAAAATGGGAGAATTGATTCTCTGTGCATTTACAGGGTTAAACTCCAAGCTTCTTAAGTGGTTTTGGCTTGGAGTGACTGTAATGTTCCCTACTTATGAAATACAATAGAAATTCTATAAAGCACTGCTGAAGAGAGAAGAACATCAAACAATAATAAAGGCAAAGTGACTTGTTTGGTGATATTTTCCCTGAGAATTATCAACCACATCTGGTCATCTAAATGGCTTCAGGTGCGGCTTTTCCAATGGTACGGGGAAAAGGGCTTGCAACTCTCCATGACTAATTGTCTGAAAAACAATATGAAGTGGAAATAATAGCCAGATATGGCACTGCAGACTGTAATAATCACTGTGTTTAACCTTTCCGAAAGCAGCTTGAAACAGGCATTACCACTTTGGGGGGCTGGGGGATGAGAATGGAGGGGAAATCTATCTGTGAAAAAAGAAATGACAATTGCTGACAGAGCCACTTTCTACCTGAAGGAACTGTGCCAGAATCAATGTCTAATTGGAAGCATGTGTGATGAGATTGCATTGTGGATTACAGTCACATTCTACATCCCTAAAAGCTTCTCTGGACAGACTGTAAATTACCCTGACCTTAAGGAAAATTTTCACATTGGCGTTTCAGTTTTTATGGACATTCCACCCAGAGAGCCTGACCTGTATTTAGACAAAAATGAGCATTCAGATACAAAACCAATAGAGTCAAGGGTCATGGATAGTTTGATGATTTGGCATGTTTTCCTCCCTTCCTCCCTCTCTCCTTTCCTCCCTTCCTCCCTCTCTCCCTTCCTTCCTTTCTTCTTTCCTCTCTCCATTCCTCTCTCCATTCCTTCCTTACTCCCTCCCTTACTTCCTCCCTCCATTCCTCCTTTCCTTCCTTTTTTCCTCCCTCTATTCATCCTTTCTTTCCTTCCTTTCTTCTTCCCTCCCTTCCTCCCTTTTTTCTTCCTCCCTTCCTTCTTCCCTCCCTCCCTCCCTTCCTTCCTTCTTTCCTTCCTTTCTCCCTTTCTTCTTCCCTCCCTCCTTCCCTTCCTTCCTTCATTCCTTCCTTCTTTCCCTTAGTTAAAAATGTAAATAAAAATAGATATCAGCAAATTGTAAATTGTTCATCATGAACATTATGTCATTCCAAAAGAGGCAAATACCACTTTCAGAGATAATCAGGGAAGATTTCATAGAGATCATATATGTAAACCAAAAGCTTATTTCTACCCAAAGGAAAATATATCCTCTCATTTGCACCAAATTATCTTTGTTTGCTGTTTCTGTTATAAATATATTTATCACTGAAAAGAGGTAAGTAGTAAACGATGGCAGTCATCCATTTCCTGGCCAAATCATTTCCACTAGCAAGACTGCCCATTCTTATGTGGGGGATTTATCATGAGAATTTATTGAACAAACTGATTAGATAACAGGGTGGCAAACTTTTGCTTGAGAGGCAAAATGGAACCGTGGACATAGTACTACATTTGGGGTTGAGAATCCTAGATCTGAGTTCAAATTCTGATTCATAAGTTTACTAGCCATGTGACTGGGCAAGTTGCTTAATCTCTGTTTCCTCATCTGTAAAATAGGGATAATAATACTTACCTCAAAAGGTTGTTGTGAGAATCAAATAAGATAACATACATAAAGCAATTTATAATAAAGTATAGAAAACTATGAATGCTATCTATTTCATTAAGTGAGGATGAAATGATTGCCTCATACTATTGTGAGTTTTGTGAGTTGGAAGCACTCTGCTATATTATAAAAACATGAATCAGTTGCAGAGATAGTTCTTTTGTTCTTTTCTTTTTGGAGGATAATTCCATAGAACAGCAGCAAAGAGAGGCAAAATTTAGGTCATCGCCTTTAAATCATGATCATCTATAAACTAAATAAGTCCTAGGGGTGTGAAAAGAGAGTAAAACAGACAAGCTCTGAAAAGCTCAACTGAGGGACCAGACCTTCAAAGATCTGTGGACTCAAAGCAAGTCTGGTTCATATCTGTTACTTCCTCCAAAGTCCCTGCCTTTTTCCAGGCTTATCTCTGAATGTTGGTTCTTTCCAGGTCCAGTCCTTGTGCTGAAATATTTTTCTTTATCATTTTTCTATCCTTTCTCTGAGCCCTTGAAAGTGTTTTGGGTAGCAATCCAAGTGTACCTATTAGCCATGGAAGGTTTTGACTTCAAATGAAAATTTACAGCAATTATTCTGTTTCCTGGTCCCAACTCATACCACATGCCATCTTATCTTTGAAAACAACTTGATGGTGGCTGAATAATCTTTTCTCCAACATTCTCTGCCATAGATCATATCATTTTGTAAGCCAAGAGCCAGACCTCAGTGCAGGGTAAGATTCTTTCTTCCTAGAACTTCAGGTGCTCAGGGACCTCATGTATTCCCTTCAATGTCAAAGTCTCATACCTTATTGTGGTACTTCAACAAGGCATGCCAGCCCATCCTTTCCTTCATCATTTCCAACAAAGCTCATCTGCCTCATCCCCTCTTTTGGTTTCTCTGTCTTTAAGATCATGTCAAAACCTTTAGGGTCCTCATTGTTTCCCAGAGTCCTTCCATTTACTTCTCTTTTTCCTTTTCCTCCCTTTCCCCCTTTCAGTATCTACCAGTTGCCAGCACAAGGTTTTATGGTATAGAAAGTATAGATTTTATTATAGGTGTAGGATCAGAATGACCAACACTAACGAATTCCAATCCTGATAAGTGAAAGCACACAATAATCTATGCTACCATGATATTAATTTCCAGGGCACTACGGGAGTTGAATGGAATGTACTCGCCCTAATATAATTCATGTCAGTTAGACTTGGGGTAGTACTGAAGGGGAAGCAAAGACATTCAAAAGACAGGTTTGACATGAAGGAATCTTTCTGGACTGACAAAATACTGAGTCACAAAGGAACTAAAATAGCTCTCAGGTATTGAATAGATTCACAAAAAAAGATCTGTTTTCTCCAAAGAAGAGAACATATAGCAGCTATAATTTGGTGGCAAACTAACAGCTGACTTTAATAGCTGAGGAAAGCAAGGGCAAAGGCCACAGGAACAGTAGCAAATGTTAATTAATAGCAGCTAAACCAACAAATAAGGAGCAGCGAAGTGGCTCAGTGGATAGAGATCCAGGTCATAGAGGCAGGAAATCCTAGGTTCAATTTTGAAATCACACTTCCTCGCTATGAGACCCTGGGCAAGTCACTTAACACCAATTGCTTAGCTCTTACCACTTTTCTGCCTTGGAATCAATACTTTGATTCGATTCCAAGAGAGAGGGTAAGGCTAAAAAACAAAAAACAAACAAACAAACAAAAAAAAAACCAGAGATAGATAGATGCAAAGTAAAGAAAGCAACCTAGTTGATTACATCAGTAGCCCACAGTTCAGTGGAAAGAACAACCCAGCAGACATATCAGAACAAGAGGATCAGTGGATGGAATCAGATCTTTGCAGAGAACTTTATTAGCAGCAAGATAGGTCCAGAACTACTTCGCTCTCCAACTAGTAGTTTAGGAATGTGTAAGAGATTATCCCCCTATATTTATGTAGGGATTTGCTTCATTATCATGCTGTTCTGTCTTATTAAATATCTTTGTTTTGAGTTAGCATCTCCTTTGGATTTGTTTAGTAAGGGGGGGGGGGCATCAGATGGGGAGGGCTCATAAGCTGTAGCCTTGAAAAGATGCTAACCCAAGGGCAGATTGATTCTGGAAATACATTTTGCCCACATTTTAGGAGGGCCCATGATGCACAAAACATTCCCTTTGGGTAAAGAGTATTCATTCCTGATGTTACCAGGACATAGGAAAGGGAACAAGATCCCAACACCCACCAGACACTGTTATCTCTGTATGTTTCAATTCTCTTTATTGGATTGTAAACTCCATGAAGTCAAACGCTTATTCTTATCCAAACTTTGTATCTTTCAAAACTTAGCACAGTGCTCTGAATTCAGTAGGCAATAGAATACTTGTGAAATTGAATTGAACCTGCTGCTTCAAGAGTAGAATAAACAGGGTGAGTGATAAGGAAAAGCATATAGGGAGAGTTAATAACAGAGCTAGGATTATAACTGAGGTCTCCAGACTGCAAATTTCTACTTTCCCTTCCTATGCTGCATCTGGCCTGAAGGCTGTTGCACTTTAAAGGCTTCTGATGGGTCAGTGGATTCCCTTAATTCCCACCCCCCACCCCAGTAGAATGTAAATCTTTGAGGAATGAATTCATTGTTGTATCCCCATTTCCTAGCACAGAACTTAATATTTTTGCCAGATTCACATTTACATTGCACAGTGCATTTCAAAAGATACAATGTCCTAACCTCCCCAGATGATAGCAATAGTGGGAAGTGTAGGCACTGCTGCTGGGGCCAGTGCAGAGTATCTTTTTTGGTGTAAAATAACCATATAGTATAATATAATCCCATTATATAAATGTGGGGTTAACCTGAATTGTTCCTATATGTATTCCCCTCTGCAAGATGAAATCTGAATGTAAAAATAGATAAATTAGGGGTTGATCTTTTGAATTACAAAAAAGTATTTTTATTTTGCAAACACATACATTACGAAATCCTTTTGCAAATAGATTTAATTCTGAGATGCAGTAAGGACTTAAAATGATTCCATTTAGAAAGAAATCAGTTTACATGCTTCCAACAAAACAGATACTGCAGAAATCAAGGTGTACCTGTAGTTTTGTCCTGACCTTAGTAAGTATTGAGATTCTAGCTAAATCCTATTAGTTTCTCCTGTAATTGTATAATGTATACATGGATTTGAGGTCCAAATGACATTCTTTATAGTGTAATAACTTCGTGACAGTGAATAATGACAATATCTGAGATTTTTGAATTGTTATTCTTTTTAAAAATTTTAAACAGCTTTGGGGACACATAAACCAGATTGGTGATTCAGCTGTAGAGTCTAGGACAAGAAAGCAAAATAATGAGTAATGAAATACCCTTCGTATGACTCAAACTAATGTTCAAAAATAGTGAATACTTGGCTCTGCTTGTTTTCTCTTTGACATAATGAAAACATATTGAAGCTTATTTTCACTGGGAGTTTGAATCTTAACTATTTCTGCAAAAAACTTTACAGATGTGTCTAAAGCTTGGTGATAGGATCAAAAATCCCAATAGCCACAACCAATTCAGGCAAAACAAAAAATGCTTTTGGGATCCTGGCTTCACTGGCCTGGCATCCTAGAGATGCTTACATTCACCAGGTAAATTGATACTTTGCCTAGTTAGGCATGCTCTAAGGACCCCAGTGCAACTGTTTACTAGATAAACTATAGCTTTCTTGAAAATTGTTGTATTCCCTTGTTTGCAAAGAGAGGAGAGAGCCAATGGAACATGTTTGGTTTGGGGCAGTTGTCAAAAGTGAATCTTTCAGAATATTCTTTGATTTAGTTAATTTGTTCAATTCAATAAATATTTATGCAACCCTACTATGTTTAAGGCAATATGCAGGTACTTGGGACAGATTCAAACAGATACAATTTTTATCCTCAAAAGATCATACATTCTAATAGGTGTTGGGATAGTGTCAAGTAGGGAGCCTTTAGGAAAGAGACTTGGAAGCAAATAACTAGAAGATAGAATGTAATGAGATATCAGATAAATATTTATGCAGATAAAACAGATTCTTTTGGATTATCTCTGTCGTTTGAAGCTTAATGCTGTAGTTCTAAAAATATCTACTTTTTCTATGCTCTCAAATGAGTGTCCTTCACTCAACTTTATAGGGTTTGTTTGTTTGTTTCATCTACAACCCAAGTTAACGATGACCTGTGCCCTTTCTCATTAGGTGGCCTAACTCACAACATGCCCTCTTCCAGATTATGTTAAGGTGGATGTATTACATAGAAAGATACATGACATAAGAAAAGTTGAACTTAAAGTCTAGAACCTGGATTCTTACCTAGATTCTAGAACTTGAGATCTGTGTAACACTGAGCAAATTATTTTTCCTTTATGGATTTGAGTTTCTTCCTCTGTAAAGTGAGGGGTGGCACATTCTCTAAAGCCTCTTCTACCATTCTGTGAGCTTACCTGCTTCTCATGAGAATGGAATCTCTTGAACACTAATTTGACATATATATGTATATATATATATATATATATATATATATTTCATCAACCATTCATCAGGCAAGGATCTCTCATCTTTCTCCTTTGCATTGCCATCTTACTATAGGTTATTGACTTCAGCTGCTTCCCCCCCCCCCCCATTCTTTCTGCCATAGCAATGATTCACAACTTAATCTATTGCTCTGTCCTTCAGATAGTAATTTTTTAAAGCCCTTCTCAAAGTAGAATCATATACCCTTGGCATACATATTAGGTAAAGAATTTTCCCATATAGAATCATCAGAATTGGAGGGCAATTAGAGGCTCTCTAGTCCAACCCCCTCATTTTCCAGAGGAGGAATCACAGACCCAGATAAGTGAAGAATCAAATCCATTCTGTTCTTTTGTTCCAGTGCTTAAGAAATGAGTCAATCTTTTAATAAAAATAAATGACAAGACTTCTAGGGGTGGAGCCTAGATGGCAGAGAAAACCCTCAGTGGAGCTGTCCCAACATTTTCCTCCAAACAACTTTAAAATAACATCTTAAGTAGAATTCTAGAGTGACAGAGCCATCAAAAGTATGGGTTAGACATTCTTCCTACCCAAGACAACTTAGGAGGTCATAAAGAGAGATCTGTGACATGGGAGTGAAAGCTGGCCCATAGATGGAATACCAGTGGTGGAACCAGGAGGTGGTTCAGTTCTCAAACCAGAGATGTTAAGGGGACTTGACAATTAATTGACCAAAAAGAGATTATAGGTGGTGCCCCTTAGATTCTATTGTTTTTGTAGATATTAACCCTTTTTAGTTTTATCTCCCCTACAAATAGTAGCAAAGAATAAGGAAGAAGGAAAATAGAAGAAATGGATTTTTGAATACAGTACCCCTGTGATTATGAAATATACACATTTTTAACATTTTTGTTTTTTTTCCTATTGATGGATCAGTACTATTTTGTTACACTTTACTTGTGCCATACAGTATTTGGTTTTTTTTGCATTTGAAGAACATGTCACCAGTTTTGAGACTGATTGACTGTATCCTATCACACGCATTGGAGATAATAATCCATAGACAAGTGGATACTGTTTTTTGGGAACACATTGAATCCCTGAATTTTTCCCCCTTATTTTATTATTGCTTTTATTTTGATTAGAATATTTGATTTTTTTCCCTTTTCTCATTTCTTGTACTTAAGGTATATACAATTAATATTTTTTTTATTCTGCAGTAATATAAGTTTAAAATACATATATACTTGCTATAATATTACTGCATATGCAAAGTTTTAGACTGTGGGAACCTGCCATTTATTGATGAAATGTTATGGGACTGTGATTAATCTTTGTGTATAATTCTAGGAAATGGGATCAAAAAGGAGCTCAAACTTCATCTATACAGTGTCATAGAAGCACAGACTTAACCTGAATAGTGCCAAAAAGAGCACACAGATAAAAAGGAAGAAACCAATCCAGGTAGTATTGATGAACTTCTAAGCCATTACAAAAAAACTTGAACCTAGTATGAGACTCGAGGTTGAGACTCTTGACATATATTAAGACATAGGACTTCCTTGTATCCACATTCTTTGTGAAATACTCACAGACAAGTACTGAAGTTTGGCTATCGTCCTGGCTCCTCTCTCTCCCTGATGACAAAAAATCAGACCAGGGAATGACATTTCCCTATCACAAACACAAAAAAATCTTGTCTTTTTCTCTCTTACAGTATGGCAACTTCCTATAGTCTTGGCTGCAAATGGGTAAGTGAAATATTACTGCATTCTGTCCTACACAATTGTGGGATAAAAATTACTTTAATTGGGCCCTAATGCAAAGGCCTATTAGAAATCTATTGGACCCTAATACAAGGGCCCATTATGAATTTATTCTTGTTTACTCAAAATTTTATATACATAGATTTTGATATTTTGATTCTGAGTTTGAATTTTTTTTCTCCCAAAAGTTTAACTTTCTTCCATTTTTTCTTTCTGTTTTTGGTGTGCATTTTTCTCTTCTTTTGATAATTGACCCATACAACCCCATATTCAACCATCCATCCTGAGCTGAACTGGGTGTTTCTTAACACCCACTTCAGAGGGGGATTGTTGTGTAATAAAAATCCAAGATTTAGAATTTTTTGTTTGAGGAAGATCTTCAAGGATGCTTGCTAACTCCTAAAATCCAGAGAATTAACTGCAGAAAGATACCTGAAAAACTTACACTATATCAAGAAGATCCAGAATGAACTTTGGGGTGTGGTTGATTGAACTGAAGGTTGATTGAATATGTATTTTGAATGTATACTCTAATGCCAAAAGGGAATTGCCCCCTAATTGTTTTTTTGTCAATGCACCAAGAAAAACATTGGTTTGCTTTCTCTCTTCTATTCCCCTCTTATTTCTAACTATTATAGTTTCCTCTTAGAAGGTACAATTTTGTATGTACCTGCAGTTAGAAGATTTTGAGGTGCAAGATGATTATATTTAGTGATCAATTAGGGAGACTGGTCCCCCAATCATCATTGGGGTGATTGTGAATTTTAGTTTTACTCCACCCTGCTTAGTCTTTAGAATTCTAGTAACCAGGAATGTATACACCCCCACTTAAGGATTAACTGTGAGGAGGATGGCTTATGATTGGCATGTGCTAGCAAGTGACAAATCAGAAACAACTGACTAACCCCCTGGGCTGTCCTAAGCCAAGCTTAAGCTACTATTGGTACATGTGAAATGCAGAAAGTGATGTAAAGAACTGCCTATATATTTCACATCACTTCCACTCTCTCTTGCTCTCGGAGACTTTGGGCTCTCGTGGTTTGGCGTTGGGAGCTTTGGTGGAGTTGGCCCTGGAACTCGAGCCTGGAGGAGCTCCTCAGACTGCTTTCTTTTAGACAGTCACATGGTGAGTGATAAGACTGACTCCCCTTTTCCCTTGGCTTTTTGGAGAGGCCCCTTGGCCAAGGCCTCTGAACTCCTGCCTGGCTCAGCTGGGCTGGAGCAGTTTTAATTCCCTTTCCACTCTCTCTTCTTAATTTCTTCCTACTATTGTAATTAAACCACCACAAAAATCCCAAACTGACTTAAGTATTTTATTGGGATTGAATTTAAATCCCTGGCAACTACTAATATAATATAATCAGTCAACAACTCTAATTTTACCCTTAACAAAGGAAAAGGCTAATGAAATAATAATTAACAAGTTGATAAAAGAGGCAAAACAATATGGAAGAAAATGACTCCTTGAAAAACAGAATTGGCCAAATGGAAAAAGAGGTACAAAAACCCACTAATGAAAATAATTTTTTAAAAAGTGTAACTGGACAAGTGGAAACTAATGGTTTCATGAGACAGCCATAAACAATAAAATGAAGTGAAACAAACAAAAAATAGAAAAAATATGAAATATCTCATTGAAAAAACAATGGACTTAGGAAATAGTTTGAAGACAGATAATTTAAGAATTATTGAATTACCTAAAAACTAAAGAAAGAGCCTAGACAGCATATTTCATGAAATTATCAAGGAGAACTTCCCTGATATCCTGGAAACATAGAGTAAAATAGAAATAGAAAGAATCTGCAAAAAACACCTGAAAGAGATTTCAAAACTCCTAGGAATATTATAGCCAAATTCCAGAACTCCCATGCCAAAAAGAAAATAATTCAAGCAGCCAGAAGGAAATAATATAAATATCATGGAGCTGTTAGGATGTTGTTAGGATCACACATGTTGTGTTAGGATCACACAAGATTTAGCAATTACCATGTTAAATAAGTGGAGACCTTGGAATATGATATTCCAAAAGGCCAAAGGGCCATGATTGCAACTAAGAAAAACCTATCCAGCAAAACTGAGTATAATCCTTCAAGGAAAAAAAATTGATATTTAATTAAATGAAGAACTTTCCAGCATTCCTAATGAACAGACCAGAGTTAAGTAAAAATTTTCATTTCAGGGGGCAGCTGGGTGGCTCAGTGGATTGAGAGCCAGGCCCAGAGATGGGAGATCCTTGATTCAAATCTGGACTCAGCCACTTCCCAGCTGTTCAATCCTGGGCAAGTCACTTGACTCCCATTGCCTAGCCCTTCCCACTCTTCTGCCTTGGAACCAATACCTAGTATTGATTCTAAGATGGAAGGTAAGGGTTTAAAAAAAAAAGAAAGAAAATTTTCATTTCAAATATAAGATTCAAGAGAATTGTCAGTGTGAAAGGGAATTTTTATTCTCTTTGTCTATTTTAAGTTAATCAATCAAGAACCTAAAGTAGCTCTACTTAACTCTTAGTAAGTCACTAACAAAGAAAGTTCACACCCTAAAAAGCCACAAACATAGCCCTGCCCCCACCCACTCACCCACAGAGCTAGGCAAATTGAAAGGCTGTGATTGATTCCTGAGATGTGACAAGGAGAGCTGATAGGTGGAGAAAACTGTATATAAGTGGAAGCCTGAGAGAGATTTGGGTCTTCATTTTTGGCTCTTCATTCTTGGTGGCTCTTAGCTGGGGAGCATGAGCTCTGGTAGGATTCTAGGAGGACTTGGCCTCATGTGTGCTTAAAGTTCTTGGTGGTTTTCAATGTCTTTTGGCTCTTTGGATTTTGGCTTCCTGATCTGGACGTTGGATTCTGGTGAAGATTTGACTTCCTGTACTGGAAACTCAGGATGAAGAGGGACACTTGCTCTGTTGAGACTCTTGCTTCCTTGGCATGAGAGACTGCCTTTTGCGGTTCAGCCTCTTTGTGGTCGGTTTTTGGTTGTTGGAATGCCTGACTGGAGACACTCTCATAGACTGGTGAGATTCGAATTTGTGGGCTGGAGGCACTAGGATTAGGACTTAGGGTATTTTTAGTTAGGTGATATTTCCTACCTCCTTTCTATATTTCCCAGTTTAATATCTCTATCTTGCTGTAAATAAAGCTACTAAACAGCCGACTGGCTCATAGTTTAATTTTTATAAATGGCAACCACAATAACCTTTTTTAACTCATAAATTTAATCAAACCATTTTTAACCCTTACATAAGGGACTCAATAAGGTTAAACTATTTACCAATTTCTATATGGTAAGACGATATATGTAATTTTAAATAAATTTTTCATTATTAGGGAAGGTAGGATTATATATTTAGAAGAGGCATGCAAGGAACTAATTATGGTATGATAATGTAATATATATATATGGATAAGAATGAGGGATGACCTGGGAGAAGGAGGAAGGGAGAGAAAGCATGGGGAGGCATCTAACATAAAAGGGAAGAGTTTTTACAGTGGAGGAGAAAAGGTTGAGGGGCAACCCTTGAACACACATATTTAATTAATAAAATCTATCTTACCTAACAGTGAAGTAGAAGGGAAAGGGGACATGGGAAGTGGGAGCTGATAAAATGGAAGTTGTATATAAGAAGGCAGTGGTCAGAAGCAAAACAGATCTTTGAGGAGGGACAGTATAAAAAGAGAGAGAAAATGGGTAAAGAGAAGAAAATAGGATGGAGGGAATTGCACAGTTAGTAATCATAACTGTAAATGTGAATGGGATGAACTCATCCATAAAATTGAAGTGTATAGCAGAATAGATTAGAAGCCAGAATCCAACAATATGTTGCTTAAAAGAAACATTTTAAACAAAGATACACACACAGAGTTAAAATAAGGGCCTGGAGCAGAATATATTATACTTCAACAGAGGCAAAAACAAACCAATAAATGAATGAATGTATGAACAAACAAATAAATAAATAGATAAATAAAACCATGGCTAGTAATCATGATTTCATATAAAGCAAAATAGATCTAATTAAGAGAGATAGCCAAGGAAACTACATTTTGCTAAAAGGTACTACAGACAGTGGCACAGCATACAAATCCTTAAAGAAAAAGTTAAGTGAATTGTAGGAGGAAATAGACAGTAAAACTGTACTAGTGGGTGATCTCAACTTTCCCCTATCAGAGCTAGCTAAAGCCAGCCATAAAATAAATAAGAAATAAGTTAAGGAGATGAATAGGATCTTAGAAAAATTAGAGATGATAGACTTCTAGAGAAAATTTAGAATAGAAAAGAATATATATTTTTTTATCAGCTGTGTATGGCACCTTCACAAAAATTGATCATATTAGGGCATAAAAATCTCATTATCAAATGCAAAAAAGAATGCATCATTTTCAGTAAAAATTACATTAAAAAAGAGCCATGGAAGTGCAGATTAAACAAATGGAAACTAAATTAATCTAATCCTAAAGAATGAATGGGTCAAAGAATAAATCAAAGAAGCAATAATTTCATTGAAGGGAATGAAAACAATGATACAACATACCAAAATTTATGGGATGGAGACAAAGCAGTACTTGGGGTAAAATTTATATCTCAAAAGGTTTACATCAATAAGATAGAGAAAGAATAGATCAATGAACTGGACATGCAACTTAAAAAAAAAGGATGAATTTAAAATCCCAAATTATTCACCAAATTGAAAATTCTGAAAATCAAAATTGAAATTAAAACTAAATTGAAACTAAAAAGAATGAGCCATTAAATAATATTAGGGGCTGTTTTTTGGAGAAAAGAATAATAAAATAGATAAATCATTGGCAAATCTGACTTACAAAAGAAAACCAAATTACCAGTATCAAAAATTAAAAGAATGAATACACCACCAATTAATATGAAATTAAAGCAATTTTTAGGAGTTGTTTTGCTCAATTATAGGCCAATAAATCTGACAACTTAAGAAAAATAGATGCATATTTACAAAAATATACTCTTCAGATTAACAGAAGAGGAAATAGAATACTTAAATAACCCTATCTTAGAAAAAGAAATTGAACAAGTCTTGATGAACTCTCTAAGAAAAACTCCCCAGGACCAGAAGGATTTACAAGGAAATTCTCCCAAACATTTAAGGAACAATTAGTCACAATATTATATAAATTGTTTGGAAAAAAAATAGGTAAAGAGGGAGTCCTAAAAACCTCCTTTTTTTGGCACAAATATAGTTTTATTAATCAAACCAGGGAGAACAAAAACAGAATGAAAACTATGAACCAATTTACTTTATAATATCAATGTAAAAATTTTAAATAAAATATTAGTAAGTGCTCCATTTCACACTGTTAATAAAGATATGATAAAAATAGATAAAGGATTTAGACATAAAATGGTGATAACATAAGTAAATTAAGGGAGCATGAGGAAATATACATGTTCAACTTATGGATAAGAGAAGAGTTAATGACTAAACAAGAGATAGAGAGGATCATGAAAAATAAAATGGATAATCTTAATTACATGAAGTTTAAAAAGAAGGAAGAAGAGAAGGGAAGAGGGAGAAAAAGAGAGAGAGAGAGAATAACTAATATCAGATTGTGTTGATAATTACCACTTTGTGATATGGTTTGAAATCCGATGTCAACTTCCTTCATATTTTGTAATAGAGTAATCTTTTAAAAACCAAAACCCCACATCCTATACAAGTAATATAATCAATTTTTTCCTTCTGGATTTCTATTCCCACAGTTCTTTCTCTAGATGTGGATAACATCTTTTTCATAAGTCCCTTGGAATTGTTTTCCTGGATCGCTGCATTGTTATTAGAAGCAAAGTCAATTACATTTGATCAACCCACAATGCTTCTGTTTCTGTGTGCAACGTTCTTATGGTTCTGCTCATTTCACTCTGCATTAGTTGATGGAGATCTTTTCAGTTCATATGGAAATCAAGCAGGTTATTGTTCCTTATCGAACAATAGTATTCCATCACCATCATATTGTGGTATAAGATTGTGATGGTATACATTTTTGCTATAAGAAATTGTTGTGGGAGAGCTTTAAGGTAAAACCCTGCATCTGGATAGGTTGCCCTTGTCAAGAATTACAGACTCTAATAGCTACTTCAAAAATAAAAGATTTGTTAATTTGAATGTAAGTCATATGAGTAAGTCAAACGGGATGGCTGAGGGAGGCAGAGCAGATGGAGTGCTGCTTCCTAGAGGTGAGGTGTGATGGACTTTTTATACCCATATGATGATGTCATGTTGCTGGTTCTCTGGAACCTTGAAATGGGTCATGTAATTATGTCCTAATGCCTCAAAGTCAAAAGGGGGTGAACTGTTCAATATAGAGGATAATCAGATATCTGGGATATAAAATAGATGCTTCTCAGGAGTAAACCAAGAGGTACCTATTTGTGCTCATCAAGAATGAGGGGAGAGGCCAGAGGGGATCTTCTTATTAGCTCAAAGTCACCTTCCCTAGCACTGCAGCAATGCAAGGAAAAATAAGTCTTTTATGTACTCTCTGACTGGGGTTAGGGGGTGTATAAGGGAAGCCTGTACCTCCATATCAAAATGATAAGCCAAAGTTTCAGAAAAACCTGGAACCATTTATATGATTATAAGATTTGTATTTCACAAAGGGAAATGAGCAGAACTAGGACATTGTACACAGTAACATTATATGATGATCAACTGTGAATGACTTAGCTACTCTGATCAATGCAATGATCTAAAACAATTTGAAAGGACATGTTAAAACTGTTCAGAGAGTGAACTGATAGACTCGGAATGCAGACTGAAGCATACTTTTTACATTTTACATTTTTTTAATCTGTTTTCTTTTGCAATAAGGCTAATATGGGAATGTTTTACATGACTTCACATGTATTTGATATCAAAATGCTTGTCTTCTTGAAGAGGGGAAGGGATGGGAAGCGGAGAATTTGGAGCTCAAATTTTTTAAAAATGAATGTTAAAAAAATTTTACATGTAATTGGAAAATATTTAATGAAATAAATAAAACTATTTTTAAAAAGAACATGACAACAGATAGACAATCTGATTAGTTGTATCATCACGGGCAAGTCATTTCATATCTCTTGACTCCACTATTCTTTCCTGTGTTGTTGTTTCCAAACTATTTTCCATGATAGGGTTGAGACCCAGTTGATACACCTTCCTGGCCACCCAGGGGCATAACAGTTCCCAGTCTTTCAGACTTGGTGGATTTCTGAAGACCATGGAAGTCATCATGTCCTTTCTCATATTCTGATCTGATAATAGGGGGACTTTCCAAACAGAGTTAAGGGGTACTTCATCCAGGGAAATTAATGGCCACCATATTCTTATTGTATATCTTTGCAGTGTTAGAGCAAAGAAAACCTTAACTATTCAGTGATTTAGGAGGGCCTTGTTTTGTCCAATTTTGACCCTTAATTATGAGAGCTGCCTCTCATACTTTGTGTACTCTCTGTACATATTTAATACTACTCATGTAGAATGTGAATGTAAGTTCCTTAAGGACATTATTTATCTTGCTTTTTTATTTGTGTCCACTGCACTTGGCATAGTATTTGATATACAGTACATGTGTTTAAATACATGCTTGTTGATTCTATGAAATCATCCTTGTTCATGCCCATTAGAGTGACCTCTCCCTCTTCAAATTGTTCATATCATTTTGTTTGGAACACTGGCAATTTTCAAATTTTATCTTATATTATAGTCATTTGTGTATCATCCTCACTAAGAGAATGTGACCCTTGGAGAATCAAAGCTGGATCACTTTCTTTTTCCATCCTAGTATTCTTAGCACCTAGTTCAGAGCCTTGAATTTAGCAGACATTTACTAAGTTTGTTGAAATGACAGTAATTCATTTGAATAATTTAGAACTATACTAAGAAAAGGACTAAAACATATATACCCTTTTTCCTAGAAATGCTGTGGCTAAGTTTTTATTCCAAAGAGGTCAAACAAAAAGTTTTTTTTTTATTTCATTTAATTAATTTAGAAGATTTTCCCATGGTTACATGATTCATGTTCTTTCCCTCCCCACTCCCATAGCCAACAAGCAGTTCCACTGGGTTTTACATGTGCCATTGATCAAGACCTATTTCCATATTATTAATATTTGCACTAGTGATCATTTAGACTCTAAATTTTAGACTCTACATCCCCAGTCATATCCCCATCAAACCATGTGATTAAGCAAATGTCTTTCTTCTGTGTTTCTGCTTCCACAGTTCTTTTTGGGGAGGTGGAGAGCATTCTTTCTCTAATTCCCTTAGAATTGTCCTGGATCATTGCATTGCTGCTAGTAGAGAAGTCCATTATGTTTGATTGTGACAATTCTTTAATATACACCAAAATATTTATAGCATGTTCTGATAGTAGCAAAACAAAAAACTGGAAATAAAGTAGATACTTATTGTTTTGGGAATGTACAAATTGTGGTAGGAGAATGTAATGAAAATATTACTGCACTATAAGAAATAATGTGTATTGATTGAACTTCTCAAGAGGCTGTTATTTCTTAATTTTAAAGTTAGTTTATTAATCAGCTACTCAAGACAAACTAAACTATTCATAGGATTCCTTCTATAATCCAAGTAGGTGCCAAATGAGAGTAGATGGACAAGAGAGCTGGGCCAGAATCCTCTCTGCCAGAAAAGAGACCTTGAGTCTCCAGAGCATGGCAATATATACCCATATCCCTTTTGCTGACACCACTCAGTCCCTCCCCTGGACATCCTAAGACATTTCTGATTGGTAACTAGTCAATCCCTTCCTCTATTTCACTGATCTAACACTATTTCTTAGCCAGTACTAGATTGTTTTGATGATTACTGTTTTGTGATACAATTTGACACTTGATATTGCTTACTTACTGGTACTGGTACCTTCCTTCACATTTTTCCCCATGCTATGGTTGTAGAATATCCTTATTTAGGCAATGCTAGTTAAGTGAAGTCAGGTTAGTGAATTTCTGATGACACCCCCAACCAATGTATGAGTATAGTGGGAAATAACTGCAATACTCCTCATTTTTCCAATTAATGTTTTAAGAGTAGAAGCAGTAGAATCTATGTGATATGTTGAGTATACTGTAAATTCTTGTTTCAAACTATCCAATAAAGACCATGAACAAGGTCATTTAATTTTTCGGAGTCCCTATTTTCTCATTTGTAAAATAAAGGGAATATCTGCAGGCTCTACTTCCTAGAGTTGTGAGGAAAGTGCTTGTAAAACTTAAAATTCTATATAAATGTGCTTTGCTATTATTAGAAACAAAACTTTTATGTGTATATTACTGAGGTTACTGATACAATGTAAATCTGGTTTGACAGCATTAAATAAAATTAGAGTAGTTCAGTTCTATGATTTGGATGATCATCTTTAGGCAATCTTAATAAGGAATCAGAAGGATCATAGCTCCAAATCCTAAGACTTTATTTTCAAACCTTGGAACCTGAACTGCCTTTGAATTCAAATTTGGTAGTGCACTTAGATCAACTTGAGCTGACAAATTCTTTATAAGGAAGTGGAATAAGGCAATTTGATGGAAATTATACTGTGCAGTGCCTTGTCACTCCAGATATTTCACTTTTACATTGAGGAGAAAATTCTTCAATTATTTTAAAGGTAACTGCTACACCCAGATAGTCAGGCTATTTATCATTATTATTCATTTATTTATATGCAGTACTGTCATTTACAAGGACATCATTCTTAACAAACAATAATTGAACTCAATTGATCAAGTTGCTTACTCACAACCTTTTAAAAACTTTCTCCTCAAAATGATGTATAAATGAGGAAAATGTTTGCCTCTTTCATTAGGTATAGCTGCTGTCTCCCATTGCTGGTGGAATTTGGGTCACAATCATCAGACCTCAAGAATGAATTGGTTCAGTGATTTTCTGTAGAGTTCCCAAAACCTTCCTAGGAATCTAGGTGTGTAGAGTTATGTAGAATGAGGTTTGGGCTGCCTTAGAACATGATATGTGCAGTAACAACAATTTAAGGGTCTTATAGGTCTTGAGGATGATACAAAGTTTAAACAAGACACAGTTCCTACACTCGAAGATGTTAGTCTAGAAAGAAGAAACCCAGCTAGCTATAGGACAAGGTTACATATTAAATGCAGGTAGTAGTATGAATGGCATATAGAGAGAGCTGGACTTGGAGCCAGAAAAGACTTGGCTTTAGATCCTACCTCTGGCATTTACCAGCTAGTTACTGGTCACCCTGTGTGTATAACCCTGGACAAGTTTATTTGTGTGACCCTGGACAAGTCTCTTATTTAACCTCTCTGAGCTTCAGGTTCCTTATCTATGAAATGTCTTCTAAACTCTTCTGGTTCTAAATCTACAATCCTATCATCTTCTACTTCTACATCTACTTCTACATTACTTTTGTGATGACTGAGGGGAAAAGATCTGGAGCAGTAAAGACATCCGGAAGGAGGTGGCATTAACAGCCTTTAAAGAATGGGCTTAGGTAAAGAAAGGAAGGAAAGAGATGCTATGCATAGGGAAGAGACAGATTAGGAATGCATAGGCTTAGCATCACAGTCATTTTTCTGTTCAGTTGGAGCTTGAGTACACTAGGTAGAAGGGAGGGCATCCTAAACCTTAAATTCATAGAAAAAAACATATCACCATATTTACAATGTCATTAATTCTCCATACCACTTCCCCCTATCAATCTCCCCCAATTCCAAACCACCTACCCCCAAAATACGTAAATTGTTACTTAAGCCAATGAGACAAGTTTAAGAAGGCAATTAAAGTTCCTAACACAATGCACATGATCAATAAAATACAATCCATCAATCAACCTTGTGCTTATTAAGTCTCTTAAAAGCACAGAATTCACTATGACAAATATAATTTCTGATTTACCAACTAGATTTGACAGAACTAAGATTATAATTGCTAACTAGCTTTCTGATGATAGATGAAAAAGCCAAAGTCAGAGAAGTCATTAGCTCTTTAGGCTTGATAGATGCTTCTGGTTATTATATCATCATGGCAAATGTGGTGGCAAGTAAACTGCATCTAACTGAATCAATGATGAAAAACTTAAAGTGAAGTTAATCTCTTTTTGTTATCTATCACATTATCCATGGTACTTCATTTTGTTATAACTTTGAACTTGAACAACTGAATCAACTTCATTCAGGCTTAGCCCACGGTCTCAGTGATTAGAGAAAATGACTTTATTTTTATTTTACTGATGACAAAAGAAATGACATGAAACTTCTGACATCAACAGATATAAAAATTCTTAGATGAAAATAGCTCAAAAGGCTAATTCTCATCTTTTTTCAGAGGACAAGTTCTTATTTTTTTTTTAATAAGATGATATGGGAGAGGTGGTGACCAGGAAAATATTAACACAGGAGAATAAGCTATTACCTGATCACTTTCCTTCCAGAAGGGAAACAGTAAATCATAAAAAATTATGCTTAGAAGCAGTGAAAATATCAGAACCAGCTGGTCTTGCCCCTGACCCACTGGGAGCTCTTTTTTTACTCTCCCGTTCAGCTTGTCTATACTCCCTCGTTTCCCTAAAACGTTCCCTAATCCTTATCATAAGAATAAATCTATGATTAGTAGTGGGTGCTGGTGGAAACATACTAGAACCAAACATAAAGATATTTTCCCCAAATATGCTCATCCTGACCATTTCCCCTGGCCCATCTCTCTTTTCCATCAGAACTTTGGACTCTGTCCATGAAACAACCTTGGCTGATTGAGCTTTTGACTAATCTTGCCTGGATCTGGGCTTCCCTCCACCTCATTTCCTGGACAACTCTATATATGCCAGAGTATGTATTACTGCTTTCTATCTCTTTATGTACTGTTTTCTCCTATTAGACTAAGTTTCTTGAGGGCAGCAACTGTCCTAGTTTGGCACATCTTTAATAAACACTCTATCTATGGAAGTTTGTGCCTCTTATCTCATTAAAAATGATATTTATTTCAACCATAGTGAAGGAACAAGCTTTTCTTTTCATTGTATTCAATACCTACACTGCAAATACATTGCAAATCACTTATTAGCTATAAGAAGCTACAAACTCGGCTAAAATGTGTTTGTTAAATTTATTAAAACGTGAGTTACATTGATCATAGCTAGTGTAAGCATTCTTTACAAGGCCAGGCAGAATCAGCAGTGGGATAATAAACTTACCAATAGTGATTAGATCATTGCTCAGATTTCTGAACAGAATTAATAGAGCCAAAATCTTCCTGTTTTCAGACAAATACCTTATATTTACATAATACTTCAGTTACAAAATGCATGCAAGTTTATCTTGGCTGATCCTTACAATCCTGTCAGCATTATTCTATCTACATTTTACCTGTGAAGAAACAGAAATTCTGTATCACTCCTATTCAGGATAGTGGTGCTTGATGGCTTACTATTCAATTTGGGACAAGGATCAGTCTGAGAGTTCCTTGAAGGCAAGTTCCCATGGGTCAAAGGTAAATTTGGGAGTTTCACAAAACAATGTCACCCAACATATCCAGGGACAGGTTCTATGTTCTTCTGTCAGATATTCAACTACCAAGAAATTATTTCCCATGAAATTGCAAATTTCTAACCTTAATCTCTTTCCTCTGATATAAGATATTTATACCCCACTTTCTAAAACCCTAGAAAAATATTTTTGAAACCAGGCAATACTCTTCTCTTCCTCAAACTTAAAAATCTTTCAAAGAATAATTAAATGTCAGAGCAAGGAAAGGATTTAGGCCATCTCTTATCTTTAACAAAGTCAGAAACTAAGAACAGTAAGAGGTAATGTGGTTTGATGGAGTTCTGGATTCATAATAATAGCTCAAGATGCTAAAATTTGAGTACACTTTCTTATGATCTTACATCAACCATGAGATCAGTCCAATTACTCCTATTTGATTTTTTTTTTTAAACCCTTACCTTCCATCTTGGAGTCAATACTGTGTATTGGCTCCAAGGCAGAAGAGTGGTAAGGGCTAGGCAATGTGGGTCAAGTGACTTGCCCAGAGTCACACAGCTGGGAAGTGTCTGAGACCAGATTTGAACCTAGGACCTCCCATCTCTAGGCCTGACTCTCAATCCACTGAGCTACCCAGCTGCCCCCTTCTCTCCTATTTGATTTTTAAAGAGATGGCTCTGGCCCCAAGAGTTAATAAAGAGGTTTTAGAGGTTGCTCTAGACCGGGCCTGTTACTCCCCCCTCCCCCCCTCCTCACTTCTCCAAGATTCTTAAGTACCCTTTGGGCTTGGAGTTGCTTTTTTCTCTCCATCAGTCCAATGCCCCACTGACTGTTTTCTCTTATTTTTAGGGGAGGTGAGTAACTAGCCCCCAGTTCCAAAAATTATATTTATTTCACAGATAAAGCAGAAAAAAGGTACAAACAGTCCCCCTCACTTTGGGAGTAAAATTCCTATCCTTCAAAAAAAACAAACAAAAAGAAAGAAAGAAAAACACATGCAAAAAAAAAGGTTCATTTCCCACATAAAGAAGAGGAAACTAAACTGGGAGATTAGGGGGCTACAAAGTATTTGAAGCAGGATTCAAACCAAGCCTTTTCTATACACTCCCTCCACCCCAGTCCCGGTCGAGGGCCATGGTTGTACAATTTAACATTTTTGTTCCTGATGACAAGAATCCTTGCCCTTTCTAGTCATTGATGTTCTTGTCTGTAAAAAGGTGGGGATGGGGAAGGGGCAGCCCAGGTGATCCCTAGGAGCCCTTCCATCTAAAGCCTATAAAAAGTGTCAGTCAGGACCGAGAGGATCTCAGGCTTCCATACCGACACCTGGGTTCTCCACTCAGAGTAGGCCAGACTGCCTTCCTTTTCTCTTGGGCCAAAAAGAGGGCAAAGGTGGGGGGAAGGCGTGGGTAGGAAAATTTTCTTCCCAGGCTACTCAGGCTCCTCTGCGCTGGAGAAGTAGGCTCTCCCTAACCTGGGGTCGCGGGGTCAATTCAGTTTAGGCGTCTCTTCTCCTCCCATCCCCCAAGTTCCTTGCAGCTCCTCAGGCAGTCAGACTGATGATGACCCGGGGCCTCAGAAAAGAGCAGAAGCTCAAAGACACACCCCGACCACGTACTGGACCCAAGCACAATCCGAGCGGTTTCCTACAAGGTTGCCAAGGGAACCGACGGAAATGAGATTGATGGTGGGTGGAGCGAATGGGAATAGGGAGCCTGAGAGAGGAGAAAACTCTCGTGAGGTTAGTCTCGGTGTTCCCGTGCTAAGCCTCCAAAACACGCGAGAGTTGGCCTCCCGGAAGCTCCACGTCAGTCAGTTGGTCGGTGTTCTGCCAGTGCCAGCGTAGACCCCAAGCCAGCGGGTTCCGGGACCGGGCATCGAGCGAGGGAGTTCGGCAGCGCCGACGGAGCCATGGTAAGGCTTTGGCCCTGAAGAATTAAAGAATAAAAATAAAAGCGCGGGGCGGATCCTGTGCTGGTCCTGGAGGGGTTGCAGTGTCCGGGGCAGCTCCCGAGACCTGTTCAAGGCCTCCTGTAACGGGAGACGGGGAGGGGTGGGGGGGAAGAAAGGCCCTAGGTCTCCCCAGGAGTGCCCTGGGCTCCTGCTGCCACCGCCATCCCCGTTTGGCTCTATGCAGGAGTTACGGGATTCAAGTGTTGTGATCCCCAAGGGAAAGATGGGGGGTGGGGGTGGAGATTGGACCGAGAGCCATATAGAGGCGTGGTTTGGGCTTCCTGGGGGAGAAACGAAGTGTAGACTGCTTTTCCACATGGATAAATTAGTTTACTTCTCCGAGCCTCCACATCTGTAAAGTGGAAATAATTCTTTTCCTTACCTCAATGTGATGTTGTGAGCAACAGGTTTTGCCCGATATAACTGTCAATCTGCTGCTGATATTAGACATGTCACTCAGAGAAGGACGTAAAGGAATGTACTGACTTGAGAACTTTATATCCTAATATATCTTTCTAAAGTGAATGCTGATTTTTGAGGCCAATCAGGAGAGGAAAGTGACAGTCGTGGCTGTTAACAGTATGGAAGTTATATATTCTTTAAAAGCGCCTATCTTGGATGATTTCTAACTCTGAATCTGTGATCACTGTGATATAAAAGCTGGAAACTAGCACAGACTATCCCATTAAAATTAGATACTTGATTCTATTATAAAGCACTTAGAAGATGTAAAGTTAAGTAAAGGACTTCAAATAATATCAGGTATGCAAAGTACAAATTAAGTCTAGTAAAATTATATCACCCTATCCTCTTAACTAGAATTTTATAAATATTGAAACATATACTGAATAAGTTTAGATCTATAGAAAAAAAGTTTGGTATGTAAAAATTTATTCTAAAAGCAAAAGTTGCCATTTTAAGATCACTTGAGTATCTTTTCTCATTAGAAATATCTTTACAAATAATTGGCGGTTAGATGTATTATTATTATGTTCAGGGTATCATCAAAGGGGCACATTCTTGCCTCTTAAGAAAATGTAAGGAATTCTTTATGCCAGTTTTAATTTGTTATTGCCTTTTTCCATCACAAATCTTGATGGTCTAATAGAATAATATAGTCATGAAAGAATCTTTAAAAAATTTTCATGTAACTCTTACCATCTAGATGAGGAGATGTAGGTCAAAAAATATTAAATGTTCAAAGTTACCCAGTTAGTAGCAACATCAAAGTTAGAATCCTAGAGTTGGAAAGGACCTAAGAAGTCTTCTAGTCTAACCTTCTCTCTGAATCTCCTACTGTGACAATTCATCATTCAACCTGTGTCTAAGCACCTTTAGGAACAGGGCATTTAATACTTTAGGAAAGAGTCTACTCCATTTTTAGATATATTAATTGTTAGGAATTCCTTCCTCATCTTGTGCTCATATTCTTTATAATTTTACCCCTCTGGTCTTTAGTCTCCTGTCTTAAATCACATAAAATAAATCTAATCCCTCCATCATATGATGGCTCTCTAAATATTTGAAACTAATTTCTGCTGAATCTTCTCTAGAAGTTTTCCCCCATAATCCATGTATGGCATGGTTATGAGTCCTCCTACCATCCTTTTCATCCTCATTTAGATAAAATGTAGCTTCTAGAACTAAACATAATAATACAGGTGTTGTCTAACCAATGCTGAGAGACTTAATGCCTTTGTTTTCGTTATGGAGATATTTAAATGTTACTTTCTCAATGAAGCTTTCTCTGATCCGTTTCCTCCCAGTTGATTCCATTCCCTTGGGACTTCATATAAGTTTTGTGCAGTCCACTTCATATGGATTAATTGCATGTCTTATTCTCCTCCTAGACTATAAGCTCTTTGAGGGTATGGGCTTTGTCTTGACTGACCTTTGTATCTCCCTTTGATATCTAGAAAGTATTAGGTGCTTATTAAATTGTGTTTTTTGAATGAATGAGAAATTACTGAAAGCTAAGACCCTAAATGGAGAAAGTTGAAAGTTCAAGACAAAGGCTTAGTCAGTAGCATCAGATGTTACAGAGGTCAAAGAGGTTGAAAAAAGGAAAGGCCATTGGCAAGCCCTAAGTCTTTGGTAACATTCAGAAGAGTAGTTTGAGTTAAAAAATGGAAGCTGAAGCCAAATTACCAGGGAATATAGAGTTAGTAGTGAGGAAGTAGAGTTAGAGATAACTCTTCTTTTGAGGATATGGGCAGTGAAAATTTTTTTTTAGTTTTTAAATCATGATATAACCCAATGGAGTAGCAATATAAAGTGATCATTTTTAGAATAGGGGAGAATTAGCATGTTTGCAGGTAGATGGAAAGGAGCCTTCTGGGGAAAAGAAGGGATAGCAAATTCTTGGGGAGGCTAGAGTGGTTGAATCAAGAACAGATGAAGTATTAGAAAGTAGAAAAAGTAGGTGAAGATAGTGAGGAGAATATGGCAATAGATGTTTTGAAGGGAAAGTTGGATGGTTTGAAGGCCTCTAGTGAGGAGAAATCTATTGCTTCACAAAATATTGTAGAGAACTGAAAAAGGGTAAAAAATGTCATTCTAACTTTTAAAAAAGTGAATAAAGTCTATATACTATAACTTGAATTTGATTCTTGGCAGGATTATATAATGTATTATTAAAGATATGGCTAATGAAAATCTGGAAAAGAAAATTGTACCAGAATAACTTGATCAAAAAAAGGATATGGCAAATGGTGTCACTGACTTTCTTGAAAGCGATAATTTTGCTAGGGTGGTAGATGAGTAGAAAGCTGTTGATATAGTTTGGGAAAAGTAGATGTCAGCTGGCCTTATGAGAGTAAATTAAAGTGGATTCAGAACTGATTGAGTGACTAAATGCAAATAATACCCATTAATGGTTCAGAATCAACTTAGAGGTCTCTGGTTGAGAGCCCCAAGGATCTTGTCCTTGTTCCTGTGCTGTTTGATGTTTTATTAATGACTTGGATAAGGGGAAAGATGAGATGTTGCTCATATTTGTAGATGACAGTAAGGAAGAAAGTATAGCTAATCCACACTGGATAAGGTATTTGGAATCTACAGAGTTAAAACCATATAAGATTGTTGAGTTGAATGAAATTTTGTAGGGATTAATTAATAGTAATAAATTATAAAGCACTGACAAGGTTTGAAAAATGTTTTACATAATCAAATTTGATCCTCATATCTTTGTGGGGTAGCTACTACAGTTATTCCCATTTTTATAGGTGAAGAAACTGAGGCTCCTAGCTTCTAAATGATATCTATAGGATCACACAGCTAGCAAGGGTCAGAGGTAGAATTTGAACCTACATCTTCCTTTTTCAAATCCATTACATAGGCCACTGTGCTGTTTCCTCTTTCTCACATACAATGATTGCTTCTCCCCAAGGTTTTCAGATTCAGAATATTAGTTGCCCTTGCTTTTTTCTCTCTTGTGAGGAATGTATTTATTAAAGCAAACCAAGAATAAGCTTGCTCTGCTTTTGTCAGGGAGATCTTGCCAGCAGGTGTTTGGAAAATCGAAGTAAGAAAACTCATGTCCTACTACTTCCCCTTGTCATGTTCTTGCTGATCCAGCTGAATTGGCCTGTTCACCTTTTCTTGTATATGTTATTCATTTTTCTGTCTCCATGACTTTGCTCATGCTTTTCTTTATTACTAAAGTGTTCTTAGCTGGTTATTGTTTTCCCATTCTTGAAAGACCAGCTAAAATACCCTTTCTTTTCATGAGGCTTCCGTTGATCTTCGTTTAATGATCTATAATGAACTTTTCCTCCTTAGACTTCATAAAGGACTTTGTTTGTAATTCTAATTCAGTTGTGTATTAGCTCATATTAAAGTTATTTCCATTTGTGTTAAATAAAACCCTAGTGAATTGCAAGTTTTCTAAAGACAGGGACTGTATGCATATATTGTTAGAACCAAATAAATGAATTGACAAATTGATAAATATGTAAAAAAGTTTTTTTTTTTTGTGAGGACTTCCATAGATATTAAAGATAGAATAAAATTAATTTCTTCGACAATCACTTTGGGTTTAGGCATTTTCTTTTAGATCTGTGTCCTGAATTAAATTTTTTTTTGTCAAGAGTATAGAAACACAAAATTACAAGTGAAAATTCAGGATCATTGAGTAAATAATTAGATTTAAGATTTGACCTTGCAAACATTTCCATGCATTTGTATGTAGTAAGAGAGAAATAAGAACATTAAACCTGAAAATATTTCTGAATTTTGTTGTGAAGAAACAATTAATTTTATTTATTTTTTAAATTTAATTTTATTGAATAATTAAGAAAAACTTTCCATGGATACATGATTCATTTTATTTCCCTTCCCTCCTCCTACACCCCTCCTGTAGCCAGCGTGAAATTCCACTGGGTTTTACATGTGTCATTGATCAAGACCTATTTCCATATTATTGATATTTGCACTAGGGTGATCATTTAGAGTCTACATCCCCAGTCATATCCCCATCAACCCATGTGATTAAGCAGTTGTTTTTCTTCTGTGTTTCTGCTCCCACAGTTCTTTCTCTGGATGTGGATAGCGTTCATAAGTCCTTCAGAATATCTTGGATCATTACATTGCTGCTAGTAGAGAAGTCCATTACATTCGATTGTGCAACAGTGTATCGGTCTCTGTGTATAAGGTTCTCCTGATTCTGCTCATTTCACTCTGCATCAGGTCCTGGAGGTCTTTCCAGTTCACATGAAATTCCTCCAGTTTGTTATTCCTTTTAGTATTCTATCACCAACAGATACCACAATTTGATTAGCCATTCCCCAATCTAAGGGCATCCCCTCATTTTCCAATTTTTTGCCACTACAAAGAACATAGCTATAAATATTTTTGTACAAGGCTTTTTCCTTATTATCTCTTTGGAGGTATAAACCCAGTAATGGTATGGCTGGATCAGAAGAGAGGGAATCTTTTAAAGCCTTTTGGGCATAGTTCCAAATTGTTATCCAGATTGGTTGGATCAATTCACAACTCCACCAGCAATGCATTAATGTTCCAATTTTGCCACATACCCTCCAACATTTATTACTTTCCTTTGCTTTCATGTTAGCCACTCTACTAGGTGTGAAGTGGTACCTCAGAGTTGTTTTGATTTGCATTTCTCTGTTGCATTTCTCTGATTATGAGATTTAGAACACCTTTTCATATGCTTATTGATAGTTTTGATTTCTTTATCTGAAAATTGCCTATTCATGACCCTTGCCTGTGCTCATGACCCTAATTCAGTAAAAAAGTTTCTTGGTAGTTTGCTAGGTATGACACTGAATAAGTAAATTAATTTGGGTAGAATTATCATTTTTTTAATGTTAGCTTGTTCTACCCATGAACAATTAATGTTTTTCCAATTGTTTAGATCTAGTTTTAATTGTGTGGAAAGTGTTTTATAGTTGTATTCATATAATTTCTGTGTTTTGACAAATAGATTCCTAAGTATTTTATATTGTCTGGGGTGGTTTTATTTTATTTTATTTTATTTTGTTTTATTTTAAAACCCTTATCTTCTGTCTTTGAATCTTGGAAAGTGTCTGAGGCCAGATTTGATCCTAGGATCTCTAGTCTCTAGGCCTGGGTCTCAATCCACTGAACTACCCAGCTGCCCCCTCTAGGGTGATTTTAAATGGAATTTCTCTTTCTAACTCTTGCTGCTGAGATGTGTTGGAAATATATAGAAATGCTGATGATTTATGTGGGTTTATTTTGTATCCTGCTACTTTGCTAAAGTTGTTGATTATTTCCACTAGCTTCTTAGTTGATTCTCTAGAATTCTTTAAGTAGACCATAATGTCATCTGCAAAGAGTGATAGCTTGGTCTCCTCATTGCCTATTTTAATAGCTTCAATTTCTTTTTCTTCTATAATTGCTACTGCTAGTGTTTCTAGTACCATGTTAAATAATAGAGGTGATAATGGGCATCCTTGTTTCACTCCTGATCTTATTGGGGAGACTTCTAATTTATCTCCATCGCAGATGATGCTTGCTGATGGTTTTAAATATATACTGTTTATTATTTTTAGAAAAGGTCCTTCTATTCCTATACTTTCTAGTGTTTTCCATAGGAATGACTGTTGTATTTTGTTAGAGGCTTTTTTTGCATCTATTAAGATAATCATGTGATTTTTGGTGACTTGCTTGTTAATATGGTCAATTATGTGGATATTTTTCCTAATATTGAACTATCCTTGCTTTCCTGTTATAAATCCCACCTGATCATAATGAATAACCTTCATGATCACTTGCTGGAGTCTTTTTGCTAGTATTCTATTTAAGATTTTTTGCATCTATGCATATATGGGCTATAGTTTTCTTTCTCTGTTTTTGGTCTGCTTGGCTTTGGAATCAGTACCATATTTGTGTCATAAAAGGAATTTGGTAGGACCCTTTATTTGCTTTTTTGTCAAATAGTGTGTATAGTATTGGGATTCATTCTTCTTTAAAATGTTTGCTAGAATTCACTTGTGAATCTATCTGGCCTTGAGGATTTTTTCTTAGGGAGTTCTGTGGTGGCTTGTTCAATTTCTTTTTCTGATATGGGATTATTTAAGTATTCTATTTAAAAAAATCAGTTTTATACTAACTAGGATATGCTAGGGTTTTTTAAAATATAAAATGGGAAGCTTCTTTAAAACATGATTCCAGTTTATTCATCTAATGTTTTTAATTTCTCCTTAGCCTCTTAGACTTGATATCAAGAGGAAGCTAACTGCTCGATCTGATCGAGTCAAGAGTGTTGATTTGCATCCTACAGAGCCATGGATGTTGGCTAGTCTTTACAATGGCAGTGTCTGTGTTTGGAATCATGAAACACAGGTAAGGATTTTTTTTTTAAGTTCTTAGAAGTATTGTTTTTGTGTATGCTCAGTGTAAAAGTGAAAAAAAAATAGACAAATAGATTCTCACAATGAATTAATCAAAGTTGTTAAATATATGTATGTTGTTTTTTTTTTTTAAAGAAGAATTTCTAACAATTTTGAAGATTCGTTTTTTTTTTTTAAACCCTTACCTTCCATCTTGGAGTCGATAATGTGTATTGGCTCCAAGGCAGAAGAGTGGTAAGGGCTAGGCAATGAGGGTCAAGTGACTTGCCCAGGGTCACACAACTGGGAAGTGTCTGAGGCCAGATTTGAACCTAGGACCTCCCGTCTCTAGGCTTGGCTCTCAATCCACTGAGCTACCCAGCTGCCCCGGAAGATTAGTTTTATGGGCAAGATGTTAAGTAATTTCAAGTAAAATCAATTCCTGATTCATCTGCTCAGTATTATTAATATAGTAGATGATGCCTCTGAAATATAGGTGACCACAACATTATCTCCAATCTTGGTCTTTCTTGAGTACCAGTGGCTATTTCCAATTTCTTATTGGATATTTAAAACTATATTTCCCTAAAGCATCTCAAATTCGGTGTGTTCAAAATTGAATTCTTCACCATATTTCTGAACTTTGCTTTTTCTTTGTAGGATACTACTATCTTTCCAGTTCACTGAAGTTTGCAACTTGGGATTATTCTTGACTCCTTATGTTCTTTCTTTCATCCCATATAGCCAATCATTTGCCAAGTATTATCAATTCTACCACCAAAGCATCTCTTGCATCTATTGCTTTCTCTACTTCTAAGGCCACTAACGTAGTTTAGCCCTCACTGCCTCTCTTCCATTAGGAGACAAAAGAGCCTGCTAATCAATCTCCTCACTTCCAGTCTCCTTGGTCCAATAATCAGAGCCCTGGATTTTGTGTCAGAAAGACCTTACTTCAAATTCTATCTCAGATACTTATTAGCTGTGCAACCCTGGCCAAATTACTTAAACCTTTGAGGCCTCAGTTTTCTAATCTGTAAAACAAAGAGGTTGAATTTGTTGATTTCTAAATATCATTCTAGCTCTGAGTCTGTTATTTTGATCTCTTTCCTTGCCAAGCCATCTTCTGTCCAGGGGCCAAAATGATTTTTCAAAAGTACTGTTCTGAACATGTTACTCTCCTATTCATTGATTCCAATAGATTTCTGTTGCCTCAAATATAAACCTGTATTTAATTTTTATTGAATTTATATTTACCCCATAATTTTGAATTTAATTATATCATATCTTATATTATTTGCTTTTATCATTTAGATATTTTGTCTCCTCTGTTTTGTAAATTCCTTAAGGACAGGGATATATATCCCTTCTGAATCACTCAAAGAACCTTTAATAGACACTCAGTAATTCTTTGTTGGTCTGTATTGGTCAACTGACTTATTTCTACTCATACCTAATTTCCTACTCCACCATCCTTATCAGTAGCCTTTTTTGCCGTTTTTCTTGTATCCCTTTTGCTCTTTCACAAAGCTTTTGTTTTGATTTTTCTTCTGCTTTGCTAATTTACTTTATGAGAATGTTATGGTTGTAAAGGCTACTGAAGATTCTTCAATTTCTCTGTATCTTCATATGATGATCCTTTAGAGAATGATCTTTGTAAGCATAAGTCTGATTATATTTGCTCCTTAGTACCTGCCATTCAGTTTAGCTTCCCTCCTCCCATCTCTCCCTCCCTTTCCCTTCTCTCTCTCTCTGCACACTCCCCCCTCCCCCCCTTCCTTTTTTTAAACCATTACTTTCAGTCTCAGAAACAACTCCTAAGACTGAAGAGTAAGGGCTAGGCAAATGGACTTAAGTGACTTGCTCAGAATCACACAGCTGGAAAGTGTTTGAGGCTAAATTTGAACTCAGGTTCTCCCAACTCCAGGCCTGGTGCTCTATCCACTGCACCTACTAGCTACCCCTTTCTTACTCTCTTCTGTACAAAAATACTTTTTGTTTATCTTCTTCTTCTTTTTTTTTTTTTGTTTATCTTCTCAGAAATTGTTTGCATTTCTTGTTAGTTTCCTTTTGCTCTACTGCAAGAAGATTTGAGAGAGGGCAGTTTGATTTTTAGTATTTGTAGTGAAAAGGCTTCAAAGTGGGATTAAGGAAAATATATTTTTGTGATTTCTACTCCTGTTCTTTGCAAGATTGTATCCCAAATTTCCAGTTTGTTAGCTATATGTAGAATCCAGTTTTAATACCCTCCTCCCTGAGACATTAAGTAATCTGATACAGATTTTACAGGAATAATCCTGTAAAACATTTTTTCCATATTAATCATTTTGTAGAAGAGATCTTAAATAAAAAAAGAAGAAAAAGAGTGAGAAAGAAAATGAAAGAATACCCACATTGACATAATTAATCCAATCTTTATTCATATGGAAGCTTAATAATATAATAGAGGAAAATTATATTATAGTACTTTTATTTTGGCTGAAGAAACATAAACTTTTTTCTTTATTTTGAAGTTAAGTAGGGTTACATAAAAGAATATTTTGCTTTTTCTAAAACAGTGACACCTAAGAGGACCAATGCTCCTTTGTTTTTGCTCTGATTATACTTGAATGCAATATAATATTTTAATAGAATTTGATATGCTGTTTAAAATTTATTTGAGTTTTATAACTGAGTTTTAGTAAAGAGTGCTTCAAGGTTACAAGTTGTCAAGAAGGGTGAGTTGCTTTGAGTTGTCATAGCTCAGCTATGATAGCCTGGAAATTTGTGAACCTAATTCTTATTTGGAATTTTTCATTAAACAGAGTTTGTCTTTTTTATAGAAACTCTTGGTAAGTATGGTTTGCTGGGCAGCAATGAAAACCATGTTTGCTATTATAGAACTGATATTAAAGAGCAGTATTCAAAAAATAGAACTGGATCCTTATAGCCCACTTATTGACTCAGCAATCCACAAGTTAAGATTATATTATATTGTGTTTTTGCTTATTTTGTTAAACATTTCCTCATTACATTTGATCTGATTTGGGAGAGGTTTCTAGGTGTTTGACACCTTTTAAAAAATATTTCCCCCATTACATATAAAAACATTTAAAAAAATTCATTGTTTTAGCTTTTGAGTCTCAAAATCTTTTTTCTTCTAGTCCTCCCTATTCTATCCTTCTCCCTGAGACAGTAAGCAATCTGATACAGATTTTACAGGAATAATCCTGTAAAACATTTTTTTTCATGTTAGTCATTTTGTAGAAGAGATCTCAAATAAAAAAGAAGAAAAAGAATAAGAAGGAAAATGAAATATAGTATGTTTCAGTCTGCATTCAGACTCCATCCGTTCTTTCTCAGGGTAGATTGCATTTTTTATCATGAGTCTCTGAGGTTGTGTTGGATTACTTCATTGCTGAGAATAATTAGATTTTGATACCTCTCTTAAAGAAGGCTTTTTTAATCCAGTTATTCCTCTCCTCTTGCATGAAGAAAGACCCAAAGTAAATATATTTTAATAACAAATTATCTGTTTAATTATTCTTTTATTGTAATGGGTAACAGAACATAACTAAAAAAAAAACAATAATCTTTTTATGTTAGAGCTATGTCAGAGAATACTTTGGAAAGTTATTTATAAGTCTTAACCTAGATATTTAATTCTTTAGTCCATGTCTTCATTCAATGTATTACACAGATAAACATAAAGATTATTCAGGGATAATCCATTTGTGAAAATGTTTGCCCAAAAACTTTGAAAAGGAAGAATTCTTAAGGATGGTATTGCTTATTTTTCAGCACTTCTCTCACTATTTTTAAAAGGAAGCAATAGGTGCTCTAATGAAAACAGATTTTATAGTTTTAAGTAAGTTTCTTTTTGCAAATTTTAAAAGGCTCTTTGCTTCAGAAAATCCTGACTAATTTTATTCAATTAAAATAATTTTTAAGCACATTTAAAATACCTAAAATTGTAGCTATCTGGTACAAAGAACACATCTTTTTAGATTGTCAGGGGCATTTTTTGGTTAGGTAGTTTAATTATTAAATATTGCAAAGTAGTAAATGATGTCAGATTTAATGTTTTCTTTGATTTATTGCTAAAATTAAAGGGCAAAATTCAATCACTGTATTTACCTTATTTTGTGTATTACTTAGGAAGTATTGAAGTATAAAGAAACTTAGCTCTTTTCATTTAAGTAGATATTTCCAGTTAACTTCTGTGGCTCATTATTTTTCATTACTAGCCATCTCTTGTCATAAGATTATATTTATGTAGATTGTTGCTTGAAAAAGAATAATATTTCATGTAGGTCTAAATCAGACATGACAAACTGGAAGTAGAATGGATGGAAGAAAAGAAGTAGGGGGTAGAAGGGGTCTCCTGTGAGGACAACTTCATAATTGGGAAATAGTTAACAAAATAAATACAAATATAACACAAATAGATAATGTTAATTTGTGGCTTTTTAAATCAATGTATACTTCCTATAGGGGTTGTTTCTATTCATGAGTTTAATACCACTGGCCTAAAATCACATCATATCTTATTAAATACACTTGACAAAAATTGGGGGTGGGGGGATAATTGCTAGGATTAGGGTTTAATCTATATATCTACTAGAGATTTTGTACTGTTATCATTGTTTTTAAACTAGAGAAAGCATTTTTCATTTCATCATAACTTCAATATATTTTTTTCATTAAAAATTTTAAGACTCTGGTGAAGACATTTGAAGTATGTGATCTTCCTGTTCGAGCTGCAAAATTTGTTGCAAGGAAGAATTGGGTAGTAACAGGAGCGGTAAGTAGTTCAGATCTTTGAAGGTACTTTCCTTTTATCATGTTTTGAATTTTCTTTTCCTATTTTATTTGTTCATCAGTGAAATTTTTTGAAGCCTCAGCTTCATTACTTGTGTTTATAATAAGGGTTTTGTTCCATTTATAGATGTGATGTGGGTAGTTATTTAGAAATTTTTGTTTCTTTTATCTCTAGGATGACATGCAAATTCGAGTCTTCAATTATAACACTTTGGAGAGAGTTCATATGTTTGAAGCACACTCAGACTATATTCGTTGTATTGCTGTACATCCAACTCAGCCTTTCATTCTAACCAGCTCTGGTAAGGAATTATATGATGCCTCATTTTATCATCTAAAACCCTTTAGGTTATTCATTTTCTATTCACTAAGAAACCCTATTCTTTTACTGCTGTTCCAGTTGAAATTCTAACATCCAATAGCATATGGAGTGTTTAAATCCGCTGACTGCTTTTGTGTTTTTAATGAAATATCATCTGTCCTTAGGATTTGAAAAGTAATAGCTGAGATAGGAAGGCCCAAGGTCTGGTTGCTCAAACATCTGCCAAACAGAGAGCTCATTTACATGCTGATGAGTGAAGTCTTGGCAGAATTCCATTTCCTAGTCAATTTTACTTTTATAGTTAGACTAGCTTTGCTTATTAACATTATGCACAAAACAGTGAGCATGTGGTTCTTAGAGGCCAACTGTAAATGAATGTCATTAGATTAGTTATAAACATTTATAACATTTAAAAATTAAAATGTAAGCATTAATGATTAGTTCTTTCATACTTTGATATCAATATCTTTTTCATAATAGTAGACATTTCAGATTTCTGCAGAGCTAGTGATATCCTGTCATTAGTTATACTGAACTATAACCTCCAGTCATATTTCTTTCTCTTAGTATTGCTTCTTTCAAACCCATTGGTTATTTCTTTGAATTTTCTCAGAAAATTCTTATACTTGCTTATATTATTGCATATAATTTACATGTATTTTTAATGTATATATTGTAAAGAATTAGTGGTTAGATACTAATTTTATTTTTGTTCCTTTGAAAATATAGTTTGCATTTTTCTCCCATTTTAGAATCATTTAGTAAGTTTTTAAAGCCTTGTAAATACCTCGTAACTTGAAATTTTTTTTCTTTTTTTGACCAGATGACATGCTCATTAAACTATGGGATTGGGATAAAAAATGGTCTTGCTCACAGGTGTTTGAAGGACATACTCACTATGTTATGCAGATTGTCATAAACCCTAAAGATAATAACCAATTTGCCAGTGCCTCTTTGGATAGAACTATCAAGGTACAATAGATATATTTTTTGTTAATTGTGATTGTTAGTGAATTTTAGATGTTTCACCATCTCCACAGAAGTTAATCAGCATATCAGAAGTTCTTCTTAAGAGCTTATTTTGAAGTCAAATTTGTTTCCCTATTTGAATCAAAAGTATAATTTCTGTTTTAAAAAACACTCAAAGTACCTAATGCAGAATTATAACTGAAAGTAAAGGTGTTACAGGATATGGGTTTTCAGCTGTTGGCAAACTTTAAAACTATCAAGACTTTTTCTAGATCACTGGTTCCCTGTCTTGTCTACTTTTTATCATCTTCATCGTTATTCTCTGTTGTGTATTCGTATGGCTTTATTTTTTAAAATCCAGAAAACTTTTTTCTTTTTTTCTTAGCATTATGGCATTAATAGATTAAAAATCATGTTTTCAACATTGGCTGTTGCTTGCTTCTAATATTTCAATTAACTCAGTTATTGTCTTTTTTTTTTTTTACCCTTCCATCTTGGAGTCAATACTAATTGGTTCCAAAGCAGAAAGAGTAACAAGGGGTAGGCAATGGAGGTTAAGTGATTTGGGTCACACAGTAGGAAGTGTGTGAGAACAGATTTGAACCCAGGACCTCCTGTCTCTAGGCCTGGCTCTCAATCCACTGAGCCACTTAGCTGACCCATAGTTATTGTCTTGATTACTTTTTAATCTTTTCTTCATCTCACACAGACTATTATGATTAAGATCCTTCTCATTGTTTTATCCTTTTCTCCATTTCAAATATAATAGAAAGAACACTAGACTGGGAACATTTAAAAATAGGATCAAATCCAGTCTCATCTATTTAATAGCCACATAACCTTGGCCAAATCACTCAACTGAATCTAAGTCTTCTTATCTATAAAGCAAGAATTAGATGACCTTAAAATTCTTTTTTCCCCTCTCCTGTTTTTTTTCTTGTCTGTGGCAAGGAATTGATTCATACTTCATTTCTGAACTGTATCATTCTCTCCTACCAAACAGCATACACACTGAGGCCACAAATTTTAAATTGTTGATATGTTTTTTATCCATTGGCCTTCTGCAAATATCTTTTGAATGAATGATTTATTTGTTTCTGTTTTATTGTAGCTTGACGGAATACCTCCTATTCTTGTTAATATTTGTTTCCTCTGTCCTCTTTGTGATCATTAAGTAGCTTTTTTTTCTCTCAACTGAATCACCTAAATTCACTTTACCTCTCATTTATGAGAAGTGTTATAGCTGTGATCTTAGTAAATGCTGAATAACTTGGATACTTTACTTAACTTCAATGTAAAGATCTGGCACAATTTCATTTGCAAATATGATGTACAAGTTACCAAGGGAGCAGATTATTGTGTGTTTCAATTCCATAATTTCACTGGCCATGTAGGGAGCTATCTAATATTTAAACATCAACTCCCTGTCTGCCCTGACTTAAATACATGCATATATCTATTTTTTAGAGACCCCCTCATCCTTTCCTCTACCACCATCTCCTTTATCTTAGCTTCCACCCTAAAAGTAAAATTCCTTTGTATGTATCTATTATACATTTTAGATTTCCTTTAGATATTTCTAAGATTAAGCTTTCATTCAAACATAATTCTACTGTGTTTTTTATTGCCTTTCTCTGATATGTTTCCCTCCTTGTGACCAATAGGACAGAGGTCCTAATTCTGTTCCCAACACTGTATTCCTGATGTACTAATTCTGACTTTTTCTGTTCCCCTCAAAAAATAAACCAAAAGAAGAATTCAGGGAAAGTTAAAAGGATACTTTTGTTTTTATAAGAATAGAAGATTCTGAAAAATAAAAGGAAAAATTATTTTTTTTTCCTTGAAGGTATGGCAGCTTGGTTCTTCCTCACCTAACTTTACTTTGGAGGGACATGAGAAAGGAGTGAATTGCATTGATTACTATAGTGGTGGTGACAAACCATACCTCATTTCAGGAGCAGATGACCGCCTTGTTAAAATATGGGACTACCAGGTATGAATTTTTTCATTATTTAAAATACTACAAATTTAATTAACATTTTTGTTTTTCCTTAAATGGGAGCCAAAACTTTGGCTTAACTCCTTATTTAGCATAACTTTGGATTTGTACTTAAACTATTCTTTTAGTGAAATCAAGCCACATTATAAGACAAAAACCAAAGTGCTTTTAAATGTAAGAGGTATATGTATTTTTATATTTTCATTGAATCAGAAAAGCAAAAAGATTAATATTTTAATGAATGATCATTTCCAGCCTTCACTGACCTCATGGACACACTTGCTCTTGAAAACAAGAATTAGTAAAACAGAAGAATGGTTTTGTTGCATGGGAAAAGATAATATAGTTTTCTTAGTGCATTTCACTTCATTAGTTAACTCAGTTGTGGATTTTCCTGTTCTTTCTACTTCTATGGTTTCCTTAAGCACAGATCCTTCTTCTGAGTGTCACATTGATAGATATTCAGTAATGATTAATGTTATGTGGCCTAGGTAACTAGTCTTATTCAAACTTAGATTTAAATTTCATTATCTAAGTCCATGAGCTTACATATGAAAATAAAATTATACAATTTGTTTTCAACCCTTATCTTCCATCTTGGAATCAATACTGTGTAATAGGGTTCCAAGGCAAAAGAGTGGTAAGGACTAAGCAATGGGGGTCAAGTGACTTGCCCAGGGTCACACAACTGGGAAGTGTCTAAGGCCAGATTTGAACCTAGGACCTCCCATCTGTAGGCCTGACTCAATCTACTGAGTCACCCAGCTGCCCCCCAAATTATACTAGTTTAAAAATAGCCTGCTAAAAGTATATTAGTTTACAGAGGGAAAGTTTATTATCATAGGAATATAGACCAATAATATTCTGATGGAAATAAAAATTTTCTATTTCTTTTTGCCTCTTTAAACAAGATATTACTTTTTTCTTTCAGGTGTAGCATAGATTAAATTTTGTTTTAAGAGCTTTTTTTATCACATATTTCTATGAGCAAATCATTTTTTTAAAATCCATAATATTGCAGAATAAAACATGTGTGCAAACACTAGAAGGACATGCTCAGAATGTGTCTTGTGCCAGTTTTCATCCTGAGTTGCCAATCATCATCACAGGTTCAGAAGATGGTAAGTTGAAATACATATTTTTCCAGTGTTTTTATTATTAAATGGCTATAATGGAGGAATATGTTTCTGCATTGTGGTTGATGTCTTGCTATTTTATTACTGCATCAGTGTTTTGCACATAGTAAGTATTTAATGTGCTTCTAAAATTTAATCACATTGAATTACACAGTTCTTAATTAGATTATGGTTAAATTATAGTTTTCATACATTTGATTTCAGCTGTAGGCAACAGCTGACACTGATAAGGCCTAATCTAATTCATTCACTTAGTATATATTTATTAAATGTCTTATTGTGTACTAGGCACTAATAAAATAATCTCTCTTGTAGCCTGATTCCTAATATTTCAATAAATTCTGTTATTTCATCAAATGTAGGTATTCTAGTGATGCAAATTGCATCCAATTGTACTTGCTCATATTGTGTGACTCTTGTTTGTGTCTTTTCAAAAGTCTACCAAGGAGCCTATTCAACATTCTGAGAAATTTACTCTAGTTTTCTTGACATTGCATAGATACCAACTGAACATATGGTTTGTCAGTTATCTCTCATTGTTACTCCCTGACTAGCCTATCTTTTACTCCATTGTTACATTTCTCAGTTGATATCCAGCTATGTTATGATGACAAGATAAAACAGGCACATAAAAATATTGTGCAAGATATAATCTGAAAGTAGAGTAAGGGAGGTATAAACATCAGAGAAGGGAAAGATTACTTCTGAAATTAGGGACAACAGCTTTCATAGAAGAGAAAGCATTTGAGGTAGGTCTTAAAGAATGAATGAAAATGAAAATCCTTTAGGAGGAAGGGGAAAGTGTAAGCCATATCATTGAATTAGGGAACTGCAGGCATTTTGAGCAACAGCAAGTACATTTAGATTGAGCATAGGTCACATGGAAGGTAGGAAAGAAATAAGCTAGGAAGGAGGTTGGAACTGGATTGTAGTGGACCTTTAATGCCAGGCAAAGGAGTTTAGATTTTATATAAATAGGAAGTGAGGAATGATTGTGTTTTTTCATTAAGGCTGCATGTAATATGTTCAGAACTGTGCTTTAGGAAGATGAGTCTAACAGGAGTCTAGGGAGGATTAGAGAATGTTTTCAGGGGAACTATTGAACTCTTGCATTAGTTTAGACTAGAAGTAGTAAGAACTTGAACCAGGGTAGTACTTTGAATAATGGAGAAGAGGACAAATGCAAAAGAAATGTAAAAATAGAAAAAATTACGAAATTATTGGATTTTGGGGTTGTGAAAGAGGAAGGGGTTAAGAATGAATAATAGAATCTTAGTGTTAAAAGGGACTAAAGAGGTCACTGTATTTCAAATACCACTTAAACTCTCACTCTCAGCCAGTCTCTTTATGAAGCCCTTTAGTGATGAGAACTTATTCCCTTGGTATGCCAGTTTATTCTATTTCTGGACAGCTCTAATTAGAGCCACTTCCCTCTATATTGAAATGAAATTTGCCTGTGTACTTTCCACTCATTGATCCTACTTCTGTCATCTAGGATAAAGCAAATTGTCTAATTCTTCTACATAACAGTGCTTTAAATATTTGAGAATAACAAATCATGTTCTATCATCTCTTCTCCCCTTCATGTTTTCCAGGCTAAACATTCCCTGTTCTTTGAGTTTGACTTCATAAATCGTAATTTGCAACCTCCTCACCATTCTATGCCTTCAAGATATTATTCTGTTTGTCTTTGTCTCTTAAAATGCAGTGCCTCAAACTGAATGATTCCAGATATTGTTTAACCAAAACAGAGTATGTTGGGATGAGCCTTTTGTTTTAGACATTGGATTTCTAATATATTAAAGTAAATAGAGCTAGGATAGTTAAAAAGACCTCTAAGAAAACTCATTATAAGTATAGTAGTATCACTAGTTTCTGCCTCTTGTTTGAATACAAGTTCTCATTTCTTTTGATTTAAACTTAGTTGATAAATGCTTTTCATTAATTTAATAAATATGTTTTGTAGCCAAGTACACTATTCTGAAGATTAGCCCACCCTCTTTTGAGCTTCCTTTGCCCTAGTTGAATAGATTACATAGCTTCTGGTTGTTTGGAATATGGGCTTACCTAGGCTCCATGGAATATCAGCCATAAATGCTTTTGACTTCAAAATAGAGAAGCTAAAGTGAGAATTACTTAATATATTCAGTGAAATTTTTGGCTTTGATATATTTATTTGTATGATTTAGATTTTGAATATGTTAAATTTGATGTGCCAGTAAGACATCTAGGTAAAAGTTGTTGGTGATTCTTGGAAATGTTGGCCTGGAACTCAGGAGAAAAATTGAAACTAGAGATATAGATATAAAGTCATCCATATAGTGGAAATCATTGAATATATGAGTGGATGAGATTTTTAAGTGAAAATATATATAGAGAGAAGAGAGCTAAGAATGAATCCTTGTGAATTCCATCATTTAATAGGATGTAAGGAGTAAAAGAATCCAGGGAGTGCAGAGGGAGTGGTTAGAGATGTTAAAGGAAAACTGAGGTTACAGAAACAGAGAATTTCAAAAATAAGGATGTTAGCAGTGTCATAAGTAGCCAAGGATGATCAAGGGATGAGGACTGAGAAAATTGGGCTGTGTTCAGTTGCCCTTGGAATCTTTGATTTCTCATTTAATCAATTTCCACGTTGCCAATTTTATATGTAAACTTTCTTTTATCATTTTCTCTTATTTATATATTTTAAACAATTTTTAAAATATCCTAAAAGTGTAGTTTTTAAGATATTAGGAGATTATTCTTATATGGATTGAGAGGGGGTTTTTTTTTTTTGTGTGCTACTGTTAAATATTTAAGCCCAAACTAATTATTTTATATTTATTTTCAGGAACAGTTCGTATTTGGCATTCAAGCACCTACCGTCTGGAAAGCACATTAAACTATGGAATGGAGAGAGTGTGGTGTGTGGCCAGTCTCAGGGGCTCCAATAATGTTGCTTTGGGATATGATGAAGGCAGTATCATTGTTAAGGTAGTCTCCTATAATTATTCCACATAAGTCATTAAATTAGGGTGAAGCAGTGCCCCCCTTTTTTTTTAACATGATAGTTTTCCAACTCACTAATTTTGTTTAGATAGCATTTCTTCCAGTAAGCACTAAAATTTTAATGTGGAGGAAAGGAAATGAAGCACTCTGTTAAATGGAAAAAGAAATGGATGTTTTCTTTTTACTTTTCATTGCTAAGATTCATTCATTATTCTTCTAGCTTGGCCGAGAAGAGCCTGCTATGTCCATGGATGCCAATGGAAAGATTATTTGGGCAAAGCACTCTGAAGTCCAACAGGCCAATCTGAAAGCAATGGGAGATGCTGAAATTAAAGATGGAGAAAGATTGCCCCTTGCAGTCAAAGATATGGGAAGCTGTGAAATATATCCTCAGACCATTCAGCATAACCCTAATGGACGGTAAAACATGACTGCAATCTTTTTCCTTATTTCTACAGAATTATCGTATGAGATTTTGCATGTAATGATGTTCTCTCCTCTTTAGTTTGCCATTGTTTCATATATTGTCCCCACTGTCTCTTCCCCTCCTTTAGGACAGTAATCATGCCTCATATTTTGCACATGTCTGTTGTAATACCTAACAATGCTGGGGAAAATGGGGGGGTGGAAACCTGTTTTAGACTTAGGAACATGTGTCTTAGGAAAATATGTTGTGATTGTTGATTGTTCATTTGTGCTTTGATTTTGAGATTTTAATTTCTCTCATTTTTTCCAGACTAATCTGGGGTTAGAGAAATTCAGAGCGGTATAACATGTTCATTGTAATAGTAATTTATTATGAAGACTGAAGTATAAACTTGTCTTTAAATATTTTTAATACTTCATTGAAGAATACCTTTTGATACATATTTTGTTTTTATAATATTTTTTTAGTAATGAGATTTTCAATTTAATATCATTCCTTAAAGAGTATATCTTGTCTTTTTAGAATAAAATTATTTGAATATATCACATTTTGAATAATATCTTATAAAATGTTCATTTGGAAATATAATTTCAGTACTGATTTTTAATCATGCATTTATAAGTTTTCTAGGCACAGCATAATCCTGGGTGTCCTCTATATACTTAGCAAATATTGATTTAATTTAATTGCCCATTCTTTTTTTTTTATTTGATCTATTTTCTTTTTTTCCATAGTAGGAAGAGCAGGGTTACTACAATAAAATTTTATAGTTATTAGCTGCCTAGATCTCCTCTTAGGTTTGTTGTTGGGTTGTTTGTTTTTGTTTTTGTTTTTTTTAAAGTTGCTTTTGGTATCCATTAAGTGGTTTTAAAATGGAAAAAAAAAGTGAAACTAAATCATAACTGAAAAACCAGAGTTTAATTAGTCAATAAGCATATTACATGCTGAAAGTGTACCAAGCACTGTATTAGTATAATAAAAAGAAAGGCAAAAACAGTCTCTGCTCTAAAAAGACTTAGAAGATTGGGATAAATAAATAAGTACATAAAAGATATCTGTATATAGAGTAAATGAAAGGTAACCTTATAAGGGAAAGAAAACCTTAGTAGTTGGTGGGAAGGCCAATAAAGGCTCCGTACAGCAGAAGCCATTTTAAGAAGTGAAGGTGAAGAGGGAGATCATTCCAGGCACCAGTGCGTGCAGAGACTAGAGATAACAACAGTCAGAATGTCCTGTGTGAGCAACAACACTCAGCCAGTGACTAGGGAATAAGAAAATTGGAAAAGCAAGAGGTGACCTGATTGTGAAGAGCTTTAAAATGCTACAAGAGTAGATTTGATCACGTATTCATTTCTTTTTTCACAAAGTAAATTTCCTATTAAATCACCTGAGCATTATCCTTACTCACTTCTTTAATTCCTAGATTCGTTGTGGTGTGTGGTGATGGTGAATATATCATCTATACAGCAATGGCACTGAGAAACAAGAGCTTTGGTTCAGCGCAAGAGTTTGCCTGGGCTCATGATTCTTCAGAGTAAGTTTTGGCATCATAAGGTATACTGGTTAGTTGCTTCCCACATTTCTGTTCTGACTATTATACTGAAAAATTATATGAGGTCTCTTTTATGATCTTTGTCATTTTCCATGAAAAATTATATTTGATACCTCAAAACCACACACACACTTTCTCACAGACACATGCACACATAAAGCACACCTTTTCAGCCGAAGGGCTTCTTACTATAAAATTTAAAGAATGGTTACCATCTGTGTCAGTGAAACCTTGGGCTATGGAAGCTATGCATTTAAGTTCTAGCTTACTCATCCTGATGACATTCTTCACCAGTTTAAACTAAGTTCCTTTATTCTCCTCCCACCCCCTTTTTTTCTTTTAAAGTCTTATCTTGCATATTAGAACCAATATTTATTGGTTACCAGGCAGAATAGTGGTAAGGGCTAAACTGGGGTTAAGTGACTTGCCCAGGGTCACACAGTTTAGGAAATATCTGAGGTCAGACTTGAACAAAGGCCCTCCCATAGGCCTGACTCTCAGTTTCCCTGAACCACCTACATGTCCCAGGTCCTTTACTTTTTGATGGATTCTAGAGTAGGAACTGGTGTCTTTTAGAGCTTCTCCTCTGCTTCTGGAATGCTCTTCCTGACAATTCCCTTTTCCATGAACATTCAGCTTTTTAAGGAGGAGTAAAGGAAATAGGAAAGAAGAAATTTTATATAATTGGAATAAATGTTTACATAGCACCCACTGTATCACCAGTGTGCTTTACAAATATCTTTAAATGCTAGAAGAATAGATTTGATCACATATTCATTTCTTTTTTCACAAAGTATGTTACAAATTTCTCATTTGATCAAAATGTTTCCAGAATAAGCTTACTTTAATTTTTAATTAAATAACTTTGTGTTAATTTTTATTAAATCAAAAAAAATCAATAAAGGTAAACTTTTTCTTACTAACTACAACACTCTTAGAATTCTTTATTTTTTATGAAAAGGAGCACATAGTAGAAATTAATTCAAGTTAATTATTTTTCAAGGCCAAAATTTTGAAGATTTTTTTCCTGTGTTCTGAAAATATCCTTAAGAGATTGATGCCTTTCCATATCTCATAACTGTAGTGCCAGCTCTCCATGCATCTTCTAGTTCTTCATTTCTCAATTTGACCCATTAAATTTAAATTTTTATTTTATATTACTTTTTTTGATTAACAATAATTTATTTTTTTCTCCTTGCCCACTTGGAGAAAACCAAAAACCAAGAAAATCCCCAAACCTGTAACATACATAGCATTGAAGAAAATTCCCACATGTCCAAAAATGTATGTCTAAAATCTTCATCTTGTGTCTGTTGCTTTATCATTGGTCCTTGAAATTGGTCATTGAATTGATCAGAGTTCTTTAGGTCTTACAGATTTGTTTTTACATGTTCTTTTCATTGTATAAATTGTTTTCCTGGTCTATTCTCTTTATTCTGCATCAGTTCATACATGCCTTCCCAGATACCTATGAAACTATCCCCTTCATCATTTGTTATAGCATGATAGTATTCATATATATCATAATTTGTTCATCTCTACTACTACCAAAAATGCTGCTATAAATATTTATGTATATACGGATCTTTTCTTTCTTTCTTTGATCTGTTTTATGGGTATGTAGACCTGGAGTAGTATTGCTTGGTCAAAGGGTGTGTACAGTTTAGTGACTTTTTGAGAATAGTTCCAAATTGTTTTCCAAAATGGTTGTACCCTATTCACAGCTCTACTAACAGTGTATTAATGTGCCTGTTTTCCAGAAGCCCCTCCACCCATGCAGGATATTCAGTAAGATCACCAACTCTTTTGAGGGCATGTAGTGAAGGCACTTTCTTACTATCTGATGTAATTGGCAAATAAGAAATTTGACTGGCATAAATCTTTCTAATTAGGCAACAAAATCTATTCAGCTACACCTTACTGTATAACTAGTTATTGAAGTATATAAATAGTTGACTTCTCTCAAACAAAACACATGTGGTTCAGAAATACTGCTGATATTTTACGTGGGCAATTTGCCCTAAGAAGCATTAAATACTTAAGTTCTTGGAATTTTTTTTTATCCCTTTTTCCAGGTATGCAATAAGAGAAAGCAACAGTGTAGTGAAGATATTTAAGAACTTTAAAGAAAAAAAATCATTTAAGCCTGATTTTGGAGCTGAAGGTGAGTTTTGTTTGTGTTCTATAGATATGTCTTTTTATGTTCTAGAAAACTTAACCATTAAATTTTTTTTTTAAACAAACCCTTTTATTCTTTGTAGGTATCTATGGAGGTTTCTTATTGGGAGTCAGATCTGTAAATGGTTTAGCATTCTATGACTGGGAAAACACAGAACTGATACGCAGAATTGAAATTCAGCCCAAACATGTAAGTTTTACTTCAGAGCTACTTTCTGAAATACATATCTTTGTAGCAACTCAAGCCTTTTGAGCATAAAGAATGCCTTCATATGCATGTCTTTCTCTCCCAGTGGGGCTAGTACAGTGCTATATATCCTGGAGTTGTTTGATAAATATTGATAATGGGGATAAAATGTGGATTTTGCAATAATTTTGAGAATAGTATACAATACAAGGTGCTATCCACATTATGAAGTAACTTCAGAATTTATTTTTTATTACTTTCTTTTTAAATAAATCACAGACTTTGAGATATCACAGGATCATAGAACTTAGAGGTAGAAGGGGAGGTTGTCTAGTCCAGATATGTCAGATGGGTCATAGCCCACAAAATTCCTGAGGGGTCAAATCAGATGAAAATGCAATTGGGAAATATTGTAAAAATAAATAAAAATACAGTAAAATATGGATAATATTACATTTTAAAATTAAGTCAGAATACAGCCCACAAGGATTTTTATGTATGAATTAGTGTTCCCTATTTCTTTTTGAGTTTAGTAGCAATGATGAAGTCCCTTCCCTAACATGTTCTGAAATCTATTCTTTAATATTCCTTAGAGATAGCCATTTAGCCTCTACTTACATTCCTTCAGAGATCACTAATCATTATAGTGTACTTTATTTTTGACAGCTTTAATTGTTAAAAAGACGTTTGTTACATAAATAGTCTGCCTCTTTGTACTTTGTCCTATGGGTCTTGATTTTGACTTTTTAAATAACACAAATAAACATATTTCCTTTTTGGTGTAATATACTTCTATTTAAAAGTAGCTATGATTTCTCCCTTTAATTAATCGTCTTTTCTCTAGGCTAAACATTTTTTTACCTCTTACCACCACCACCACCACCAGTTCCCAAATTTTCAAGATTTTAAAATAACCAGAAAGGATTTATATTCTCAGAATCTTAAAGTGAAAGAGTCTTTTAAGAATTAATAATGGGGGGCAGCTAGCTGGTTCAGTGGTTTGAGAGCCAGGCCCAGAGATGGGAAGTCCTGGGTTCAAATCTCACATTAGATGCTTCCTATCTGTGACCTTTGGTAAATCATCTAAACAACCCTTCCCCCTCCCCCATTGTCTACCCCTTATCACTTCTCTACCTTGGAACCAATACATACTATTGAGTCTAAAATGTAGGTAAGAGTTTAAGGAAAAAAATGAATGTTATCAATTGCTTCTGTACAAAACTCCACAATCATTGTTTTTTATTTTGTAGATCTTTTGGTCTGACTCTGGTGAGCTGGTCTGCATTGCCACTGAGGAATCATTCTTTATCCTTAAGTATCTATCTGAAAAAGTTTTAGCTGCACAGGAAACACATGAGGGAGTTACTGAAGATGGCATTGAAGATGCTTTTGAGGTAAATGCAGTTAAAATTGGGATGAAGTTAATAATAGAACTACAGTTATATTTTTAGAATGCTGCATATTCTTATAATAAGGCAAACCTTAGGTGCTTTTAGCACTTTTATCATAAATTTTGTTAGCATTAAAAATAGCCAGTTTTAAGCTTGTCAAGAAAGCTTTTGACTTAGGGACTAAATTTTTAAAATACATATATCTAAAAAGAGACTCAGGAGTCTTTGAGATAAAAAACGTTGGTACTAATTCTTACATTTTGCAATTCAGTAACTTGAAATAATTTTGGTTTTAAAAGGACATGTTGCCATAATAACTTGGATAAATACAAATTTACATAGCAAATCATGCTAACCTCAGGATTGTAACAAATCTAAAAATCATCTGACCCAACCCTTACCTGAGCAGAAATCCCTTCTACATTATTTTTGACAAGTTGTCATATAGTCTTTGTTGAAGAATTCCAATCCTGAGGAAGTCACGATCTTTTAAGATGAATCTTTCCATTTTTGTATAGTTCTAATTATTGGGAAGTTTTTTTTAAGAAGTATATCAAGGCGTGTAATACCTGTACTCTTCTGTAGCTACCATAAATTGCTCATAGTTCTGTTTTTTAGAGCCAGTTAAACAAGTCTAATGTCTCTTGTATGTGACTTCCATTCACATACTTGAATCACAGATTCTTCTTATTATCAGAAGAGACCTTTGAGGCCATCAGAACCAAATTGTTACTAAACAAGCATTCTCTCTACAAGATATATGTAGTTATCCAGACTTTGCTTGAAGACTACCAGTAAAGAACTCAGTTCTTCTAGTGGACAGCACTTTTTGACAGGTGTAATTGCAAGGAAGCTTTTCTTTATGTCAAACCTAATTTGAGTTTGCTGCTTTTTTGTTTTTCCTATTTCTGTCCTCTGGGGGCAAGCTAAACAAGTTAATCCCTCATTGACTGGACAACCCTTTATTAAAGAAATGCAAAGGGGTCTAGGTGAGATATTGAATACTGCTAGATGGAAATATAGTAGCCTTTTCATAGAAAAACTATTCTGATTTCTTATACATTTGGTAATTTAAATTATAACCTTGTCCAAATAGTGGCCTTAAAAATCACAAATTTGCTAGAAGTCATTATTTTTAAAAAAATGAAGGAAGAGAAATAAGAGTAGAAACTGAGAATGCCATGAATTTGAAATACCAATTTCCTAAAGTGCTTATTTTCACCTCATTATTAAACATCCTTTTGATAGACTATTGGTTTGGGTTGGACTGGAGTGCTTGGGTTTTTTTCATCTTAAAGGTATTTCTAATATTTGATATTAGTGATTTAATTTATTTTTCTTCTTCAGGTCCTTGGGGAGATTCAGGAGATTGTCAAAACAGGGCTGTGGGTAGGCGATTGCTTTATTTACACAAGTTCTGTAAACCGATTAAATTATTACGTTGGAGGAGAAATAGTCACCATTGCCCATTTGGACAGGTAGCTATTCTAGTGTTTCTGCTTGCCTTTATATCTTAAGCAGTATGGATCTGTTTTTAAAGCTCAATGTTTAAATATGACTTTTCATTGACTTTGCCATCTACTAGTTGCTATCTTGATTTTTCACGTCAAGAGAGGCATAGCTTTTAAAGATTTTGTGACTTGGCTACTGTCTTAACTAGCATTGATTAATTACATGAAGTGATTTTGAATTACAGATGTTTTTAAAGAGTTAAATTAATCACTATTTTTGCTTTAGAACAATGTACCTGCTGGGTTATATTCCTAAGGACAACAGACTTTATCTGGGTGATAAGGAGCTGAACATTGTTAGTTATTCCTTGTTGGTGTCCGTGTTAGAATATCAGACAGCTGTAATGAGGAGAGACTTTAGCATGGCTGACAAAGTCCTCCCTACCATTCCAAAAGAACAGAGGACCAGAGTTGCCCACTTCCTGGAAAAACAGGCAAGTAGACCTAATTTATTTATGAAGTACAAGGATGCTAATAGCAGTGTAGGTAGAATGTGAGCTCCTTACAAAGCAGGGGTAGTTTTGGTTTAGGTTTTCCAACCTGCTCACAATTTTGCATTTAAGTACTTTTAAAATGTTGAATTGTGTGTATGCAAAAGTTTGTTTCATTACAGTTTTTTCTAAATATATTAGAGCAATTCTAAAAACAGAATTCTTTTCTGTTAGTTTAAGCCATTTTTGTAGTACTCATACCAAAACTCATTTGATAACAGTAGTCATGATAAAATCTTTATAACCCTTTGCCTTCTTAATAAAATGCTAGGATCTTTCATTCAGTGCTTTACCTTCTGTTAGCATCTTTTCTGCTGTGTAGGTAGAATAGGATAGATGATTTTCATGTCTCGTATATATTTTCTATTCTTAATACATCTGGTTTATAAATGTTGATTTCTAACTATCTTACATAAGTAGCCAGTAATGTCATTAGAAAGATGCAGGGACTCAGATAATCATCACAAAAACTCACCTTAAAGTAATTTATATTTAGCTTTTGAATGTATTGTTATACTTATATATATGAATACAAGTATGTTTTTCCTTTCAGTTCAAAACAGCCAAAATTATGAAGCAACACTAAAGATTCAAATATAGGAGAAATTAGCAAACTATTCCCAATTCTCTATTCCAGCCACTTAGACTACTGCTTATCCTATGTCCTTAAGATACTCTGTCACACACCAACCTGAGCAGAGTTGGCCTTATTATAACCTACCTCAGTCTTCTTAGGGATAAAACATAATGCTAAACATTTAAGACTATAAATATTTTTTGGTTTGGGCTGTGGAAAATAAGTAGACATTTTCTTTAAAAGACCATTCCTGTTAGCTGAGGCTGGTATGAGAGGAGGAGACTGTATACCCCTAACCTTCAGACTATACTGTAAATTGAAAGGCATGATGTCAACAGGAGACTCCAGTGACATAGGTGTGATGTTCCTTGATCGTCATAAGGAGGTTAAAGCAAAATTTACCACAGATAATTGGAAGTAGCCACACATACTATCTTTGTTTTTCCCATTCTCTGCCACTAGTGGCCTATATGTTTTTGGACAAATCACCTTTTCTCCAGGACTCAATTTCATTGTGTGCAAAACGGGATTTTGACTGGCTGGCTAAGTGCGTCCCAGCCCAGTTTGTACCATAGACAGCTAAGATGTCTAAATTCTCTGTGTCTGCATAATCCAAAGATTGGGGATACAAGAATTAGGAAATTGAAGATCTGCGAGTTAAAGAAATAGTATACAGAGAATGTGTGTTGGGTTTTGGTTTGTTTTTTTAAGTTCGTAGATTTTGCAAAACACACATGTATGGTCTTTCATTGATCTAGGGCTTCAAACAGCAAGCTCTTGCAGTATCTACAGATCCTGAACATCGATTTGAGTTGGCTCTTCAGCTTGGAGAGTTAAAAATTGCATACCAGTTGGCAGTAGAAGCAGAGGTAAATATTAATTATTCTTGGTTTACATTTTAAATTTTCTGTTTTATCAATTAGATTGATCCATAATTTCTGACAGTAATTGCCATTAAAAATTGTACAGGGGGCAGCTGGGTAGCTCAGTGGATTGAGAGCCAGGCCTAGAGACGGGAGGTCCTAGGTTCAAATCTGGCCTCAGACACTTCCCAGCTGTGTGACTCTAGGCAAGTCACTTAACCCCCATTGCCTAACCCTTACCACTCTTATGCCTTGGAAACAATACACAGTATTGATTCCAAGATAGAAGCTAAGGGTTTTTAAAAAATTATACATAAAATTGTGCACATATATATATATATATGTATATGTATACATATACATATATATGTATATATATACATAAAATAAATATATTACTCTCTTTGTTAAATAAAGCATTCCAAAAATTCCATTTTTGTCAAAAAAAAACTTCTCTAAAAAATCTGTGATCCCATTGATTTGAAAGTTACCTCTATTGATGCAGATCACAACACAGTTTGTATTGACTGGCATCCAGATCCTCCCATAAATTCTTCTCAAGAGGTCCATCCAATGTGCTAGAGGGCTTCTTTACTTTCTTTAAAAATTAATTTTTTTAATTATGAACATAAAAACTATGAGTGTAAAAAGGAGCATTCCTATATACATAGCAGTAAAGAAAAGAAATAGTATTAAATCAAATGTTTGAATTATTGCCATCTAATTACTTAGGAAATTCTGTTAAATGACTTTAGGCTGAATAATTACAAAATAAAAATAGACTCTTGATTATTCATACATCAATGAATCTTGTTTTGCATATTTGAATGAATTTTATGTATATGAATACTTTTGATTTATTATGTTTTAGTTTAATCATTCTTCAGATTACTATATATGGCTTAACAAACAAATCAAAATGTACACAAATTTGTCTTCATTCCCATTATAGATTAATGGATCAAGTGTTGTGATGGCGAGTTAAATATTTTTTTCTAAAGGCAGTATCTTTTCCTTTCAGTCAGAACAGAAGTGGAAACAACTTGCCGAACTTGCCATTAGTAAATGCCAATTTGGCTTAGCCCAGGAGTGTTTGCACCATGCACAAGATTATGGGGGTTTGTTGCTTTTGGCCACTGCATCAGGAAATGCTAGTATGGTGAATAAACTAGCAGAGGGCGCTGAGAGAGATGGCAAGAACAATGTGGCATTTATGAGCTATTTTCTACAGGGAAAGTAAGTACTGAACAAAGAGATAATTACATTAACTTAAAACAATTAAGTGTAAATCTATTTTGCATATTTTTTTTCCTGAAAAAGTAAAGTGAGGGAACATTGGGAATTTATGGGGTAAAGAGTGAAGGTAGTGTAATAATGGGGTTGTGTTGAGAGAGAGAAGAAAGGGGGAAAATGGAGTCTTCCCTCCCTCAAGGCATGGACAAAGGAGGAGGAGATGGTGTTATGATTAAGTCAAGAGATAGAAGGAGGGTGAGTCTATTTTTCCACCCTTTAATCTTCACTGGTTATGGCCCCTCACTGTGTCTGCTTTTTTTTTTTTTAAACCCTTACCTTCTGTCTTAGAGTCAATACTGTGTATTGTTAGAGTTAAAATAGTTTTGAGTGTTAAATAGTTGTAAATAAGAGAGTGGGAGCCATAAATTGTTAGATTATTAAAATGTTTGGGGAGCAAGGGAAATATATAACAATTATGACCGCTGAAATATGTTTTCTACTGTGTCTTGGTTTTATATAAATATAAGATGGTCTCCAGGGAATATATTCCCAATTTATGAATATGCCCAAGCCAACTGGGTTTTATAGAGAAATTTAATTTATAATACACTGATTAATCAATAGAAAAAGAGAGAAAGGAAGAAAGGAATAAGAATGAATAAATCAGTCAGTTGGTTTTATCATTCACCCAAGATCTCTCTAGGTAAGGCTTCTCATGCCAACCTCAGGCTCCACCTTCAAGAGAGCCTCCTTTCAAGAAATGTTTCCAGAGAATTCTCCTCCTGACTCCTCCTGAGTTCTTCCACTGCCTCCTTCAAGACCTCTCCAGGAGCTCTCCCTCCAGGACCTCTCTCCTCTCAGACTCCTTTCAGAGCATCCACCTCCTCAGTCCTCCTTCAGAGCCAAACCTCTCTCCTCCTTCTGAGCAACCTTCCTCTTCCCTAGTCCTCAGACCCCGCTATCTTTTAAGCCCACAATCTAAGTTCCCTCCCCTCAGTTCTCACATCTACCAATCACTGTCAATGTCTCCCCTGTGCCAATGGTGGCTCTAGCTTAACCCAGGACCACCCAGAGGTGTGGCCCCTTTGCACATATCTGTTGAAGGTCATATTCTCAAATAATTAAATCTTGATCTTTGCTGCAGCCCTTCCTAAATCCTGTTACTCTGAGTAGGGTGGAGATTATAAATTCCAAGACCTGGTTCTGTCATTCCAAGTATCTCTATTGTATCAATTCTAAAATCAATCATGACTCAACTTCCTGTTCTATGCTTAAGCATAGGTCAAAGCCCTTTCCATTGTTTAGCAAAAGGTTTCTGTCCTAAAGTAGTCTTAAGTAGGGAGGAGAAGGATCCTCCCATGCCAAGGGGTTTCACATTCCAATAGAGTTCTTACTATCAGTAGGAAATTTTTTCAAGTATGATATTTCCCAATGGGGAAATTTCCAACATTCATAAGTCTAAGAAATTTTAAGGTTTACAGTATTGGCTCTAAGACAGAAGAGTGGTCAGGACTAGACAATGGGGGTTAAGTGACTTGCTTAGGGTCACACAGCTGGGAAGTGTTTGAGGCCAGATTTGAACCTAGGACCTCCCATCTCTAGGCCTGGCTCTCAATCCACTGAGCTACCCAGCTGCCCCCTATTGCCAGGCTCTTTTTAAATAATAAACTCCTTCCTTCTAGGTAGAGCGAGAGGTTACTTCTCTCCCCCCTCAACTATGACTGCCCTTTACTGAGGCTTGAGTCAGTTAAAGGGTTTGATAACAGGTTTATTCTATAAAACAAAGATGAAGGACAAGGTTGAAGTGGATGGTGGATTGGGTTTAAAAGGAAAGAGGGAGGAAGGGATCTCCATCTAGATAAACCCTTCCCCCAGAATTAGGCAACTCATGTTTGGTGACCTGAGCCCCTGAGGAGGGGTTCAGAGCAGTGAACCCTGACTTTTGGCACAGCACAGAAAGTGTCTTAAGTTCAGGGTAAAGAGAGATTGTGACAGGTCTTCTTGTGAACTACTTCCTTCTTCAGGTCTTTGTCCATTTGTTTATCTGGGAGGATAGGGATCCTGTTTCAGGGAGAGAAAGGTTTCTGGGACCAAGATCTAGTCAAAAAATGGACTTTCTCCTTAGCAGGTCTTAGTCAAGAGAGCAGAAACAACTGACTCTCTCAGGCTTTTTTCTTTCAGAGTTCCTAACCTTCTCTTTATGCCCAACCCATGCTGCTGATGGAATCCTTGCAGCTCCACCAGGCTTTCCTTCCAAAAGTCTCTGGATTTTCTCTCTTTCACAGTAGGAGGGACAAAGCTCCATGAGCCCCACTCACCATCTTTAGGAGGTGTAGGTGTCTTTACTCAGTAAATCTGTGTGTATATTTGGACTGCATTAATGAGCTATAGGGTATTCAGGAAGGCTTTAGATAAAGCAGAAGTTCTTAACCTAAGGTATATAAACTTGTTTTTTAAAAATATTTTGATAATTCTGTTTCAGTATATTGGTTTCTCTTACAAGCCTATGTCTTTTTTTTTATGCATTTAAAAATATTATGAGAAAGGAACCATGTGCTTCACCAAACTGCTAGAGGGTTCCTTGACACACAAAAGAAGGTTTAGAATCCTTGCATTAGAGGAAGAATTTTTAAAATTCAAAACTCAAACAATCCAATTAGAGGCAGTTTGTATGCAGTGGATAGAATGTTGGGTCTATAGTCAGGAAGACCCAAGTTCAAATTCATCTTGGAACACAAACTAGTTGTAAGACCTGGACAAATCTCTCAAGTTGAGTTGTCTGGAAAAGTCTTAATTTTGTTTTGCTTTCATTTATTTATTTGTTTGTTTATTCATTCATTCATTTATTTATTTATTTTGGGGCTGAAAATAGCCAGATGAGTTTTTTTATCCACTCACATCTGATGGTTCAAAACTTACCTAACATCTCATGTTTTTAAGTTATTGATTCAGTTATTATTGTAAGCAAAATTATTTGAAATGCTAAGTCTACTTTTTTTAATATGTGAACTATCAGTATTGCTTTGTTTAATTCTTGGTACCATTCAAATTTCTTCTTTTTAGGCTTGAGTCTTGTCTGGAACTCTTGATTAGAACTGGACGTTTGCCTGAAGCTGCTTTCTTAGCTCGGACATATTTACCAAGCCAGGTTTCAAGGTACCAATCTTTTAACTTGAGGAAGAAATGTTTCAAGGGATAATAGGCAAGAAAGCTGCTAAGTTTGTTTTTGCTTCTTCTATTACAGGGTAGTCAAACTGTGGAGAGAGAATCTCTCGAAAGTCAATCAGAAAGCAGCTGAATCCCTTGCCGATCCCACAGAGTATGAAAATCTTTTCCCTGGGTTGAAAGAAGCCTTTATTGTTGAAGAATATGTGAAGGAAACCCATACAGCCCTTCGACCTGCAAAAGAATATCCACTTGTCACTGTGAGTATTTAAAAGACAGTTTTATGGTTTAATTTAGCAAGAATCTGAGCTTAATACTTTGCAGTTATGACTTTTTTATTAGACATTTCTGGGATATAGGATTTTTAAAATGCAAATGTCAATATGATGTAATTCAGCCTTTTCTTTTTTGAATTATAAATTAGGCTCTTAGATTTCCTTTGATTATAGAATATTCCATACTTATTGTGCTCTTATTCTGTGATAGCCAAATGAAGAAAGAAATGTGACAGAAGAAGCTAAAGGCTTTCAACCCTCAGGAATTCTGATGACCCAGGTGAGCAACATATTTTGAAGTTAGTAGAGCATTGTATGTTGCTTTTCCTATCGTATGTTACATATAAGAGAATGCAACACAGTTAATAGTTTTTGCTGATATATTCAGTATTCCATATCCATAGTTTTTCATCTGGGGGCAGGGAGGGTGATCCAGTTTTTTTTTTTTAATCTATTTTGGGCCAGATTTTAGTCATTAATATTATAGAGCATTCATTTTGGTTTTTGGTTCTTTGTTGTAAGCTATTATATATGTTGTTTTCCTGGTTCTGCTTCATTCTATATCAATTCTTATGTCTTCCCATGCTTTATTGTTTCTTACTCCATTGCATTTATCTGCCAGTTTGTCTTGCCATTCCTCAGTTATTGAGCATCTACTTTGCCTCTAGTTCAAGATGAAGTTTTTTTAAACCCTTACCTTCCATCTTAGCATCAGTACTGTGTATTGGGTTCCAAGGCAGAAGAGTGATAAAGGCTAGGCAATGGGGTTTAAGTGGCTTGCCCAGGGTCACATAGCTAGGAAGTATCTGAGACCTGACTTGAACCCAGGACCTCCTGTCTTTAGGATTGGCTTTCAAAACAATGAGCCACCTAGTTGCCCCCCCTCAAGATAAATTATTAATGGGCAATTTTTTTCCTCTGTATTTTGTATTTGATAAATGATTTCACCTTGCATTATCACTTTTTTCACCCTTGTTTTTTAATCTTTGTTATGAAGGATTGCTCAGTTTTTGAGAAATGAAGGGAATAGAGAGGATGGTGACACAAAAACAAAAAAAGTCAGTAAAATTTAAGAAAGCAAAAACTTATAAATTCCAGTTCTTTAATCTTATTTCAACAAATGAATCTTGAAGATCTAAAGGCCAAAAATAAAGTAGTTTCTGCCCTGAAGGAACTTAAGTTCTTTGAGGAAGGAGGGGGAAATATATATATACAATTTGAGGAGGGAAAGAATACCTCTAAGTAAAGGCTCCAGAGAAGGCTTTGTATAGGAGGAAGCTACTATAAAAATATAAATATTCTAAAGTGGAGATGGGGTGAGGAACGTATTTCCTGACAACCTTTGTGAACACATGGAGACAGAAGATAGCATGCAGAATTTTAGTTTGGTTAGCTTATAGTATATATTAGAGGAAATGACTGGAGCCAAATTGTGGAGTGCCTTAAATGCTAGGCTGAGGAGTTTTCACTTGAGCCATTTGGGATCTCCTGATAGTTTTTGAACAGAGTAGAATGTATGCCAGACTTGAACCTTAGCAAGATTATCTTAACAGAAGCAAGGGAATTGGGAAGTAAATAGTTGAAATGAGATGATGTGAAGGTTAAATTTAATGGTTAGATGCAGTTTATTTACCGAAATAGAGGGGAAATGATAAAGTTGAGAATTGTGAAAAAGATTAGAGAAAATACTCATACTAGTCCTTAGCCATGACAGCCAGATGCAGCCTCCTCCAAGATGGAAGCTAGTCTCTTAGGAAACTAAGGAGTCAGCCTTTTCACTCAGCCAACCAGTCCAGGAGTCAGAGTCTAAGTTGAAGTCACAATCCACACTGCAGTCTCCAATGAAATTCCCTTGAAGACTATTTCCAAGAAGCATTCTCCATGAGATTCAACTTTACCAGATTGCCAGCCCAAGGATTTTGTGGATTTTATGGTGGTTTCCTATCCCCGCCCCTCTTCATAGGGGCCAATCACAGTTTCCAAAATTGTTACACCTCTCATCCTCAGAAGGTGGCAACTTATCAAAGGCATCTGAAGGTCAATTTCTCATCAAAAAAGTTTATCGTTTCTGTGGAGTGAACTCTTAAAAGAATTCATAAATTTTTGACTGTTTGAGTTAGAAAAAGGGGTGGGGCTCTTCCAAGTATCTTACTGGCTTCTCACCTCTCTCCTCCTAGGAGTAAGAGTTTGTGAACTTCCCTTACTTTAGGGTTAAGTATGGGTGTATTTGCTTTTGTTGATTTAATTCAAAAGTAGACAAAAGAGTTAATCCTGTCTTCAGTCTAGTGATGTACTATGTAAGGGTACTTAAGTTATTGTTATTCCAAAGTGTTAACTTCAACTAGGCAAAGAGAACAAAGGACTCCCTTTTCACTAGTGCAAACTCAGAATAGACAAAGAGAACCAAAAATTTCCTTTCATAATGATGAGGACCTGAACTAGACTAGGGGCCATGTGAGCAAAAGGAGGATAAATCTAAGAAATATTCTGGAAACAGGAAAGAAAACCCCCAAACAATGTGGCAACTAATTACATACTACTTTTACATAAATCACAAGTGAGGTTGCATATTTGTGTGACTGGGAGGATATTGTTTTTTGTTTTTGCAAAAGAAATAGGGATGTTTGAAGAAAATGATATGTGGATTAGAGGAGAAAAATAATGAATTCTTTCACTTTGTCTTGTTTTTCATTTTCTTTTAACAATCTTATAGGGTTGTTGAGAAGGAAGAGCTTTGCAAAGCTAAAGATATTACAGAAATAATTATTATTTTTTTCAACACCATTTCTGCTTTTGCTTCAAGGAATTTGATGAAGAGGAACCAACTTCTCCTGCTCCAGTCATAGTGAATGCAATTCCAGCAAGTTCAGAACCAGTCCCAACTACAAAAGAGGAAAAGGTATGCTATAGTTCCCCAATCTCCCAGTTCTGTGGGTTAGCCTATCCCAGCCAGACCTGCTGCCCTCCATCCTTCTGTGGGACATGATTACTCATTACTGCCTCATTTAGTTAGGTGACTCTGCTAGGGACCCTAGACCTTCCAGAACATCAACAGCATAGTTCATTATATCTGGAAATGGATAGAAGAAGCTGTATAAAGTTTTTCCTTGCCAAAATATAGTTGATTTGAAATATGGAGTGTCAACATGGAATCTCAAAACCCCAAACTTGTAGCCTAGTAAGATCTGATGAACCCCAAGTTTTAAGACTAGCTTGGAAATTGGAGACCCCAAAGCTTGTACTTGTTCCCTGTTCCCATGAGAATCCACCCTAAAGGGACTCTCAGGCTAGCAGTTTCAGACTGAATAATGGACCCTAAGGTAAAAGACAATCCCTGTCAAGTGAGGCCAAGTCCAAGCCTAGTGACTCTTCTTGTCTCCTGTATCATACCCTCCTTTCCAGGATAGAGAATTGAACTCAGGACCTTCAGCTTACTTGGCCCCATATGGGAATGTCTGAAACTACTTCCCTTCAGGGTGGATTCTCATGGCAACAGGGAACAAGTACAAGCTTTGGGGTCTCCAACTTCCAAGCTAGTCTTAAAACTTGGGGTTCACCAGATCTTACTAGGCTACAAGTTTGGGGTTTCTAGATTCCATGTTGACAGGAACTAGCAGCATTTAGGAAATTTCTATAAAGTCCTATCCATTTGAGTAATAACAACAACATTTATATAGCACTTACTATCTGTGCCAGGCACTGTGCTAAGTGTTCTAAATTATTACTTCTTTTGATCCTCACAACAGTCCTGAGAGATGGTGCTGCTATTAATCCTCTTTATAGATGGAGAACCTGAGAACAGGTTAAGTTACTTGCCCAGGGTCACAGTTTTTAAGGCTGGATTTGAACTCTGGTATTCCTGACCTCAGACCCAGTGTTGTTTTTTTTTGTTGTTGTTTTGTTTTGTTTTCCTGCCCCACCAGCTGCTGAAAGGATAGAGATTGTAGAGTCTCTGATTTAATGAAGAATGTGTGGTATAGTGCAGCTGATTGAGCATTGGACTTAGAATCATAGGACTGCTAATTGAATACTGACTTTGTTACCTCCTATCTTTGTGACCTTATGTCAGGGTAAATAGAATGGGGCCACTAGAGCTTTATCCTAGAGTGGATATTTTAATAGGCTCACAGTAGTATCTCACACAGTCTTCCTGGTAATAGCCCCTCCTCAGTAACTCTCCACCTTCTTCAGCAGTTTACAATAGAATCTTCCTGGTGTCCTGCCAGAGCTTTGTCTCTCCTCTCAGCCACTGGCTAATCCTCTTCTTATTCCAACTTCCCTTGCCCCAGGTGCAAAAATTGCTAGTTATGGCTCCAGGCTTTAGTTAAATAAGAGGCAGGATTAGATGATCTCTACAGACCTTTTTTAGCCCTATAGTCTAAAATCCTCCAAGGAAGAATTTCATAATAATTAGAGCTGTCCAGAGGTAGAAGGGATTGCCCTAGAACAGTGATGGTGAACCTTTTAGAGATGGAGTGCTGGACCCCTCCCCCACCCCATGCATGCCATGCCCCTCCTCCACATCCAGTGCTAGGCATGCTGCCAGCCAGTGCCCCACCCACTCTCCTCTACCCTCCATGGGGAAGGGGAGGGAGGAAGAGCTCCCATTAGGCTGCTGGGCAGAGGGACAGGTAATATGAAAAAATATGGTCTGGTATGGTGGAGAGGGAGAGGGCAACAGATCTCCCCAAGTCCCTCTGCCTTTCTGGTAATGAGCTGGGAGAGGGTGGCCCACCAGCCCCCAGAGAGTGCTTTGTGTGCCATCTTTGGCACCCATGTCATAGGTTTGCCATCACTGCCCTAGAAGGTTCTCGTAACCACATGTCTCCAGAGACTGGCTGATCAGTTGTCAGAGATATTCTAGGTGATTTCTCTTAGGTTACAGTTGGACATAGATTATCTGAGAGCCTGTGTAACTGAGTCTCTAGGAATTCTTAGTTTATGGACCAAAAACTAACTTAGTGGCGTGCATTTGGGAACATGGAACTTCATTTAATATAATTTTGCCTTTTCTCCTCAGAGTCTACTTGAATTGGATGATTTGGATAATCTGGATCTAGAGGATATTGATACAACAGATATCAATTTGGATGAAGACATTTTGGATGACTGAACTTTTCCATTTCACTGACCACAAACAGATCATAAATATGCATTATTTCCACTTTTAATCTGGACCACCTTGTTTTAGACTATGAAAAACCAAGTTAATTTTATACTTAGAATCTGCTTAAAATCCTTTGGAGCAGAAGTGTGCAACATTAAATCATTATGTGTTACTGGTTAATTTTGTTAACTAGAATATGAAACCATGGCGCTAATTTTTCATATTGTCATTAGGCCATATAAAATCTCTTCAAGTAATGGAGATGCTTCAGAAAAAAATTTTTTTTTATTTAAATGAACTGATGGTTTAAATAACACTGTGGTTGTATAGTAGCTTTTTATAAAAACCACATGGAAAAGGGTAAAGCAATCAAGTACTTTTGATCTATTCTTCCATAGATTCTGGCCAAATTTTTTCCTCTTGGTCTTTCTAATGCAAAATTTAAAATGAATCGTGTCTGATAGAGGCTGTGCCTCCCAGTTACTGTGCCAGAAGTACATATTTACATTATCATTCAGATATGGCATGTCTATTCTTCTTTTCTCTGCATAGCTAATGAGTTCCATATGCATTTAAACTGCAATCTCCATCCAACTATTATATTCTCCTGTGACCTACCCATACTAGAATGCCACTGAATCTACATCCATTCTGATTGACCCCAAGATCCCAATTTCCCTCTTTATAAAGTGGATTGGTCTTGATGACCTCTAAAGTTGCCCGAAATCTGAGATCACAATGTAAAAAGGTCTCTTTAAGATTAGTGTAGCCTGCTAAGAAGATTGTTAGCCTGGTTCCAGTGACAATTCTATCACTAGCTCCGAGACCCACAGGCAAGTCATGGCGTCTATTTCTCATCTATAAAAGGAGGGAATTGAACAAGATGATCTCTAAGAACTGATCTCTAAGTCGCCCCCTATTCCAGATGAAAACTTACCTCTTCTTCATTTGTCATTGTCTTTCACACTTTGCTAGTTAAAAAGACTGATTTTAGTGTAAAATATATGCATTTATACAGGGCTTTAAGACTGTCCTTAAGCTTGCGAAATGTAGTTTTATATATCCTTTGATTTGCTCTCTAAGAAGGATCAGTGCCTAAAAGCAAATGTCTTGGACCATGTTTAGAGCAGTTATTTTTCTGGGGCAGGGAAAATCCTGTCATATACAGCCTTTTATACAAGGCCTGTGCTAAAAATTGCTTTAATGAAAGAGAAACCTTTATTGTTGCTATAGGAACTAGAAAATTCAATATTCTTCCCTCTGAGGATTAAATAATAAACATTAAGCAACTCCAGCTAGGAGTCCAGTGGTGCTGGAGAAGTCAGAAACAGGAAACATCCCCACTCCCCAGTAATTCTACAACTGCAGAGTATCTGCCTTCCAAGAATCTTAGTAGCCCTTTTACATTTACATTCTTTAGTCAAGAGAATGCTTTAAGAACAAAGTTAGAATCTGGGTTTTTTTGTGGTTAGTTTTTGGAGGGAAAGGAGGAAGGAAGAATGGCTCAAGTTCACCAAAGTGAGCCCTTGTTCACTTCACTGCTCTCTTTACCCTGGGCACACTGAGTGGTTCACTGGGATTCTTTGATAGCTTAGTAAAGTACAAATGAGAACTCATAGAATTTGATACATGTGATTTTAGGGTCACAGCCCAGTGGCTGTAAATGGGTTGATATGAAATCCTTTTCCTCCATTTACTCCAAGGTGCTGACTTAATAGGGACGAAGGGTCAAAAACCTTTAGTTATGGTTACCCCCTCTGCCACTAATTAGCTTCCAAAAAGTCAGTTGTCTTTCCTTAATTTGCTTGCTGGAGCAGTTCTACTCTGAATGCAGGTTGATAATAAAAACTCCTGGGAAGAGAGCTTCAGGTTAATATAGAGCTTTGAAAGGCTGGATGTTCCCTGGAGTTTAAAAAAAAAGACAAAAATACTAACTTCTTGTTTTTACCCTGAGAGTAAGAAAGCCTTCGAGGGGTTCACATCATTCTTGAGGATGGGAAGCTTTAGGAAAGAGACTACCTTGGGATGAGCATGTGTGACATGGAGTAATAGGTATATAGCCAACACCTGGGTTTTCTAAATTATGTCCTGTGTGACCTGAAATAAGTATCTAACCTAGGATCAAATCCGAAGTACTTCTGGCATTTAATGCCATTTGTGACCTAGCCTCTACTTGCCTTCCCAACTTTTAAAATCATACCTTACACCCCTTCATGACATACTCGGTACTCCATCTTCTATATCTGTAATGCAATCATTCTTCACCACCTTTTAGGGTCTTTTTCCCCCCCAAGATTCAGATCAATTAAAGGGCAGCTAGGCAGTTCACTATTCCATGGATTGAGAGCCAAACTTAGGGACACAAGGTCCTGGTTTCAAATTTGGCCTCAGACACTTATCTCTGTGACCCTGGACAAACCACTTAACCCCCATTGCCTAGTCCTTCACCTTCTGCTTTGGAACAAATACACAGATTCTAAGAAGGTAAGGGTTAAAAAAAAAGAATCCACTCAAGTATCACCTACATGAAGCCTTTCCTGATTCTCTCCAGTTGCTAGTACCTAACCCCCTATTTTTTATTATTTTTTATATACTGATACAGACATCTCACCCAACAGATCTAAACTTCCTGAGGGCAGGGACTTTTCTTTTTTGTCCTTGTAACATAATTCGTGCTCATTAACTCAACTGATGTAACATTACTGATATGACAAAAATTTCATTTGGGAACTTGTCCATGAAAATAAATGCTGGGCTAGACGATTTCATTTGGTCTTAATTTAATAAAGTCTTGGACCCTTGGCCAGGATTTGGAGGTTAAGGTAGTGAAGAATGATGGCTTAATGTCCTGCCCTTGTATCTTGTCCCCATCCCTGCTGTTGGGACCAATATAGGAATCCCCCAGGCACTTGGCTAATCTCTCTACCCTGGCCTCTGCAGGAATTGCCCTTTTTCGACAAACTCCTTTATAAGTAACCATTAGAAAACTTCGTTTTATCTGTTATTTCTTAGAATACTCATATACACTTATTGATTTTCTCCCTTTTTAGGCCATTAAAAAGGATAGAGGATTTTTGAAATCTACATTTTTCAAATAAGAACTGACTTGATACAACTGCTAACTAACCCTGACTGGGGAAAAAATGGAATTGTTTTTACAATATTCTGTCCAACACGAAATCAAAACAAAGCTTGACGATATTTAATAAAAAGATAATTTATTTAAGTACTTTCTTTAGGAAGCTGCAGAATGACTACTGAATGCTTCTTGGTAAGCCTGTAGAGTCAACTCTATATAGCTTCCTTTGTGTGCTTCTGTTTTTGCGAAGACCTGTGAGAGAAAAAGAAGCTATAACTTAGAAAAACCTCTAGAGCGGGTGAAGTAATCCATGAAGAATGTTAAATGTGCTGTCTGAAGTCTTGACAGAGCAAGTTATCTTTTTTTTAAGGGACACGAGTTCTAAACTCTAGTACTACTTTAATGGAACTCCTGGGAAGAACATCTTGCAACAAGTCACTCCCCCCGCCCCCTTTTTTTCCTGTTGAGATTTATTGTAATGGACTGCGGAGGAACACTCCCAAGGATACAAGGTATCCGCGCCCATTTCTGCCTCTAGCACTGTATTACCCCTTCTACCTTTCATGTTCTTCCTCTACAGTGAAGGAGCCTTGTTTGAGTAGTTAGTCTAGCTTTCTTCCACCTGATAAGCTTTGGTCACTGGACCACCACCTAAATGTGAACAGAACTGAAGAATGGGTGCCTGCCTCATCCCCTGTGAAAGGTCTATTTCTATTATCCAAACTACAGGATTGATATTTTTCCACTTAAAATACCAACCAGTGCCACCTCCTCAATATTTACCATGTCTTCATAGCAAGAAATTGACAAAAATAAATCTACCCCCTTTTAAAAAGCCTTTTCTTTGTTGGCTTTAAAGTGTGGTCTCTAAAGGTATTCCAACTATTTGAATTGTTCATTACTTAATTATCAATATGGAGCAGACAATAAGAAATAACAGAGTTTACCTTAATTAAGTCTACTCCTTCAGCTCCTTGCTCTTTAGCCTGCTCAGCTGAGTGTCCATGTGGATGGAGCATGTGATACAAAACGACCAAACTTGTAGCATCATCCAGCCTGAAAATTTGTAAAAGTTTCTCATATTTTAATCAACTCCCAAATCATATCAGGAGACTTTACTAGTGATTTTTTTGGATTTTGAAACTAAAAGAATCAGTCTGTATCCAAATTTGATATTCATTCTACAAGTCAGCATTTACAATGGCCCAATCATAAATAAATAAGAACAAATGCTACTATGCATTTACATTTTCCAATTAGAAGATTCTTCACACACACTCACCCACATAAATAACCAAGCACTAGCACTGGAGTCAGAAACACATTTTAGCATGGTAGTTGGCCAGTGAGGACAGAGAGGAAGGGGACAGATCGAGATGGCAAACAAATTTGGGCGTCTGGGACAAGGATTGGCTGTAAGGGCTGGGTCAGTGTGGGGTGGGTGAAGTGGGGCTGAACCAATGTGTCCCCTGAACAAGGTGACACACGCTTATCTTTATTCCAAACTTCCCTCTCACAGTCCAGGGGGAGCTGGAACAGATTAATGATTAATATCTCGATTTCTGATCCCTCAATGGATGTGCTTATTGAATGAAATGATGTATGAACCACCTGCACTATTTCAATTATTTCTCTCCTCCCCACCCCAAGACCAAGCCTCAGCTCTGCCAATGACTTAGTATATGATTGGGCCTCAATTTCTTAATCTCTAAAGGAGCTGGACCAATCAATTAGATTAGATGACCTCTAAGATTCCCTTTCAATTTGGACATTTGAATTCTGTGATCTAGGGAAACTGAGGCTCCAAAAAGCAATGTGGGTAATCATACCCCCATTTAGTGGAGTCTAAGGCTTATTAAGGCTCTGAAGCCAGTAATCTTTACAGTATACATTTACAAAATAGAAGGCAGAATCAAGAACAGAGGAACATTTTTTAGAAAAGCAGACAAAAATTTTCACCAACATTTAAAATTCCCCAGCTTTACCCACACCTAGTCATCACACAATCTTTTCTGCCAATATTTTCCTATTACTCATTGCCTCATAGCTCTACAGAGAAGAATAGCACAACCAAATAGCTATGAGTTCAGCAAATTATGAATCTTTTTTTATGAATCCTATTTTTTAGGCTTCCTTCTTAAGGAAGCAGTACCCCCAAATTACCCTTTTAGAGTCTGTACTCTGCCTTTTCACTTGAGGGAAACACTCTTACCCAGAAGACACTCTGGAGTGGGACACATTTCCTCTGTAGAGAAAAATAACTCATTATCTTACAAAGTGGCACTAATAGCTCAGGTTATTCCTGTCAAAGAAAACAACAGGGGGCAGCTGGGTAGCTCAGTGGATTGAGAGCCAGGCCTAGAGATGGGAGGTCCTAGGTTCAAATCTGGCCTCAAACACTTCCTAGCTGTGTGACCCTGGGCAAGTCACTTGACCCCCATTGCCTAGCCCTTACCACTCTAATGCCTTGGAGCCAATACACAGTATTGACTCCAAGACAGAAGGTAAGGGTTTAAAAAAAAAACAACAGTCTACTCAAGATGAGTGCCTCAGCCACTGAAAAGTTTGAACCCTTCAGCTGAGACCAGGCTGCTTATTACATGGCTCTCTAAGCTTTCCTGCCCTAAAGGAAGTTCCTTGAAGAAAAAGAACTTTAAAGCTGCTAACTTGCTGAATTGGGGTGTTAAAAGAACATTCCTAATGTTTTCTCCCTTTATTAAAGTGTCTCTGAGAAAAGCCAAAAGACACGTCAAGAAAAAGTTCTGCTATTTCCAAGCCTTATGCACATTCCCACACAAGTGGTGGTTAGAATGCATGGGTCATCCAAAATATACCACCATCCAGCACATTTTAAAAGTAGGAGAACTCAAATTCACTGATTTTCCAAAGAACCTAAAAACATTTCCATTTAAAATTAAATCTGGATAGGAATTTAACACTGATTTATACAAAGCAAAAATAAATCTGCAAGCCCTACCACCTTTTTTTTTTGAGTTGTGAAGAACAACCATCTAGCCTAAGATGAGTAAACTTATTTAGACTTTATATAAGAATAAATTTTGATTAAGATAGCAACTGCCCCAAAGTGGAAGGAGATCCACTTCATTGAGGGTCTTCAACAAAGCCAGATAATTACATTCTAGTTACCTATAGTCAAGATTTGTATTTAAATAGGAGTATTAGATTAGATGGCCTCTCAGATCCTTTCAAACTATAAGATTCTTAGTTTTTTTTAGTACTATCAGAACTATTTAATAGATTCAGAGTTGTAAAAAGACTGTAAGAAGTCATCTAGTCTAACTTCTAACCTAATGTATGTTTTTCATATTATATATCTATCTATCTTATATAATTTAATATTAGTATAACACTATAATACTAGTATAAAAATACAATGAACACTGCACACCAGTATAGTGATTTTTTTTTTAAACCTTTACCTTCCATCTTAGAATCAATATCATGTAATGGTTCCAAGGCAGAAGAGAGGTAAGGGCTAGGCAATGGGGGTTAAGTGACTTGCCCAGCATCATACAGCTAGGAAGGGTCTGAGTCCAGATTTGAACCCAGGACCTCCCGTCTCTAGGCCTGGCTCTCAATCCACTGGTCACCTAGCTGTGCCCCCCCCTCATTGTGATTTTTAAAGTGAAATATTTCAGAATATATCAGGAAGCTAAAAAATTGCTTAGTAAGAGCTGTTACAATTTTTTTCTTTAAACTAGACTTTGTTTAGATATCCTGTAACCACACCATACCTACTATTCTAGAGTTGAGATTGCTCATGTAATTCTGTGTCTCTTGTGCTTGATTAGACTTTGGTTTTTATAAACATATTTACATACAGAACAGAAAACCTAATAACCTGTGAAAGGAAAACAATATCCTACTTAAAGATTTGCAACAGAAAAGTCAATTACTTACAAAAGATCTTACTTACAAATCTCTCTGAATCTGGTGAATCAGCAAACCATCAATTTTCTTCTGATTTACCAGATACCACACCATTCCTCCAAAGTGTCTCGTTGAACGCAAAAGGTCATATTTACCATGTTTTTCTATATCTTCATACGTCTGGTGATGAATCTACCCATAATAAAGCAATATGTCAATAATGTTAATAACAAGGACAAAAGCTCATATTGGTGCTTCACTAATAACGCAGCACTTTTTTCCCAACAGCCCCATGAGGCTTATAGTGCAAATATTAATATCCTCATTTTGTGAATAAGGAGGCAAAGGCTTGGGAACAGAGAACTGGTGTCAAGACACATGGGAGAAAGATCTGTCTCTGACACATACTGGCTGTGCTAGGCAAGTTGGTTAATCTCTGAGAGCTCCAGCTAACTAAGCCTTCTAGTTATGAAGTAGGTTCAGATGCATCTTGATAGAAGGAATTTCCTCATTAGGACTTCTCTATACCAATGAAATCACAGGCTCTAGTCAAAAGTGGAAACTAAAGATCAAAGAGGTAGGTAGTTGGCAGAGAAGGATTCAAATTCCAGTATGCTGTACTCTTCAAAATGTAGTAAAATCAAAGACAGTGTTCCTGGGTTGGCATCTATTCCTAAGAAGACATGTTTTTCACATAAATCTCCATAAAACCAAACATGCATAGGATGATCTTAACTACCATTAAATTGTGCCTAGTATTTAATCACACAACCTAAACACAATAAGGTCTATATAAAATAGAATGAGAATCTCACCAAAGAAAAAATATTTGCCTTAGAAATTAAACAGAATAACCTCTATCAGGTATATTCTAGATTGTGGTATATTAAACTAGTAATTTTTAACCAGACTACAATTAATCAAGGTACTGAGCACCATAATTTAACTACAAGTCTATAGGAAAAATATGAAAGTTATTTAAGGACTCTCAGATTTAGAACTGATTATATAGTTCGACCCTCATTCTACTGATGGTAAAAACCAAGACCCAGAGAAATTAAGTTTTCAAAGACCCCACAAATAGCAAATAGAAATAATTATTATTTTATTCATATATATATATATATATATATGTACCCATACATATATATATAATATACACATACACAAACATAGAAAGAGATCAGGCAGGAGATCATTCAGTAATGATTAGAGGGAGAAGGGAAGGATAATGGTGGATGGTGGACTATTAGAAGTACCCAGGTTATGATCGGCCTACCTGATAATAGCGAGGCCTTATTTCCTAGGCACATATTTAAAACATAACAGCAAAACTTCCAAGATTCATCAAAATGGTTGACTCCTATTCCCTTGTGATGATTCAGATGGGAACAAATGATATAGTCAAAAGAAAGCTAAGATACTGAGATCTTTGACAACAACCATAAGACCAGAGGGTCCGAGTTTCATTTTCCTCACTATTATCCAATGAAGAGATGAAATGGGATTTGGATTCTGGATCATGGCTTAAAATAGAGAAATACAGACTCCTGGCCAGTGAGAGCATTATCTAATGAGGACTGGTAATACTTGTATGGTATCTTACAATCCTAAAATAGAAACAATGGATAAGGAAAACAATGGATAAGGAGAAAGAGCAGTTTAAATACCCAAACTTTTCAGGGGACAAAATTAAAAGAGGCATGCATGGTCTCAAATGTCAACTTAGAAATGACCAAAATTTAGCAAGATTAAACTAGAGGCCTTATTGTAAGGCAGCAAATTTTACTTCAATCTAAGACTTTTTTGGAATAAAGTCCATGAGCAGAATATTAGATGGCTTTAGATGGGTGTACCTTACTCAAAAGAAGGTAAAGGGGGTGAAGGGCAAAGGGTTGGAGGAGGAGGAGCCCTGTATTATTAGAAGATATACTTGTGTGAAAATCCATGAACCACAGAAAGCATTTGGGAATATCAATGGGAGAAGAATCAGAGGTGATTTTATCATCAGACCATACTACAGGTCACCTGAACATAAAGACAAAATGGATGAAGAGTTATGGAAATAGCATTTGTGGCAGAGGGATATGACCCAATTATGCTTAGGGAATTCAGATGTCTGACAGCTACTAGAGTTTTCTGACAAGGAAAAAATGAATAGCTAATAACTTTTTGGTTTGCCATAATTATAATTTCATTTTTCAAAAGATAGAAAACCAGGAAAGGGAAATTCAAATTATGACTCTTAACTCATTAACAATAGCTATGGTGGATATGATGGAAATTGTGCAGAAAGTGACCACTTTCTTCTAGAGTTTGAGATAAAGAAGAATAAAGTTGGACATCATATTCTGATAGGCACCCTAGATTTGGGGGAAATAGTTCAAAAGATTCAGAAGATAGATATGAACCCACAAAGTCCTACAGTGGAAGTCAGACCAGAAGAGATGAAAAAAACTCAAGAATTAAGATATTAAATCACAAAAGGAAACAATTGAAATGAGGAGGAAAAATGGGAATTGTCCAAAAAGACCGATAAATTCAGAAATTCACCAACCATTATTTTTAGACCTGACCAGGCTTTGCTAAAACCAACTTCTTGTGTATTTTGTTGAGGCTGCATCATCTGAACCAGACTTACAGAGACCATGCTCTAGAGATGATTAGTTGCTGAGCTTTGGAACTAACATAATTGGGCCTTGCTATTCTGATTGGTGACAATATATAGTCAGCCCCAGACCCATTATGTTTAGCCATTTTCTTGACATCCAGTTTAGCTGCTACATATTATACTCTACCTCTTTCTCGCCTATGACTCTGAGAGCAGTAAAAAAATCAATTTCATCATTTTTTTTCTGGAAAACGCCTGCTGCTCTCTTCCAATCAAGTATGCTAACTGATCCATATATTACAGACCAAAATATACTTCCCTGGCTACCATGTCCATATCAGTACCGTTTCCTCCTATTAGAATATAAGTTCCTTGAAGGCAGGGACTGTCATGCTTTTGTACTTTTATCTCCAGTACTTAGCAAGTGCTGAGCAAATAATAAGCATTTAAAATCAATTTTCATTCATTTAATGAATTTAGATCTTAAAAAAGCCAAGTATAAAGATGGAAGTAAGGATGGAAAACAAAGAACAAATACATGAGGGCACCACAGTCCTCTGTGAGGAAGGCTAAAGCTTGGAATGAGCAGAGACTAGCAAAGAAAGTCAAAGATGACAAAAAGTCTTTTTTTGATTATATTGGGGGAAAAGAAGGTTCAGGGAAGGGTCAGTACTACTAAATGGAGTTGGAAGATGAGCCTGGAAAGACAATAAATGACCATAAAGTCTTCATTTTTATTTTGCTTTTGTTTTTTCTGCCAAGGAGAATGAAGTCTGGACCAGAAAAGACAGAACAAAATTGGCTAAGGGAGTTAGGATCCCTAAGAGAAGTAAGGAGACAGCAAGAAGGTACCAACAGGACTGACATGTCACTGCTGAGCTCCGACAGGGACATACAAAAAAAAAATAATAACTCAGAGAAGAGCAGAGACTCTACAGGGAAGAAAATGACTGATATTATAATTTTCAAGAAAAGAGAAAAGTCTATAATTTAGGCCAATAAGTCTGGCTTTGATTCTTGGGGAAATTCTTCAAAGAGGTAGTTACTTATCATCTAGACAAGAAGGAAGTGATCACAAAGAATAAGATGGCAGGGTTGCTATATCTGGAATTTGTCTAGATTGTCTGATAAGCTAACTCTACAATTCTTGTAGAAAAGATAAGGGATGAAGATTAGATGATCATACAAGTAGATGTATTCTGGACCTTAAGAGTAGTTTTACACTTCAATGTCAACTTCAAGTTCATTGTCTCTAGTGAAGTGCCCCAGGGATCTGCTTGGCCAAGCTGCTTAATATTTTTGTCAGTGACAGTAAGAAAAATATTGATGGTATCATCAAATGTGCAGATGAAAAAGTATGAAGAGAGAGCTAAACACAATGGAGAAAAAATCAGAACTTGACAGGCTAGAACATTGGTGGCCTGGTTAGACCATAGATGAAATCCTATATTCAATTCTAGAACCATAGTTTAAGAAGGATGCTAATAAGCTAGAAAATAGGCAGAGGGCAACCAAGATATTAAAGGATCTTGAGTCCATCCACGTCAGATGAAGATGAATTAGGGACCTTATCATCTAATTCAAACTCTTCATTTTACAAATAAGGAGGCTAAGGCATAGTGACTTGCCTGAGGTCACGCAGGGAATAAGCTTTAGAGGTAAAATTTGAACCCAGATTATCTGATTCCCGAGTGCTATTTTCTCCATACAATGTTCCTTTCACATTAGGTAGTAGAAATATTTTACCTTGAAGAGATAACTAAGGTGAACATGACAGCAGCAAGGACAGTCGTGTGGGTGAAGCATAAGAGTTGTTCTATTTGCCTCCAAAGGGAAGATCAAAAAACACTGGTTTTAAGTTGCAAACAAGCACATTTAGATTTGATACCAGAAAAAAACTTCCTAACTCTTAAGCTGACCACTTGCTGCATATGCTATAGAAGATACTGTTTTGGGGATGGTTAGAGCAGATGCCCTCTAAGCCTAAATTCTATAACAACTGAACCAAACTTTATGAACAGTCAGATAGCAAATGCTATGTGTTTTGGGCTTTTAATATGCAATGCAGTACTGTGACAGAGGCTGGCACATAAGAAAAGTGCCAGGCTGAGGAGTGTGTGGAATTGATCTCCTCATCAGGGGAGGGGACCCAGGAGATTGGAATCTTGAGGAGCAGAAGATTCTGGCTGGAAGAGAAGTTGGTCTCTCAGTTGGGAGAAGCCAAAGAGAGAAGGTAGAATAAGATTTTCTCCTGAGGGTTACCCACTTTTTCCTGCTTGTGACTAGAAATCCTTCCCCCCAACATTTCCCAATTGAAGAGTCTCACTGAAGAGAAACTTGAGAAAAAGGCATTTTGAATCTCTGTCAGACTTTACCTCAGTTCCTGTTGCCCTGGGTCTGAACTGTGGCTAAGGGGCCAAACCCAGGGTCAGTCAACCTGACTTTCTCTCAGGAGGTTGTATAATTGAAAATCTGTTACCCTAAAAAAAAGAACTACATTTCCCAGGAGCCCACTGACTTCCTGTTCTTACATAATTCCTATAGACATGAGATATTAGGCAAGGATATGAAGGGTCCCACCTCTATACTTCCAGTCTGGAACTTGGTTGTGGTAAGGCAGGTGTTTGAACTGGCTGATCAGTCATGGGCATGTGGTCTTTATTTTGTATCTTCTTTATTCCTTGATTTCTAATGATCATTAATACATTTTAAAAATTTATTTTTATTATTGAGATTTAACTTTAACATTTACAGGGCTTAGGCTGCCAAGGCCTGAGTTCCCCCCAAGCTGAAGGAGGGAGGGAAAAGGGTTAGATAGAGATAGGGACCCCCTTTTCCCCATTTTCCTTTCCCATTCTTTCCCCTGTGAGTTATTCCTTTGTATTACCCTGACTTAACTGACATTAAAATAGTTATCTTTTCCCCAAGCTGTGAATCAAATGTGAGTGAACAGATCAAGGAGAGACCCTTTGGTCTCAAGTAGTAGAGAGGGGACAAGAGGGACAAGAGCAAATCTAGGAGAGCTATAGCTAAGGAGGGAAGACAGAAGGGGGAAAAATCTTCAAACCTCCTCTCCTCTCTCTGAGTCAACCCTAAAAATCAGCTGTCCTCTCCTGTTCCCTTTACCATCCCTAAACCTTTTCTCCATTACATCTGCTGTCTCCACTGAACCCCACTTTGAGAAGGGAGGCCTCCACTCTTCTCCTCTCTCTCTAAATGGAAAGACCAAACCTTTCATTCATTACAATTTCTAATTTTGTGTCAGCTCTAATTCACCAAAAATACTTCCTTATTGCTGGAATTTATAATGGAGCTAGAATTCAGAAATCTTTTTTATATGTGATATTTTAAGGACAGATTTCCTATCATTTCTCAAACTGTTCAACATACTCACTTTAATATACTCAGCTGAATCTGGCTCAAACTGTGCAATACAGAGATTGAGGATATCTTCGTGACGATCCTGACTGAACAAAGTCTAGAATGATGCAAAAGATCAGTTTTAACTAGAAGAAGAATACAACTGAGCAAAAACTGCTCTACTCAATGACATGTATTTCCATCAACATTTATGCATACTATAATAACAATAATAATAATATCAATAAGAATTCAAAAAGTAATATGATACTGTGAATCAAGGGCTGGTCTTAGAAAAGACTTGGTTCAAGACTTTCATAGATACACACCCTAATTGTGTTAACAGAGAAAATTAATTTTACCTTTCAGTGCCCCAGGTGATTCCCTATGACAATACTTTGATCTGCAAGACTGGGAAATTTTTGTACTAGGAGTTTCCTACTATAATTAAATCATAGGTCTAGCTTTTAAAATTAAAGAAAATATATAACTTTGTAAAGGAAAGAAAGATACTTTCCTTACAAATTATTTTCATTTAAAAAATTGGGAATATGAGATTTAAAAAGATTAAATGACTTATTCATGGTTACAAAATTAGAATGTTTCAGAGACAGGGTCAGAACTTGAGTCTGCAGACTCTATATTCAGCCCTTTTGATTTCTGATATAGTAAAAGAGCTGAAGTATGTGAATACTGATAATACTGGTGCACTATTTTTTGAAATGTAAAAATTGTACTAAAATCCATAAGTAATGAAGATGATAACTTTGCAATGATTATCAACTAATTAAAATGCCTACGTAAATAGCACATCTGCAGCTGAGCAATAATCTACACTTGCTACAGGGTTTTGCACATGCATGTACATGAGGTTGTACTTTATATTCAAAGAGGACCAAAATGACAATAACTATGTCTGGGCCAATGTACAGCACATCTAACTGTTACTAATCAGCCCAGTGTGAGATCAGAAGGCTCTATCACAGATCAGGCACGAATAGCCCTGGAAAGGAAATCATTTGGGGTGGAGATGTCTCTAAATTTGCACATCTCACTTTTTTTTTTTGAGCTACTGCAATTCTGATGATATACGATACAGATCTATACATATATGTAACCATATATAGGTATTAATAGATAGATAAAGTCATCTTACCAGAAGGTTTTCTTCCTGGAACATTAGTGGTGGAAAAATCTTACGACCTTCTTTTGGAAAAAACACCTGTATCATTCTGTCTCGTTCTTCCCAGGAAGCTTTTCTTAGAACACCACTTGGTTCCCTGACAACAATAAAACGCTCCTGTATTTGAAAACAAATCAAAGGTGAAATTAAGATGGTATTTTTAATTTCAGTGTCTCATTAAACTACTTTATTAGAGTAATCTGCAATCAACAATGTAAAAAATGATTACAGAGAGTTATTTTTGAAACTACAAAGACTTCACAAAATTTTGCTTTTCATCCTTAGTTAGAACTTATATTATACGGAACTCAAAAATAGCCACTTCAAATGTAAATTCAATAAAGATAATATTTATAGCACCTACTGTGTGTGATAAGTGCTAAAAGAAATTGGTTTAACTTAAATAACTTATTTTATAAAGCATGTGTCATACAGGTGTCATACAGGCTAGCAAAATTCCCAAGGACAACTGAAACCAGATTAAAAGGTAATTAGAACCTTGCAGTGTAACCCTAGGCAAGTCATTTAACCCCCATTGCCTAGCCCTTATAGCTCTTCTGCCTTGGAACCAATACTTAGTATTTATTCTAAGACAGAAGGTATGGATTTTTAGAAAAATAGTAATTTGAAGGGGCAGCTAGTTGGCTCAGTGGAAGAGAGCCAGATTTAGAGTCAGGAGGATCTGAGTTCAAATACTTCCTAGAGGTGTGACTCTGGGCAAGTAACTTAACCTGAACTGCCTAGCTCTTTATCTACTTAGTATTAATTCCGAGGCAGAAGGTAAGGGTTAAGATCCCTTTCCCCATCCAGTAAACAGAAATATCTAACAAATAAAACATAATACTACACAGATAATGTTAACTTGTGGTTTTCCAAATCAGTGAGGCCTTCAGGGATCCACTTCTATTAAGTTTGAGACCACTACTATAAAGTACCAATGGTACAACCAAAGTACAATTTAATATTTATTTGAATGCCTTCTAAAAGAAACGAATTCTTCCTATTTTGCTTCATTTCCTCATCAAAGAGTCAAAGGATCTTAAGGTTGGAAAGGGCCTCAAGAAATCATCTCCTTCAATCTATACCTTTATAGGAATTTCCACTACAATATATGACAGAGGTCTGAACTTAAGGAAGAGTGACAGGCTGCGTGCTGCTGAATCTTCTCTACTCGCCGGGGGAGGGGCCCCAGGAAGTCTGGAATCTTAAGAAGCCAAAAGGTTCTGACTGAAGTCAATTAGCTCGGTGATCTTGTTAGGACTGAATCCTGAGGAAAAGATTCCAATCTTTCTCTTGGTGCCTGAACACCATCCCTCCTGATTTCTCAACTGAAAGTGACCAGCCTGAGAAGAAACAAAGCAGCTAACAAGATCACTTCACAGCTCCTAGTGCCCTGGTCTGAACTGTGTTCGGTTGTAACCATGACCAGGGTCATTCAAACCTGAATCTCTCAGGGGGGCCCAAAGCTGTTAAGGCTTGGGTTCCCCAACTTGAGGGGGGAGGAAGGTATAGCCAGTTAGGGACACCTTTCCCTCTTTCCTCACAGACATTTCCCTGTGTCATTCCTGATTGATCACCCAGAATAAAGTTTGTTGTTTTTCTCCCAAATGAAACTAGTGTGAGTGGGGAAACAGTTCTAGCTGTGGGAGAGAGAGAATACTCTCTCTGAGGGGAGAAGCTCTTGTATATAAGAGTAATAGAAGGGAACTCAAGGAGCAGTTTAGGTGGGTAGCCATAACTGAAGAGGAGGCTGAAAGGGGGAACTACAGACTCACTTCCCCTTTCTTTCCCTTGGCCAAATTAAACATCAGCTGTTCCTCCTAAACCCCAATTTGAGAAGGGAGGTCTCCACTCTGTCTCCCTCTCTTTCTTTACAACTAGACTTAACCTTCTATTACAAATACCCCTAACAAGTATTTTACAGCATTTCTTTGTAAACTTAAGTAATGGGGAACTCACTACCTCCCAAGGTATATTTATTCTACTTTTGAAAATTCCTAATTTTAAGAAGTTTTTCTATTTACATTGAGCTTAACATCTGCTTCTCTGCAGTGTCCACTTATTTAACTCCTGATTTTGTTGTATGGTGCCAAGAATAGGCTTAATTTCTTTTCTACAAGATGACCCATCAAAATTTCAAAGACAGCTACCACATCCTCCTAAATCTTCTATTAAGCAGGTGAACATCCCATGAGGACAAGGGATCCTCAAATAGTATGGCTTCCAGATCCAATGCTATCCTAGTCTCCCCTCAAATTTCATTTAATTAGCTGGCCTATTTTTCTAACCTGACAAAATTTTGTTTGTATCCTGTCTTGTCATGTGTCACTTGTCCTTCCCAACTTCATGTCACCTTCAAATTTCACTCAAGTCATTAACAATTAAAAAGCAAAAGTCTAAGGACAGATTCCAGACATATTATGTTCTATTAAAAAATCTCTTTATATACATAAGATATTCTTTGCATCCATTAATTCAATTAGTTCTGAATTCACCTAGAATTTAAGCCCTTAGAAGGCAAGGATTATTTCACTTTAGCCTTTGTATCTCTAGTGCCTGGTATATAGTAAGTTCAACAAATAAATGTTGACTGCTTTATTTAGCACACATACATCAGGTACACAATGATAATGTAAGTCTTTCTACTGAAATCCAAGTATTGCAATATTACCATCTTCTAATGATCTAGTAATCTTGCAAAAAAAAAAAATAAACTGAAGATAATCTGTTTTTGTAATACTAATATTTAAGGATCATTACTTTTCAAATGATCACAAACAATGCCTTTAATAATTCCTAGAATTTTGGCCAAGTCAAATTTTGAAACTGAACAGTTTCAAAATTCTACTCTTCCCTTTTTGAAAATTGGGATATTTGGCCTTCTCTAGTCTTTTAATGAGGGGTGAAGGGCCTGGAAGCCAAAAAGGCCAGAGTTCAAATTTGACCTCTAACACTTACTAGCTGTGTGACCTGGGTGAATAAAACCAGAAAATAAAATGGCAAAGGACTTTAGTAGTTTGTCTCTTGTCTGGGACTTGATAATCATCTCATTCTAATTAAAATGGACTTTAATCAATCATTTACTTATCAAGCTCAAGAAACAACAAAAGAAAAAAATTCCCCAAATTAAAAGAATTGTATCTTTCTAGTTTACCACATTGTTTGTGCTAGATTCATTTATAAATTTCAGAAACAAGGTAGTCTCTCTCATTTTGTTATCTCCCACTTCCAAACCATTCTGTTTATTAACTGGAGGAATCCCATGCAAACTGGAAGGACCTCCAGGAATTGATGCAGAGTGAAAGGAGCAGAACCAGGAGAACATCATACAGAGAGACTGACAAACTGTGGCACAATCGAAAGTAATGGACTTCTCTACTAGCAGAAATGCAGTGATCCAGGACAATTCTGAGAAATTTATTTTGATATATAATATATATATATATATATTTATATGTATATAAATATATATAATAAATATAATTTATTATGAGAAAGAACACTATCTACATCCAGAGAAAGAATTGTGGGAGTAGAAGCATAGAAGAGAAACAACTGCTTGATCACATAGTTCGATGGGGATATGATTGGGGATGTAGACTCTAAGCAATTGCCCTAATGCAAATATTAATAATATAGAAATAGGTCTTGATAAATGACACATGTAAAACCCAGTGGAATTTCACATTGGTGACGGGAGGAGGGGGGAAGGAGGGGAGGGAAAGGACATGACTCATGTAACCAAGGGAAAATATTCTAAATTAATTAAATAAAAAAGTCAGGAATATAGATGGGATCCTGGTTTCAAACCTGGCCTCAGACACTGCCTAACTGTGTGATCCTGGGCAAGTCACTTAACCCCCATTGCCTACCCCTTCCTGCTCTTCTGCCTTGGAACCAATGCAGTCTTGATTCTGAGTCAAAAGATAAGAGTTTAAAACAAAAACAAAAACAAAAAATCCTAGCAAATTTTCATGAAAGAGGGGGAAAAAAATACATTGAAAAAGCACAGCTTTCCTCAAAATAATTTTGGCCATTTTACTTAAGTACTTGGGCAATTTAAAACCTAAATTCCAAATCAGTTTATGAATGTCAAATTGCTAGATAATAGTATTGTTATACCACTGTTTACCTTGAATTACTCAGTCCTCCAAACTAGGTCCCAATCCAAAGGACTCTGTACTTGCTTTCCAAAACTATTACACTTTTCTACTTATCTAGAAACTGAAAAGGCAGAATGGCTCTTCCTTTACTAGTGAACTATACAGATCCAGCAATTTTGGTTTGGTTATACTATTGAAAGTAGGATCAAGTGATACTTGAGTCCTAACTCTCAGCTCAAAATAGCTGACTACATTTCTAAATAATGGTCTTTAGAGATTATACTCACACGATGTGGAATGCTATATGTTAAATCAGTAAACACGTATTTGGCAGTTTCAGTTCCTTCAAGGATTTTATCTTCTGCTAATACATCATTTATTGGCTCTCGTTCTTTAAGCACAGGAGGCATTTTTAACCGTTCTTTAGCGGCCTCAATGGCATGTCTTGTGGCCTACGAAATAAAATATTTTTTCTCAAAGATTAGTCATCATACAATGAAGAAGACCGAATGATAGACTGAAAAGAAATCATTTACTAATAAACTATGAAACTAAGGAGTAGATATTGATGACAGGATTGGCAAAAAGCAGTTCTGGTCACAAATCAAACTTTATTTTCATGTGCATGGGTAGAATTACTGATAATCAGGTTTTTGTTATCGCTTTGTAAATGTGCTTTTAGTCTCAATTATGAATATGAAAAGCAGAAATGTTTGAGATGAGAAACAACTAATAAGCAACAGAAAAATTATAATCACATTCATAACAATAGACCTGTACTTAGAGCATTATTTCAGGCAATGGATCACTAAATAAAAGATTCAAGTTCCATCTAAATGCCTAAGTGGTGGGACTAGATGCTAATCAGAAATGATCTCCTCTAATGTTCCTTTTAGAAGTGGCTAACAAGATGATCTTCTAGGAAAGGAGATGTAATGCAGAAGATTCTGCTTTTAGTTAGAAAAGTTTAGGAAAAGTGATGCCAAAAGACATAGCAAGAATAAGTCAACTCTGGCATCTTCAACTATTCCACTTCAATTTTTCTAGTTTTGTCTCTGCTATGTTCCTTGGTATTCTTAAGTATGTTCTTGTAGAAAATCCTTATTTATATGCCTTGAACTCATAAATCATATGTTTCTTCAGAAGATGAACTATAGGAAAACAACATTCACAATTACTGCAATGAAAAAATAACAAAATAATAAAAAATTAGCATTGTAAAATTATATAATAATGAAATCTGGTCTCAAAGAAGAGATAGACACAAAAAAGGATCTCTTTTTCTTCTTTACAGAGGTGTAGGATTGTGGATATAGAGAAGTATCAAAATGCTTTTTGTTAGTGCAAATCTGAATAAAATGAAATTAAGAAATGTTTTTAAAAATAAATAAAAATTGAGGGCAGCTGGGTAGCAGTGGGTTGAGAGCCAGGCCTAGAGACAGGAGGTCCTTGGTTCAAATCTGGCCTCAGACACTTCCTAGCTGTGTGGCCCTGGGCAAGTCACTTAACTCTCATTGCCAAACCCTTACCATTCTTCTGCCCTGGAACCAATACACAGGATTGATTCTAAGATGGAAGGCAAGGGTTTTAATAAATAAATAAAAACTCAACATTTAATCTGTTCATTTGTGGTTTTTCACATATTTCTTGATATATTATTTAATATTGGCTGAATTATGTTCTCTTGCTCATTATTATCCTTGAAAGGAGAGGGATATAAATATGCTGAGAAATTTGGATGATATGAAAAAAACAAAAAATATATCAATAAAAATTGTTTTGAATAAAAGAAAATAATGCTATTAGGGCACCAAACAATGCCAATTATTTTCAATTAAGTTTCTCTAGAGACATTTTAAAAAATCAGATACCTCTTCCAGTTGGTCTTCTGTCATTAACTTATATGTTGGTGGCTTAACTTGTTGTTTAATTGGCTTAAAAACTTTCTGTAAATCCAGACCAGTCATTTTGATGAGTATATTTTGAACTTCTTCATCTGTAAATTCTAGCTTCTTTGTCTCTGAGCAAGATGAATCTGTTGAAATGAACTTCAGTTAAGAACAAGCTAACAAAAATCCCACAGCAAAAAGAAATATACAGATGGCATCTAAACAAAAACACATCAATAGAAAAATGACATGCAGTTCAGAGACCTAAGCCCACAAAAATATCTCCTTTCACATTCTGACTCCAGAAAGGCATGAGAAGCAGATTTGTAAATCAGGTAGGTCAACTACATAGGAAAGGAAGGAAAGGAAGACAAGACAATGCTACAATCTTATGGTAAGCCACTACACCTAGAGAAGACTCTGTAAATATAGAATGCTTTTATACTATTGAACTCCCACAAAAACAGCTTTTTCATGTGTGACCTAAAAGCATACTTTGGTCTGACACCAAGCCTTTGTGCTCACAGAATGGAAAAAGAGAAATTTAGAATTAGTTTCATATGGCTTAATGGAAAGAGTAATAGATTTGGAATTGAAGATCCAAATCCCTCCTCTCAAGTTTACTGCCTGTGCCACCTTGTGACAATTGCTTCCTGTCTCTGTTCAAATTTCCTCAACCATAAAATGAAGTTGATTCTGATTGTCATAACATGAGATGTATTAACAGATGAGATTATTTTTCTTGTTTCATCCCTTTTGTCTCCCTCACTAGAACTTGTGTATACAAGTGGCCTTGAATTGTTCCATCTAGTCTTTCCACTCTGAAGCAACCTCAAAAAACAGGGTTCCTTAACGCAGGGTCTATAAACTTTTTTTTCTTTTTAAAAACATTTTGCTGACTGCCCAAGGTGTCCCCAAACATCAGTGCAGTTTTACAAAACTGAAGCTATTTAAGCTACTAAGACTTAAAACTGCACTAAGACTTTTAGGACATCTTGTATTTCAATATAAGCAGTTATTGTTGTTGTTCTAAGTATTTTATTTTATAAATTACTCTGAAACGGGATTTGCCAAAAGGGCCCCCAACTGAAAACAAAATAAACACAGTTAAGGAACCTCACTCTAAACTGGCTACATTAAAAAAAAATTAAAAAAAAAAAACAAACCATTATCTTATTAGGTACAAAGTTGATGCACGGTAATGGCTGGGCAACTAGGGTTAAGTGACTTGCCCAGGGCCACACAGCTAGACAGTATCTGCTGTAACATTTGAACTCAGGACCTCTAGACACCGACCTGCCCCCTTTGGTTCAATCTCACTTTACCGATTAGGAAAGGGATGACTCAGAGGTGAAGCGATTGGCTCAAAGTTACACAACACAGTCCAGCAACATCGAGATCGGGATTAGGACCCATGACTGCCTTGGCACGCGGAGACCGGTCGCTGAACAACACTGAGGGGCGCTGGGCACTGGCTGCAAGGGCAGGAATGGGACGGGATTCGGAGAACACTTACTACTAGCCTTGGAGCCCGCCCGACGACAAAACGGCCCTGATCCGCCAGCCCCTAGCGAGAGAGAGAGCGGGAGCCAGGGTCTGGTTCCGAGGAGTCCCACGCTGCGAGACGCCTCTCGGTAGAGCCAAAAAGCAACTGGCACTCTGAAGGCCGCCATAACTCCAGCAGCCATACGCCCTGGCAGCGAAGGGCTTTTACTTCCTGAGTCACAGAAACATATATTTTGCGGCATGCTGGGAAATGTAGTCGCGACGGGGCAGGGATCAGCGTCTGGGGGAAGGTGAAACCGACCTTGACAGCGCTCACATTTGGAGGCTAATGTCCAGCAGGGAAGGTGTTGAACAAAATTTGTTGGGGGAAAAAGTGCATAAGAAATAAAAAGCAGGTTAATTTTTTAAAATGGAAAGACCTACAGGAAATTATGAAAAACGAACCAAGTAGAACTAAGAGGACATTATATTTAGCTATAGAATTAATATTTGAAGAATAACTTGTGAATTCCACCTCCAGAAAAAACTGATAATAGAAACACAAAAGACATAGTTTATAGTAATGTGTGTGTGTGTGTTGAGGACGTAACAAATACATTTTTTTTTTAAAGAAAAAATGCTTAGCAGGCTTTTGGGAATTCATAGTTGGTGATTAGGGGGGAAATAAGAACTAGAAATTAATATTTTTAGTTCGATATCTATCTGATACTGGGAGAGATACAAAGATGAATAAGACAACAGACCCCACTCTCCAACGAGTTTACACTCTCATATTTACACTATTGTAACTATTACATAAGTATTATGACTATTACACAAACTATAACTTCCTAAGTACAAAGTAGATGAACAAAAGGTCATGTGGGCTTTGAGGGGGAAAAGAGAATTCCCAAAATTGAGGAAATGTGTAAAGCAGAAGAGAAAGAAGGTTCAGCAAATTCAGATTGCATGACCTTGAGGTCTTCATCTCAGTAAGTAGGAATCAGCAGTGGGATTAGAGAGGCAGTGAGATTGGAAAAGATTAAGACTTGCTACTATGGGAATATCCTTCAACAAAATATTTCTTTTATTGCACTCCACCATCCAGGTAAAACAAATTTTTCTAAAGTTAGTAAACTACCTGCAACAACCCATCTGGCAAAATCACAGTGATATGTGATATGTGTAAATCTGATATGGGGTGCTGTTCTTTCAAAAAATAACTTCATCTCCTGAAGCTGGGCATTTTTCCTGGCTGTCTCATGTCTGGAACACTCTCCCTTTTCTTTTCTTGTGGCTTCCTTCACTTCTCAATTTAAGCTTTGATGTTCACACCCTGTCCATAATCACCCCTTCTTTCCTCTGTTAAAACAAAGGGTTCTAAGGTAATAAGAGTTATTGGTGAGTGACAGTGAGAAATAGACTTTAAAACACAAAAGCATACATAAAACTTGTTTTTAAAGTTATACACCATCTAAAAGGTATTTCCTATTGATTATGAGGTTTCTTAAGTGTGCCGATTTGCAGATGACTGCAGTGACTGTACTGAGTTCTAGAATATTACAAAGTCGCTCTTGTGAAACCCACAAAAGTATGAAAAAAAGTTATTCTAACCATCCAAAATAAAACAACAAAGTGAATTTTAAAATAAATTTACCCAGATTGTGATATTCAGCTGTCTGTCAAGTTTACCGATGGGGAGAAAGAGAACGATGGAAAGAGAGGAAGAGGGAGAGGGAGAGAGACAGACAGACAGAGACAGACAGACACAGAGTCAGAGGCAGAGAGAAAGAGAATCTTGGCTAGGTACTGCAGATGGAAGATAAACTGGACCCATATAGGAAATAGATGAGTTTCAATGGCATAGGGCTTTAATGATTTCTAATTAATTGTTTATGTAGAAGTCCATCTCTTTAAACTACATTCTCCTTGAGGTGATATATGTCTGTGAATGATGAAGTATGACAATCTTAGAGATTCAGAATTATAAAAATAAATCCAAAGGGTGATGTAAAGATACATGAAAGTATAAGTAAACTGAAATGGTGATTTATGTGAGTGGCATAAAAATATTCTAAAAGATTATTTGACCAGACAAAAGATGGCTAATTATAGTATAAGAATGAGAAACAACAGAAAGACAATTGGAGTGTTGCATCAAGATGCCAAAGATTGTAAAAGAACCAGAAGAAAGTCTCTAGTGCTTTTTAGAGGCCCTGCAGGAAGACTCTTAGTTTACCTAAATCCTAGAGCTTTTTGAGTTCATAGAAACTCCATTTCAATTTTACTGTCTTGTGGGTTTAATATATAATAGTCTTTTCTTTTCAATTATTTTATAAATACCAAGAGGTAAGAACTATCTTGTCCTTCTATGTCCTTTTCCATAATTAATACAGAGAAGAGTGCAGCATATATGCTCAGTAGATATTGATTGCTGCCAACTTGTGTTTAAAAATTATTTTATGCATGTGATGTTTTTTTCACCCAAGGCATGAACATATGCTCCTTGAGGACAGGAAGCATCTTACCTTCTCTTTTATGTCCTATGGGACCTAGCACAAGTCTGCTGATTGGCTATGGAGTTTTTGTCTTCCAGTCTCACCCCGTGCGTTCCCATCCTTCCTCTCATGCCTACTGCTTCTACTTAAAAGCCTGACCTTAGCCAGAGGGCTCTAGTTCACTTTTCACTTGAGTGAAAAGAAAATACTTTAAAGACAGAACTGGGGTTGCTGAAAAGGGAATAGTATGGATTTTCAGTCTTTCCAGGGGAAGGAGAGACAGACAGGCAGGCAGGCAGGCAGGGCAGACAGACGAGAAAGAGACAGACAGATATAGAGACAGAAGAGACAGAGAGAAGGGGAGGAAGGGGGGGGGAGGAGAGAGAGAGAGAGACAGAGAGACAGAGAGAGAGAGACAGAGAGAGAGAGAGAAAGAGAGAGAGAGAGAAAGAGAGAGAGAGAGAGAGAGAGAGAAAGAGAGAGAGAAAGAGAGAGAGGAGAAAGAGAGAGAGAGAGAGAAAGAGAGAGAGAGAGAAGAGAGAGAGAGAGAGAGAAAGAGAGAGAGAGAGAAAGAGAGAGAGAGAGAGAAAGAGAGAGAGAAAGAGAGAGAGAGAGAGAGAGAAGAGAGAGAGAGAGAGAGAGAGAGAGAGAGAGAGAGAGAGAGAGAGAGAGAGAAAGGGAGAAGGAGAGGGAGAGAGGGAGAAAGAGGGAGTGAGTTACACTCTGTGAAGGGATTGGAAAGATATTTGGCTGACTGCCTGTAGACCACTCTGGAACTGTTCTTATGTTTGGATGGCAAGCCTGTGTAATCCTTCACTCACAGACAAGGCTCCAACTGGCAATAGGATTTATTAGACGGTGTCTTTGAGAGGATTCATTGGGCACTTGAGAAGTAACAGCTGCTGGATCATTGGCTTCTTGGCTAGATGGAGAAAGAACAAGTGAGGTGGGATTGGAGTTGCTTATAATGTCTTGGAAAACAAAGCATCCTGTCATTTCTTCAGTATCATTGAGTAATCTGCTATCCATCTGAGTGAATTTTTAAAGTAACTAAAGTTTACCCATCAAGTGCAACGCTTCAAAGGAATAAAAAAGAGCCTTTCCCCCCATTTAATTTAACAAATTAACTTAATTAAACAAGTATTTCTTAAGTATTTAGCACATGAAAGAGACTGTAAGAGGTGCTGGGGATACAAAGGAAAAAAATGTAACTGTTCCTTCTTCAGAGTGCTTACATTCTATTTTGATATCTCATGAGTAGGCAGACAAAATAAATGTACAGTAATTTGAGGAGAACACTAAAACTAGATAGAAATATTAATATTTGGTAGAAATTCTTTTAAAATGTATCATACCTTTCCCTTTATTTCTTCATATGCCAAATATAATTTTATCTTTTCTTGATGATTCCAGCTAATCATTATGAATACCCAGTGTTGTACTGTCCAATTTTCCTGCATCCCCTTTAATATTTATCATTTTCCTTTTCAGGAATATTGGCAAATCTGATAGGTGTGAGCTTGTACTTCAGAGTTGTTTTAGTCTGCATTTCTCTAATCAAGAGTGATTTAAAGCATTTTTAAATATGATTATAGAGGGCTTTGGTCTCTTCATCTGAAAACTTCATATCCTTTAACCATTTATCAATTGGAAAATGATTTATATTTTTATAAATTTGACTTAGTTCTCTATATATGTGAGTAATTAGGCCTTTATCAGAGATATTTGCTATAAAATCCCCACCCCAACTTTCTGCTTTCTTTCTAATTTTCGCTGCATTGGTTTTGTTTGTATAAAACCTTTTTAATTTCATCTAATGAAAAATCACTTATTTTACATCTTATAATGCTCTCTATTTCTTGTTGGGTACTAAATTCTTATCTTATCTATATAATTGCAAGCCTTATGGTCCTTTAGTGTGGAAGCTGCCAGATCTTGTATAATCCTGATTAGTTTTCCTTGATATCTGAATTGTCTCTTTTTGGCTTCTTGTAAAATTTTCTCCTTAGTTTGGAAGCTCTTGAATTTGGCAATTACATGCCTGGGGGTTATCTTTTCAGGATTTAGTGTAGAGGATGTTTTATGAACTCTTTCAATGTCTATTTTGCTCCCTTGTTCAAGAACATCAGGGCAATTTTCTTGGACAATTTCTTATAGTATGGTGTCAAGATTTCTGTTTATTTATGAGTTTTCAGGTAGACCAATGATTCTCAAATTGTCTCTTCATGATCTGTTTTACGGATCTGTCATCGTTTCAGTGGAGACACTTTATATTTTCTTCTATTTTGCCAGTCTTTTGACTTTGCTTTATTAATTCTTGCTGTTTTGGAAGATCATTGGCTTCCAATTGCCTAATTCTGATCTTTAAAGACTGGTTTTCTGATATAATCTTTTGATTTTCCTTTTTGGTTTGGTATATCCTGCTTTTTGTGGCTTCCAGGTCTTTCTCCACTTGGGCGTTCTTGTCCTTGAACTGTTATTTTCTTTTTGAACTATTTCCCACTTTTCCTGTCAGAAGATTTCCATCTTTTTTTTTTACTTCCATCTTTTTGATAAATTCCAATTTAAATTCTTCAATAGCTTGTGGCCAATTTCCAATTTTTTTTGGCAAGGTTTTGGTGCATTTATTTGTATTTCCTCTTCTGCTATTTCCTCAGTAGTCTGAATTTTTCCTCCACAAAAATTATCCAGAATCAATGCCTTCTTGTTTTTCTTGGTGTTGGGAAGTTGTTCCTGGGCACTGTTTGCCATCACTATGACATTTTTTTCCTTCCCTTTCCAGTCAGAAATCTGAGGAGGGTAGGCTCTCTGTGTATGGAGCTAAGGATCTAGGGTTTTTGCCTGAGACCACCTCTTGAGTCTCTGCAGCTTCTACTGTTTGAGGCCCTTCTCTGTGCTATCTCCCCGTGGGCACCCACGGTCTGCGCTCTTCAGCCTGCTGGGGTCTCAAGTCTAGCTGCTTTCAGGGATAGGTCTTTGGTGGTCTTAGTCAGTTGCCAAGGACCTAGAGGTACCCCTCACTCACTCTAGAGGTGCCCCTCACTCATTCATTGATTCTAGCATGTGCTGGCTCTTACTCTGGCTCCATAGGTGGGGTGGAGGATGGCTGATCTGCTCGGGTCTTGATGGAAGCCTTTTCACCCCCTTATAGGGTGGAAATGCCCAAATCCCACATACCTTCAATTCTGTGCCCTACTGTAGAGTCCCTTCGTTCATATGAATTTTTTTTTTGGCCTTTTGAGGTAGTCTATATTGGTAGGTGGTGAGAAGAGGAAGAGTCCTGCATCTAGACTGCCACCATGTTTACCCGGAAGTCCTCTTATCTATATAATTGACAGGTAAACTATTCCATGCTCTCCTACTTTGCTTATGGTATCACCAATAAGGAATTAAGTTGATGATTCCTTCTGAAAAGTACAGTGATTTTATGACAGACTTTCCAATGACTCGGAGGTCTTATTCAATTCTACACAGCTTAGTCAAATTAATTTCAATTTAATAAGCATTTCTTAAGTGCTTATCTACTCTGTATAAGTTGTTCTACTAGGTATTAGAAATACAGCATAAAAATAAATTCAGACATCCTCTTTTCAAGAATATTATGAACGTTCCTTGTATCAGATTATGTCCTAGTGGATAGGTATGTCTTAAAAATTGACCTAGACAATTAGAATATTATTAGGTGTTTCTTTTTCAAAGCCTCTAAATGTTGTTTTATAGTTAAGAAAACAGGAGTATAAAACAGTCACCTTTTGCTTTATCCTGTCCAACTGGAAGTAGAGGGGTGAAATTGATTTAAAAAAATAGTCCCTGGAATTTGGTCTATGGTAGAAGTGTCAAATATGGCTCACAGCATTCCCAAGTATGGCACAAATCAAATGTAATTGGGAAATATTTAACAAAATATATAAAAACACAAAAAATGTAGATAACTAAAATTTAAAACTAAGTAAATATGCAATCCACGAGGATACTTATGCATGGATTCATGGTCCCTGTTTCAATTTGCATCTGATTCCACTGTTTTATGGTTATTTTTTAAATGTAGATTCATCTTCTTAATTTGTTAGGTTTTGCTTATCATTTTTATAAGATATTGGTGTCACCATAGGCATGTTCACATGGATGTCTAAATGGATGTATGTGGCTTATGGATTATAGGACTAGAAAAGAACTAAAATGTAATCTACCCCTGGGTAGAGGAGAGATAAAAGCAGTTAATGCCTCTACTACCAGCATGTTAACAGAAGGGAAAGGAGCTATTTTTCTCCAGTTTACAAGAGGGATATCAGGCTAGAATTATATTTAGCAATTATATCCACCTAGAAATAGAGATAATTACAGATTGAAAGAGAAAAGAAAAGAAAAGGAAAGAGAAAAGAGAGGCAAAGAAGGGAAAGGAAAGGAGAGGGGAGAGGAGGGAAGGGGAAAAGAAATAGAGGAGAGGGGTGGAGAATAAATTCACACAGTGATCAGGTCCAAAAATATCAGGTCTTTATATCTTGTGACCATCACTTCTTTGATGGAAGGCTTCTCTGGAAATATAAGTTACTTTTTAAAAATGATTGCTTTGATGAGAGTTCTTAAGTATTTCAAAGTAGTTTTTCAATATTCTTCTTCTATAAATTATTCTCTTTCTTCTGCTCATTTCACTTTATCAATCTGTTCTACCTAGGATTCTCTAAGACTACCTCTTTTGTCATGTTTTTTTTTTTTGTGGTACAATAATATTTCATTACCTTCATTAAACATAATTTGTTCATCCATTCTCCAATTGTCTGAGGTCAACAGCATTGCCTTCTAGGTCTTTAAAATTTTTTTTCCTTCGTTTTTAAAATTTTCTTTCCCCTCTTGTTAATACTTCCTTCAAAAACAGGAGGTTTGCTTGAGACTATTCTCTCCACAGTATTATCCTCTCTTAATTATTCTTTTACCACTATTTGTTTCCCTGTTAATTTTAATGTATTCCTATGCCCTAAATCTTTTCTCTTCATATATTGTTCTTCTCATATACCCCAGTTAGGAGAAATAGTGTGTTCTATCCCATTCTTTCTTCTTACTTAATTAATATATTCTTTTCACCTTCCCTTCTCTTTACCCTCTTAAGAACCACAGAACAGAACCAATCCAATCCCCACTTATTTTTATTTATTTATTTGTTTGTTTATTTAAATTTAGTTGCCTCAATATCCTTTGAAGGCATCAAGATTCTCAAGTGACACTTGCTTCTTTTCCTCCAGTTAGAACTTTAGCACTAGATCATTATATATCTCCTTCTAGCAGCTTAAATAAATTTAATGTTTTAAGAAATTTTCTAAGTTTTGGAGCAGGTAGGTGGCTTGGAGCTAGCGACAGGAGGTCCTGGATTCAAATCTGACCTCAGGTACTTCCTAACTGTGTGACCCTGGACAAGTCATTTAACTCCCATTGCCTAGCCCTTACCACTCTTCTGCCTTGGAATAGATACTTAGCATAGATTCTGACAGAAGGTAAGGGTTTAAATTTTTTTTTTGAGAAAAAGAAACTTTCCAGGTTTCTCTGGACTCTTGGGAATGTATTACAAAATTCCTTGGTCTTTTAATCAGAAATACTAGAAAATTATCTATTCAATTAAAGATATATTGTTTCCTTTTTTAGGATTATGTCCAACTTTGTTGGGTAAATTATTCTTGGCTATATAAACATTAGTCTTGCCTTTTAGAAGATTATATTCCAGGATTTCCTCTCTTTTTTTTTTTTTTAAGTAGGAGCTGCCAGGTCTTATGTGATTCTCACTACAGTTCCTTGGTACTTAAATTGCTGCTTTCTAGATGTTTGCAGTCTTTCTCACTCACCCCCCCACACACCTTCTTTTATGTGGCAACTCGAGTTTTACTCAAGGCATTCCTAGGGTTTTTCTTTTAGGGATGCCTTTCAATAGATGATTTATGAATTCTTTCTGTCTCTACTTATTTTCCCCTCTGGTGCTAATAGATTCTGGGAGTTATAATTTATGATTTCTTGAAATATAGACTAAACTTTTTTTTAAATCTGATTTTCAAGGAGTCCAAAAATTCGACAATCTCTCCTTGATCCAATTTCCAGATCTAACATTTTTATACCAGATATCTTAAATTTTCTCCTTTTTAATTTTTAAAAAATATTTCTTGTTGATTCATGGAATCATTGATTTACATTTAGTCTATTCTAGTTTTCAGAGGTTCCATTTCTTAGGTAAGATGCACCACTTTCTTGTCTGAGTGACTATTGGTGGCAGCACTAAAGCCAATATTCTCTTAGTTCTGAAATGAGGCATCATTGAACAATGAAAGAAAATGAGGTTTACTTTGCTCTAACACAGCAAGAATATACATCAAAGACACAGAGATGCGAAGCTTTTTGGATGCCACCATTCCCTCTCTCCCTCCCCCTTTGACTCTATATGGACTCTAAACTGGTCATCAGTGCAGGATATGGTGAGAGACATAGCAACTGGCATGGTCTTCAGAACTTCAGCATCTCTGCAGACAAAATAGGAGTGGGGCTTCTTATTCCCTTAGGAGACCAAGAAATTGCATCAGGGAAACAAGGACCAATCAGATTCAGGGACTGATTTGTCTCTTAGGAGAAACTGACCCCTCTGTAGAAAGGAAAGATGAAGGATCAACCTAATTTGTGACTTGGGCAACACTAGTAGATATTAATCCTATTACAGCTCCTTGTAATTTTTCCAATTATTTTTTTCCAGAGCTTTGATTTCATTTTTAGTCTCTTGCTTCATTTCCTCTAGATATTCATTTAGTATTTGTGGAAAACCAGTTTTTCTTTTTAAATCTGTGCTTATAGTTATTATAGAGTTAAATTTGCAATTATTTTCCATACTTCTTTGTGTTTTCTTGGATGTCTCCTCAGCTTCTGTTCCAGAACTGGGACTTGGGGTCAAAGCTAGGCTCCACATCCTGTTGTGCTTCTTGGGAGGTATTTGGTCCTTCTTGGTCTTGCCCTGGGTCCCCTGGGTTTTTGTGCTGACCTCCTTATCTTGGTGTTAGGACTCCTCCTACCTCATCCTTGAGGTGCAGAGCACTGTAGCCACAAGGTGCTCTCTGGTGTCTCAGTACAGAGCTTTGGAGACTTTAGGGTCTCTGAGCCTAAAGCATCATTCTTGATGCTTCTCCCCAGGGCTCACAGTGTCTGTCCTTTGGGTCTTTCTCAGCTAAGCCCTCCCCTCTTGCTGCCTCCAGGCTACACTCAAGTTGTCTCTGCTTGGACTTGTGCTCGCTTTGTTTGAGGGGCTTCTTTTCCTGGATCAATGCCTCCAGACTGATTTTGGGGGTACAATTCTGGGATAGAAGATGTCATTTACTTTAGTTTCTCATTAGATTTCTTGATCACTATTCAGTCTGGTCTGAACTTCAAGGGTTTCTGCTAGATTGGTTAGTGAATGCTGGATGGTCTGCCTCCCATTCCTGTAGGGAGTTCTCAATCAGTCTTTGTTAAATTGAAGATTTTAGGCTGGACAAACTCTTTTTCAAGATGAAAAGAAAGAGAAGCTTTGAAATCATAAGCCAGAACTTGTGCCTGTAGTATCATGGAAAAGCGTGTGTGTGTGTGTGTGTGTGTGTGTGTGTGTGTGTGTGTGTGTGTGTGTGTGTGTACTGTTGCATTAATCAGTTTGCTACATCCTAATAGTACACTTTTCTCAGTTTTTCAACATAGTACTAGCATAGTACAGCCATGCCACTCTGAAATTTCAGTTATAGATAAATAAGAGCCCCTCAAAATTATTGCAGGATTGTAGAGTTGGAAGTCACATTAGAGCTCTAACTTCTGCATTTAAAGAAGAGGAAATGGGAGCACAGAGAATTAAAATCACTTGGTCTTGCTCATTACTAATTTTTATCATTGTGCTGTCATATCCAACTCTTTGTGATCTCACTTGGAATTTTCTTGTATGGAGAACTTTGCCATTTCTTTTTCCAGCTCATTTGAAGGACGAGGAAACCAAGGGAAACAGGGTGAAGTGACTTAAACAGGATCACACAGCTAGTGCATGTCTGAGGCAAGATTTGATCTCAGGAAGATGTCTTCTTGACTCAAGATCTGGGATTCTATGCACGATGGTGCTACCTAGTTGCTTTAGTAATTACTAACTACAAGAATATCTGTCTCTGATGATAGTGGGGTTTGTTCTGTAATAAAATGGAATACACAAAGCGAGGTGGAGTAGTGGGAAGAATGCTAGATAGGATGTTGGAGGAACTAGGTTTGCATCCCAGATCTGTCCTTTACTCCCTGTGTGACCTTGGACAAGTCACTTTTATTCCACGAGTCTCAGTTTCCTCAACTATAAAATGAGGGATTTGGGACTCATTGACCTATAAGGTCTCTTCCAACTCTAAATCTGTTATCCGCTGACCTGCAAGGATGTTGGCTGGGATGTTTAGTAACATTAACTAAAACCAAATGTCCTATTACCATGATCCAAAAGGTGATACAATCTACAAAATAATCAATGTTGGGTTCTTTTCCTTCAGAGAAAAAGGATCTGTCAGGTTTGGAAAAATGTAGAACATTTATTTTCCCCCTGAGGGACATACTGGCTCAAGTTGAAAGTAATTCCATCAGCTTGGAACTGAGTGGTCTGGTTATTCTCAGTTAGATCTGGAGGCAGGAAGTCATTCAGAGAGATAATATTTATGAAGGTTAATGAGCTCATCATAAATTTATTTCATGAGAAAATGTGGTACAATTTGAGTCCCCAGATTGCTCAGTTTGAATAGCATTTATTTCAGATATAGAACCTCAGTGGCCAGAAATTTCCTAGGATAAATGTGGATAGTGAATGGTAGCAGGATGCTCTTTAAAAAAATACATTCTTACCTTCTGAATTAGAATCAATATTAAGTATTACATCTGAGACAGAAGAGTGGTAGGGCTAGGTAATGAGGGTTAAGTGACTTGTCCAGGGTCACACAGCTAGGAAGTGTCTGAGACCAACCTGGCTCTCTACCCACTGAGTCAACCAGCTGCTCCAGCAGGATACTCATAGTACTGTTGTATGAGAATTGAACAGTTGGGGAAATCAGAAAGTATGCTTTAAGGTAACCTACCTTCTAATGAGATAATTTGTACATAGTAAGTACTTAATAAATGATTTTTTTGAATGAATGAATGAATGCTTAAACAAATGATAAAGGTGTGACTCGAGCGCTATGGTTTAACTAATTTGGAAGGGCTTGGAAAATTAGAATTATAAGTATGGTTATGCTATAGAGTTTGTTGTTTTTGATGTCATTTGTTTTGTTTTTGCAGATAAGTGGCAGAGTGGCTAGAGTGCCAAACCCAACCTGCCATCTGGTTTTAGGCACTTACTGTGTAACCAATGTCAAGTCACTTAACCCTGTTTACCTTACTATTCTCATGTATAAAATAAATGATTCGTCTATAAAATGAGCTGCAAAAGGGAGTGGCAAACCATCCTATTATCTTTGACAAGAAAAGCCCAAACAGGACCATGAAGAGTTGGATGCAACTGAAATGGAGAAACAACAACAAATGCTATGATAATCTGGAGCCCTTTTCAGTGGATCCTCATTTAACTGGGCTTTTTGTTGTTGTTTCTCTTATATCTCTTTAAAAAATATTTATTACTATCTTCTGTATTCACATATATTTGTTTTCAAATATATATGTATATGTGTAGATTTATACTTGTATACATTCCTCATTCTTTCTTCTGCAGCAAGTCATTCCTTATACCATATTTGAAAAATAGAAAAGCAAAAAGCTCAACAAGACCAGAGAATACATCCATCATATCTGACTATATGTATGTATATAGCTACATACACATATATTTGATATTTACACTAATTTGTGAAAGGATAGGCACACTGATTCATTGTTGCTAGAGTTGTGAATTAATGCATTCACTCTGAAAATCAATTTGGGAATTACAAAAATTTGTTTTAGTTTAGTCATTTTCAGTCATGTCCAACTCTTTATAACCACTTTTGGGGGTTCTTGGCAAAGATGCTGGAGTGGCTTGCTATTTTCTCTTCCAGCTCATTTTACAGATGAGAAAACTGAGACAAACAGGATTAAATGACTTGCCCAGGGTCACACAACTACTCAGCATCTAAGACTGATTTGAATTTAGGTATTCTTGACTTCAGGTCTGGAGCTCTGTCTGCTGTGCCTCCCAGTTGTCCTTTGTAAAAATAAAGTGGTTCAAAAGTCCATGCCCTTTGATCCAGAGATTCCAGTGGTAGGCAAATACTTTAAGAAGGTTATTGATGTAAAGAAAGGCTCTGCATACATTACAATATTTATAGCAGAACTTTTTGTGATAGCAAAGACTGAAATGATTAAAATTGATTCTTTATCATTTTTTATTGGTTTTGTCCTGTAACTACCTAAGTCATGGTTCTCTGTCTCTGATCTTGGTTCAGAATTCAGCTGGCCTGTAATGGCTTAAGTTTAGAAATCTGGTTCTCTTGCTAATCACTATTCTATCCCAGCCTTAAGGAATTTTGGTAATCTCTTTTTTTAAAGATAATTTAGTTTTTAATCTGAAATTGACATTAAGAGATACAGTTATGTTATTAAATATTCATTTGTTTCATATATGTCTTACTTTTTAAAAGTTTTATTTAATTAGTCAATTTAAAATATTATTCCTTGGTTACAAGAATCATATTCTTTCCCTCCCCTCCCCATCCCCCTTCCCGTAACCAACTCGTAATTCCACTGGGTTTTACATGTATCCTTGATCAGAATTCACTTCCATGTTGTTGATGTTTGCACTAGGATGTTCATTTACAGTCTACATCCCCAGCCATATCCCCTGGACCCACGACCAATTTGTTTTTCTTCTGTGTTTCTACTCCCACAGTTTTTCCTCTGGATGTGGATAGTGTTCTTTCTCGTAAATCCCTCCAAGTTGTTCAGGGACATTGCATTGCCACTAATGGAGAAGTCCATTACGTTCGATTGTACCACAATGTATCAGTCTCTGTGTATAATGTTCTCCTGGTTCTGCTCCTCTCATAGGGAAAGAACATGAAGCTATCTAGGCAAGGGAAAAAATCAATAACATTTGATTTAAAAAATATAAACAAAAAAATTCCACACCCAAAGTGTTCCACCTCCCCACCACCAGCAATGCAAACAATTTCTCTTCCATTTAAATATAATAAGCATTCAGCATGTACTTCCTGTTGGCAGCATTGGGCTGTAGCATCTTTTAGGTATCAATTTCAGCTCTACTTCTTACTCTATCAAATCTTCCTAAAACATTTCAGTCCTGTAGCGCTCACTGCATGAGCCACAACCTACCACTTTACCTATGGTTCTATTTCATTTCTTGTTTCTTATATTAGAAACTTTTAAAGGAAGTTTAAGGGGGCAGCTAGGGGGCACAGTGGATAGTGTGCTGGATCTGGAGTTGGAATGACCTGGGCTCAAATCTGGCCTCTGACACTTCCTAGATGTGTGTCCCTAAGCAAATCACTTAACTCCGTTTGCCCAGCCCGTGATATTCTGTCTTAGAGGTGTTACTGAGACTAAAAGTAAGGATTTAAAAAAAAAGAAATGTAAGCTCTTTCGAGGGCAAGAATTATATCCAAAAAAATTTAGCCAGCATTCCACAGAAATGAGTGATATACCAAAGAAGTCTGTTGTGACTTTGTGGAAATGTAATCTCCACTTACTTACCTTTAAGTATGTTGTTGTTGAGTCATTTAAGTTATATTCAGCTCTTTGTGACCCCATTTGGGGTTTTCTTGGCAAAGATACTGGAGTACTTTGCAATTTCCTTCTCCAGCTTATTTTATAGATGAGGAAACTGAGGCAAATAAGGTAAGTGATTTGCCCAGGGTTACACAACTAGGAAGTGTCTGAGGCTAGATTTGAACTTAGGATGATGACTCTTCTTGACATCAGGTCTGGTACTCTATCCACTGGGACCATATAGCTTCTTACCTTTAAATATAATGGATGCCTACTACCCTTTCCTCGCCTGGAGTTGGGGGGATAGCAATAAAATTTAGCTGCTATTTCTC